>NW_016107351.1:2631113-2632834 GCF_001604975.1 Cebus imitator | reverse complement strand
AATGACCATCTTCATGGGTGTGGAGCGGATCTCATGGTTTTGACTTGCATTTGCCTAGTGACCTATGGGTGCTGAGCATCTTTTATGGGCCTGTTGGCCATTTATAGGTCTTCTTTGGAGAAATGTCTGTTTCAGTTCTTTGCCCATTTTTGAATTGGGTTGTTTGTTCATTTTGTCTTTGTTGAGTTACAGCGTTCTTTATGTATTCTGAAGATTGGTCCTTTAGCAGATGTATGGTTTGCAAAGTTTTTCTTCCATCAGAGACTGTGTTCTTAACCATTCCACACTATATCTACTTTTCTTCTTTTAGCATCAAATTTACTGAAATACTTTTTTTTTTCTTTTAAATTTTGAGATGGAGTCTCTCTCTTGTTGCCCAGGCTGGAGTGCAGTGGCGTGATCTCGGCTCACTGCAGCCTCCACCTCCTGGGTTCAAGTGATTCTTCTGCCTCAGCCTCCTGAATAACTGTGATTACAGGTGGCCGCCACCATGCCTGGCTAATGTTGGTATTTTTAGCAGATAACTAGGTTTCACCATCTTGGCCAGGCTGGTTTCGACCTGCTGACCTCAGGTGATCCACCCGCCTCAGCTTCCCAAAGTGTTGGGATTACAGACGTGAGCCACCGCGCCTGGCTGAGATATAATTTATATACAGTAAACATTTTTTAGGTGTACATTTCTTTAAGTTTTGACAAATATACGCAGTCATGTAACAAATGCCACAATCAATATATAGAGTATTTCTGTCACACCAAGGAAGTTCCCTTGGGCCCCTTTGTGATCACTCCCCTCTCATTTCTCAGGCCTCTGGAAACCATGGATTGGATTTTTCTATCTGCATTTTTTCCTTTTACACATGTCATTTAAGCGGCAACATGTCGTTTGTAGCTTTTTGTATCTTCCTTTAGCAAATTTATTTGTGATCCATCTGTGTAGCTACATGTATTAGTGGTTTTCTTCCTTTATTCCGTTTTTGTGGCTCTCCCACATATTGTTTATCCATTTACTAGTTGACAGACAATTGGGTTGTTTCTGGTTTTTGGCAGTTATGAATAAAGTTGCTATAAGCACTCGATCTTTGTGGAGACATATTTTCTCTGTGTAAATATTTAGGACTGTGATTATTAGCTCATATGTTAAGTTTAATTCTTTAAGAAACTGCTGAGGCCGGGTATGGTACCTCATGCTTGTGATCTTAGTACTTTGGGAGGCTGAGGTGGGCGGATCACCTGAGGTCGGGATTTCGAGACCAGTCTGACCAACAGGAAGAAACCCCATCTCTACTAAAAATACAAAATTAGCTGGGTGTGGTGGTGCATGCCTGTAATCCCAGCTACTCAGGAGGCTGAGGCAGGAGAATCCCATGAACCTGGGAGGTGGAGGTTGCAGTGAGCAGAGATTGCGCCATTGCACTCCAGCCTGGCCAACAAGAGTGAAACTTCATCTCAAAAAAAAAAGAAAAAAAAGAAAAGAAAAAAGAAGCTGCTGAACTGTTTTTAAAAGATTTTTAAAAAATAATCAAACAACACATGTTCTCACTCATAGGCGGGTGTTGAACAATGAGAACACATGGACACAGGGAGGGGAGCACTACACACTGGTGTCAGCTGGGGGGAAATAGGGGTGGGACGGTGGGGGGGGGGGAGCTGGGGAGAGATAGCAAGGGGAGAAATGCCAGATGTAGGTGATGGGGAGGAAGGCAGCAAATCACACTGCCACG
>NW_016107351.1:2625253-2631088 GCF_001604975.1 Cebus imitator | reverse complement strand
AAAATGCAATAAAATAAATAAATGGGAAAAAAAAAAAAGAAAATGAAAAATTCCCAAACATTTTAATAGAAAAAAAAATAATAATGAATAGATGTCTTTTATATTTACCTTCGTATTTATTGTTTTGAGGACCATTCATTTCTTTCCCCAGGTCCATGTTTCTATCTGGTATCATCATCTTTCTTCCCGAAGAACTTTAACGTATCTTGAAGTGCTGGTCTGTAGACATTAAATTTTCCTAGATTTTTAATGGAAAATTATTCATTTTGTCTTTGTGGTTGAAAGACGTTTTTTCTGGTTATAGAATTTTCTGTTGACTCTTTTAGTACTGCCTTTTGAAACTGTCACCTGTTGTCTTCTGGCTAGCAGTTTCGGAGAAGTCTGCTGCAATTCTTTGTTTCTCTGTATATTTGGTTTCATTTCTCTCTGGCAACCTTCAAGATGTTCCCTTTGTATTCTCAGTAGTTTTGGTGTATAACCTATTGGTTTTGTTTTTTTCTTTTTGGTTTTGGGATTTATTCTCTTTGCCCCCCCCCCTCTTTTTTTTTTAAAAGAGATAGATGTCTCTCCGTGTTGCCCAGGCTGGGCTATACTTGAACTTCTGGGCTCAAGTGATCCTCTTGCCTCTGCCTCCTGAGTAGCTGTGACCGTGGGTGCCCAGTAATGCACCTGTGAAATTTATTCTTTTTGTGTTTCTGTGAGCTTCTTGGATGTGTAGTTCGACATCTTCATTTTTGAAAAGTTCCCATCCATTATCTTTTCAAATAGTTCTTGTTTGTTTTCTCTGTCTTCTGGGACTCAGCTGTCTGCGTATTGTGCTGTTGGACATGGTACTGCAGCTCTTCCGTGTGTCTCTGTCTTCTGGGACTTGGCTCTCTGCGTATCGCGCTGTTGGCCATTGTGCCGCAGCGCTTCCGTGTGTCTCTTCTGAGACTCAGTTCTCTGTGTATTGCACTGTTGGACATGGTACTGTAGCTCTTCTGTGTGCGCTTTCATTTGTTCTCTCCCATGTTGCATTGAGCTTTTGTTAGTCTGCCAATAAACCAGTCAAAGAAATTCTTTTTCTCTGATACAGAGTTTTTCTTTATAGCATTTCCATTGATTATTTTGGTTTCCATCTGTCGGGTGAAATGCATATCGTCCACCTCCTTCTAGAGCCTCTGCTGTGTTTATCATAGTTACCTTACAGTCCTTGACCTATAGTTCAGAAATCAGAGTCATCCCTGAGTCCGAGTCTCTTAATTCCTTTATCTCTTGACTGTAATTTGCTTTTTCTTGCTTTTTTTGTGTGCTTTATAAATTTTAATTGTATGCTGGACGTTGTGTGTAGAAGAACAATAGAGAATGAGGTAAATTGTATAGTCTAGAGTTTAATAAGTAGTTAACTGGAGTTGGAATTTGTTGTTGTAATGGTTATACCCACTGCAGCAGAAACTTAGTTCTTACAGTGACTAGTTGGTGCTTTATCAGTCAGGGATCTCCAGAAAAACAGGGGCAGTAGATGTGTGTATGTGTAAGTATAAGTGCGTATGTATGTACGCATGTCTTGAGGCAGAAATTTCTTCTTTCTCAGGAAAACCTCAGTTTGGCTCTTAAGGCCTTCAACTAATTGGACGAGACCCCCCATATTACCAAAGAAAATCTCCTGTAAGTCAGCTGATTGTTGATTCACCACGTGTATGGAGGACTTTCACTGCAGCACCTGGGCTTGTGTTTGATTGACTTGCTGAGTGCTGCAGCCTGGGCCAGTGGACACATAGAGCTGACCAGCACAGTCTTCGTGTGTTAGGGTGGGCACTGGCCTGCCGGGGGCTTTTCCCAGGGCTCCTGCTCCACCTCCAGCCTGAGCTGTGCCTGCACACCTGCCTCACCGAGTGGCCCCTGGCTTTGCCTGTCTGCTGACTCAGGATTTCCATTGCTAGTTACTCAGTGCCAGGCTTATGGAGTGGTGTGAGTTCTCTGTTGTCCTGGCCTCTCTTTAGTCTTAGGCAGGCCCTGGGCGTCTGGGCCTTGGGCATAGGGCAGTTGCAGTGTTTTTGCCTGCCCCCCAGTGATGGCAAACCTCTGTCTCATTTCAATAGAGAATTCTACACCCAGGCTGTTTTCTGCTCCTGTCCCAGGAGTAGGCCTTTTTGCACCTCCCCTCACCCCGTCCTCCATGCTCTTCACCTGTGTCTTGGGGCAATGTGTTCTATGCCCATGGTGAGCAAGGTAGGTTTTGTCTGTACCTCCTCCCACCCCCCAGGTACAGGGGTCTGTGCCTGTTTCTGAGGACTGAGGGTCTCCTGCTTCTGGCCCCTGCGGGATCTGGCTTTGGTCTCTAGGGGAGGAGGTCTCTGGGGGCAGGTGGGCTTCAAGCCTCTCCACATGCTGTGCTGTCTCCAGTGGTGCTTCTCGTGAGCATGCAGTGGGGATGCATGCAGGGGAGTGTGAGCGCCCCTTGTGCTGGGACCCCCTGAGTTTCCACACTGATATGCCAGCCCACAGCGGGGCCTCGAGCACACGTTACCCTCTGAGCTGGTTTCTTTTATAGCCCTTTGCTCTTCAAAGATGGAAGCTGGGCTCTCCCGGAGAGGATGGGCCTGTGGGAGTCGGTTTGTTTGTCTGCCCTGCGGCCTCAGCTCTCCTCCGAGCACAGGAAAAGTGATGATGTTGGTGATTATTTAGCTTTCTCATGTTGACAGGACTGGGGCAACCGCTTTCCCCCAGTCTTCTATATCCTAAGCGAAAGCAGAAGTTCCCTTTATTACTTCAACAAAAGTTACAAATTATTCTCAGCCTGGGCAGCATAGTGAGACCTTGTCTCTACAAAAAATGAGAAAATTAGGGAGGCATGGTGGCTAGTTTTGAGATGACAGGCATGCCCTGTAGGACCAGCTACTCCAGAGGCTGCAGCAGGAGGGTCACTTGAGCCTGGGAAGTCGAGGCTGCCGTGAGCTGTGATTGTCCAGTGCACTCCAGCCTGGGCCACAGAGTGAGACCCTATCTCAAAAAAACCCAAATTATTCCAATCTGAATTGGAAATAATGTTTTTGCTGCACTAAATGCCTGTCTCACTATGTGAGGGTGTTTTAGGATGACAGTTCCCCCACGCCTCCCAGGCTGCTTGTCCCCCACACCCCATGATGGAGCAGCTTTGTTTTTGTGGCTGATTTTCTCAGACATTCTCTTGGCTCACTGCTGGCTCCTGGTGACTGTGCTGGTTGAAATTGACTTCTTATTAGCCACCGTGGACCCTTTCCACTTGATCGATCCCTTGTCACAGCTGGATGTAATCAGTTGTTTGCTCTTTCTCTTCAGTGATGCTTATGTTAGCCTTCCAGAACAAGCCTTCCTCATCTGCATCCCTGTGTGTGCCCCGGAGATGTGCAGGCCCTCTGGGGTTCTGTAGGTGGTGTCACCTGAGGATGGAGCTGCTCTTCCTGGCTTGAGGAGACTGAGTTTTTCTCAGAGCTCACCTGCACTCCCCCACACAGTCTCTTGGATCAGTATTTACACAGTGTTGGTGAGAATGGAAAGAACTCTGTGCTTCTTTCTTGGTGTGAAAGATCCAGCAAATGAGATTTCTAAAGATTGTGTTCTAAAAGTTTTCCTCGTTTAGGAGTATAGTCCACTCTCTGATAATTTGAAACGAGTTTGAGTTTGAATTTTTCCAACCTAGAAAAGCCTGTGCTTTTTCTAGGTTGGAAAAATTTTATTTGGCCTTGATTACAAAGTGGGGGCCAGGCGCGGTGGCTCACGCCTGTAATCCCAGCACTTTGGGAGGCCGAGGCAGGTGGATCATGAGGTCAGGAGATCGAGACCAGCCTGGCCAACATGGTGAAACCCTGTCTCTACTAAAGATACAAAAAATTAGCCAGACATGGTGGCAGGTGCCTGTAGTCCTAGCTGGGAGGCTGAGGCAGGAGAGCACTTGAACCTGGGAGGTGGAGGCTGTGGCTAGAGTGAGCCGAGATGACGCTATTGCACCCTAGCCTGGGTGACAGAGCAAGACTCCGTCTCAAAAAAAAAAAAAAAAGTGGGTAGGCTCCTGGTCATGGTAACGGTGGTTTTAACAATACAGCATAAGAGAACAAGAAGCCTGGTGATTTGAATCAGCATATTTGCAGGAATAAAATGTGTAGCAGCCCACATTTTATTTTTTAGTTTATTTATTTTTAAATTATTTTTTATTTTTCTGAGACAGGACCTCACTCTGTTGCCCAGGCAGGAATGCAGTGCTGTGATCATAGCTCACGGCAGCCTCGAACTCCTGGGCTCAAGCCATCCTCCTGCCTCAGCCTCCAGAGTAGCTGGGACTATAGGCATGCATCCCTCATGCTTTTAACATTTTTTTGTGGAGACAGGGTCTCATTTTGTTGCTCAGGCTGGTCTCGAACTCCTGGGCTCAAGTGATCCTCCTACCTCGGCCTCTTAAAGTGTTGAGATTACTGGCATGAGCCACCACACTAGACCCATTTTTTTATTTTGGAAAAGTTTCAAAAGCTGCAAGTATAGTACTAACCTGTTTTCTTTCTATTCATTGACAGAAGGCCGCTGACATGGTGCTTCACCACCTCGGAATTCTTTAGTATGTAATTCCTGCCAACAGGGAGTTTCTCTTTCCAGATCACAATGCAGTCACCAAAGTCAAGGAGCATTAGTGTGGACGCGTGACTGCCGTGTAAGCCTCAGCTGCATGCGGGTTTGCCAGAGTGTCCCGGGAATGCCCTTTGTAGCACCAGGATCCTGCTCAGCCTTGTGCCATCTTAATTTCCTCTCACTCACTCTGACGCAGTTCCACAGGCGTTCCGTGACCCTCCTGACCCTGGCGCTTGAAGATGGCAGCCTGTGTTTTGCAGAATGTCCTGTGTGTCCTAATGATTCCATTTGGCCATGCTTTGCTGGAGGAGCGTCAGGCAGCTACTTCCCATGGCCTGCAGCAGGTGTGCGGGGCTGTGATTTGTCCGTTACAGGTCATGCAGACTTCTCACTTGATTCAGCTGGTGCCTGTTGACCTCATGTGAAATTCCCCTCTGTAGTTGATAGGTATTTTTGGGAAGAGGTGCTTTGAGATTGTGCAAATACGGCTTTCCTCATCACTTTCAATGTCTTCCTTTTGAACTCACGGCCTCCATTTTCATTCAGTGAATTAGGATCCAGTGTTACCCTTTGGTGTTGAGCTTGTCTCCTTCTGGTTGTTGGGAGCTCATTTGGCCGGCTTCCGTGGCCTTCTGTCTTGCTTCCATCATTCGTGGAGCACGTGTTACTTTGCTTCATCTAGTCTTTTTCCCTGCCTCATTCCTTTTAGTGGAATGTGGTGTTCAGAAGCTGAGATCTGGGTGACCGGTGTTCTCTTTGGAACTGGCGTGCTGTTCCAGGACCTCTCTTGTTGGACAGAGCAAGGAAATGCACATGTGTGCATACACTGTGTGTGTGTGTGTGTGTGTGTGTGTGTGGGTGCGTGTGCACGCGCGCACACGTGCGCACGCATACTCTGTGTGTGTGCATACTGTGTGTGTGTGCATACTGTGTGTGTGTGTGCACGTGTGCATGCGTACTCTGTGTGCATACTGTGCACATGTGCATACTGGGTGTGTGTGCTTACTGTGCACGTGTGCATATTGTGCACATGTGCTTACTGTATGTGTATACTGTGCACATGTGCATACTGGGTGTGTGTGCTTACTGTGTGCGTGTGCATACTTTGTGTATACTGTGTGCGTGTGTGCTTACTGTGAGCTTGTGCATACTGTGTGCATGTGCTTACTGTATGTGTATACTGTGTGCATGTGCATACTGTGCATGTGCTTACTGTATGTGTATACTGTGTGCATGTGCATACTGTGTGCGTGT
>NW_016107351.1:2622535-2625168 GCF_001604975.1 Cebus imitator | reverse complement strand
TGTGCTTACTGTATGTGTATACTGTGTGCATGTGCATACTGTGCATGTGCTTACTGTATGTGTATACTGTGTGCATGTGCATACTGTGTGCGTGTGCTTACTGTATGTGTATACTGTGTGCATGTGCATACTGGGTGTGTGTGCTTACTGTGCACGTGTGCTTACTGAGCACGTGTGCATACTGTGTGTGTATCCTGTGTGCATGTGCATACTGGGTGCGTGTACTTACTGTGCGCTTGTGCATACTGTGCGCGTGTGCATAGTGTATGTGTATACTGTGCGCATGTGCATACAGGGTGTGTGTGCTTACTGTGCACGTGTGCTTACTCAGCACGTGTGTATACTGTGTGTGTATACTGTGTGCATGTGCATACTGGGTGCGTGTGCTTACTGTGCACTTGTACATACTGTGCGCGTGTGCTTACTGTATGTGTATACTGTGTGCATGTGCATACTGGGTGTGTGTGCTTACTGTGCGCTTGTGCATACTGTGCGCATGTGCATACAGGGTGTGTGTGCTTACTGTGTGCGTGTGCATATGTATGTGTATACTGTGTGCATGTGCATACTGGGTGCGTGTGCTTACTGTGCGCTTGTGCATACTGTGCACGTGTGCTTACTGTATATGTATACTGTGTGCATGTGCATACTGGGTGTGTGTGCTTACTGTGCACTTGTGCATACTGTGCACATGTGCATACAGGGTGTGTGTGCTTACTGTGCACGTGTGCTTACTGAGCACGTGTGCATACTGTGTGTGTATACTGTGTGCATGTGTATACTGGGTGTGTGTGCTTACTGTGCACGTGTACTTTGTGTGTGTGCACATATGTATGTGTATACTGTGTGCATGTGCATACTGTGTGTATACTGTGCTCATGTGCATACTGGGTGTGTGTGCTTACTGTGCATGTGTACTTACTGTGTGTGTGTGTGTGCATATGTATGTGTATACTGTGCATGTGCATACTGGGTGTGTGTGCTTACTGTGTGCATGTGCATACTGTGTGTGTGTGCATACTGTATGTGTACACTGTGTGCATGCATACTGGGTGTTTGTGCTTACTGTGCACGTGTGCTTTGTGTGTGTGCATACTGTGTGTGTATACTGTGCGCATGTGTATACTGGGTGTGTGTGCCTACTGTGCACGTGTACTTACTGTGTGTGTGTGCATATGTATGTGTGTACTGTGTGCATGTGCATACTGGGTGTGTGTGCTGTGTGCGTGTGCATACTGTGCATGTGTGCATACTGTGTGTGATTCTCTCTGTGTACACATTTGTCTCAGTGTTTCTGTATCTCTCTACATTTACACTCATGCCTCCCATTCCACCTCATGGGCGTTTCCATATTTGTAGCTCCATCTTCTGACAGTGGCAACCTTGGTTTCCTTTGTCCTTATTGTATTGGATAATGTGGTGCCTCCTCCTGCGTGAACCCTCTTCTCTCTGCCATTGCTGCTCCTCTCAGACCCTGTTGTCCTTTGCCATTTCTCCAGTGTCTGCCTTCCTCACTGCCCTCCTCCGATACCTGTACAGCCACCTCCCTGCAGCCACACCTTTCTTTTTTCCTTTGCACGAGCTCTGGGCCCAGTCAGACTGGACGGCTCATTCCAGGCCACTGTGGCGCCCGTCATCCTGGAGCAGATGCCAGCTTTGCCCAGACCCACCTTCTGCCTTTAGGATTTTAGCATTTTCAACAAGTGCTTTGTGTTTCAGGCAGAGGGAAGGGTGATACACAGGTAACCAAGACTGGGAGCTGGACCCAGCTGGGCAGATGCTGGGATTCCATTTTGTACATGGTGAAGTGCTTCTGAGATCCTCCATGCGGAGCCACTGTCCAGCAGAAAGCGGATCTAGTGGGAGAAGGGGGCTCATTATAGACTAGAGGACCCAAGGGAGGTCACTGCATAGTGTGAACTAGACCAGAGGGTGCAGGGCAGAGGCAGGGACCTGAGGGTGCACAGCGGCGTGCTGCAGAGGAGGACCGGGGTGGTTCTGGATGAATGTGTGGAGGGGCTTCTGCTCAGCATTGTCGAGGCTGAGAGGTACGGTGCAGGCTGATTGTAGGGACCTGAAGAGTGAAGGCAGATGTGGTGGAGAAGCTTGTGGGGAAGCTTGGCCAGGAAGGCAAAAGAGTGGGGTGCTGGTGACGAGGCTGGGCCTGGTGATGGGTTGCTCTGCCCTCCTCTGGATGAGAAGGACTGGGCCGTGGAGGAAGTCTTCCTTACGGGGATGGGTGCAATCAATTATTTAAAAAGATGTTACCGTTTAGAAGGCAGATTTCAGGATGTTACATTTTGAGCTCTATTACTGGAAATGGAGATTTCTGTAAACTGTTTTGGGCCTCAGATTATTCATCTGTAAAGTGGAGCTGGTGATGCTGGGTCCCTCACAGCTGGAGGGGATTAACTGGGAGCAGTGACTAGGTTTGGTGCAGAGACTGTTCCTCACCTCCACCATCCCCAACCCAGTCGTGCCTCTACCCCTGCACCATAACACCTCAGACACCCTAACGCCTACACTACAGCCCCTCAGACACCCTAACCCTACACCACAGCCCCTCAGACACCCTAACCCTACACCACAGCCCCTCAGACACCCTAACCCTACACCACAGCCCCTCACACACC
>NW_016107351.1:2599316-2621549 GCF_001604975.1 Cebus imitator | reverse complement strand
GCCCCTCACACACCCTAACCCTACACCACCGCCCCTCACACACCCTAACCCTACACCACAGCCCCTCACACACCCTAACCCTACGCCACAGCCCCTCACACACCCTAACCCTACGCCACAGCCCCCACACACCCTAACCCCTACGCCACAGCCCCTCACACACCCTAACCCTACGCCACAGCCCCTCACACACCCTAACCCTACGCCACAGCCCCTCACACACCCTAACCCTACACCACAGCCCCTCACACACCCTAACCCTACGCCACAGCCCCTCACACACCCTAACCCTACACCACAGCCCCTCACACACCCTAACCCTACACCACAGCCCCTCAGACACCCTAATCCCTACAACACTGTCTTAGTCTATTTGTGCGGCTGTGATTTATAAACAACAGAAATGTATTTCTTACCATTCTCGAGGCTGAGGAGTCTAAGCTAAAGGCACTGGCAAGTCTGGTGTCCCTTGAGGACCCTGTGTATGCTTCTAAGATGGGGCTGTAACACCGTGTGCTGCTGTGGTGTGAGGGACAGAAAGGCAGAAGCTGTGGCTAGTTGCCTCCAGCCCTTTCATGAAGTACAGTCACCTTATGAAGGCCCCATTTCTTCACACTGTCACATTGGGCCGAAGTTCCAACGCATGCATTTTTGGGGACACATTCAGACCATAGCAGCAGCCCCAGTACCCCCACTCCAGATCACCCACACCCTCTCCCACACGCCACCGTGCGGCCAGCGCTGCTTCCTGAGTCCCTGCCTCTTTTGCTGCATTCTGCGGGGCTGACTACGAAGGAGACATGCACTGAACACACCTTGTCGACCCCACTGCCGGGTGCAGCCTTGCGGGACAGCCGCTCACGCGGGGTTGAAGGTCTCTGGCAGATTCTCAGAGTAGATGCATGGGGCTGCTTATTTCACGTTACAAATTCAACGTCAACTATGTCAGGTGGCAGTGTGCGTGAGCCTCTGTGCTTTATGTAGAAGACTGAGGATGGGCCTCTGTTTTGGGCAGGGTGGGGTGGGGTGGGGTGGCGCGGCGTGGCAGGTGGACTGCTGCTCTCAGAGGGCTCTGAGAAGCTCGAAAAGCACACGGAACCTTACTTTTCCGTGTTTTGGGGTGACTGCAAATGTTACCTGAACAAGGCAGGAAGACAGCCCTCCTTCCGGAGCTGAGGGAGAGCCGCTGTCACGTCCGTGAGCAAATGGGGGCCCGTGCCCAGAGTGGCTCTGGATGGCGGCATGGCGTCCCTGCTAGGTGGTGGTTTCTCCCGGCCGCGGTTATCCCGATGCAGCCTGGGGCTGTGGAGTCAGCAGGTGAGAAGTGGGATCCAGGTCCTGAGCGTGCTGGGACTGGCGGGTCAGGGTCGCAGCGCGCGCCTGCATTTCCATCTGCCCCTGCTCACGGCCGAGGCCTGTATTCTCATCCCTGCTCCTCCCTCCTCTGGATAATACCACGCTGTTCTCGTTCATCAGAGTGACACTTGTCTCATTTCACACAAGCAGGGGAGAGGTGTTTTGTTTTATGGCCCGACATTAAATGCTACGACAGTAATACTAAAACCAATCCTGCTGAAGAACGCCGCGCGGCCCGCACGTGGGAACTGGCTGTGACGGCAGAGTGCAGATGAGCTGCACGCCGAGCCGGGGGAGCGTCATTTCTCAGAAATGGTTCGGTGTGCCGGCTGACGGTAGCTGTGTATCAGAAGAGGGGAGATGCCAGAGGTTTGTTGGATGCCTGGAAATTCTGTCATTCCAAGGGAATGTTTACAAGGCTCTTGACTTTTTCTCTTAATGCTACCTGTGAGCATTAAGAGGCCTTGGGTAGATGAGCTAAAAATAGCAGTGATTGCCCTTGGCTGGAGTTCTGGGCTTACAGAGCACTTGCACGGACTTTGTCACTGATTCTTGCAACAATTTGGGCTTCACAGAGCAGTCAAGCTGGTTAGGTGGAAACGTCATGTGAAGCATGGTGCTGTATATGAGGAGCTGTATGTTGTGCTCTTGCTTTCAAGGCGCTGATAGCACAGCTGGGGAGATAAGACTAGGACCTCTGCAGTAGAACAGAGGCCAGTACGAGGCCAAGCTCGAACAGCCTGGAAGACCAGCAAATGCCGCGGTAGAGACGTCATGCAGGCAGTGGGAGGCAAAGAACTGAAGGCGGAGCGTGAGCCCACACTCTGAGGCCCGAGGGGCTGGGTTTTGGCACACCAGCTGGGCTTCTCCTAGGCCAGGGAGTCAGTGGCACCCGTTAGCCACGGCCAGTCACAGCCCCATGCTCCGGCACAGCTCTGTGCCTACGGCTGAAACCTTGGCTTTTTGGGACTAATGGTTTAAAATGCCGTTTTCTTTCTTTTTTCTTTTTCTTTTTTTTTTTTTTTTGAGATGGAGTCTTGCTCTGTCACCAGGCTGGAGTGCAGTGGTGTGATCATGGCTTACTGTAGCCTCCACCTCCTGGACTCAAGCAGTCCTCCCACCTCAGCCTCCTAAGTAGCTGGAACCACAGGCATGCACCAACACACCGATTAATTAAAAAAAAAAGTCTTGTACAGACAGGGTCTTGTTTTGTTGCCCAGGTTTAAAAGACCGTTTTCTCTGCCCAGTTATATTGATGTCTCAAGGTGGTATCTCTGCTTCCCCCTCTGAAGAAATCTGAAGGAAAAGGGTTAACTGCTTGGAGCCCGCCTTTCTCCTCTATCTACTTTCCAAAATGAAGACTATTGGTTTTTTTTTTTTTTTTGAGACATAGTCTCACTCTGTCGCCAGGCGCCTGGCTGGAGTACAGTGGCGCGATCTTGGCTCACTGCAACCTCTGCCTCCCGGATTCAAGCAGTTCTTCTGCCTCAGCCTCCCCAGTAGCTGGGACTACAGGCGTGCGCCACCACACCCGGCTAATTTTTGTATTTTTAGTAGAGATGGGGTTTCACCGTGTTGTCCAGGCTGATCCCGATCTCTTGACCTCGTGATCCACCCGCCTCGGCCTCCCAAAGTGCTGGGATTACAGGCGTGAGCCACCACGCCCGGCCTCTTTTTTTTTTTTTTTTTTGAGACAGATTCTTGTTCTGTCGTCAGGCTGGAGTGTAGTGCTGTGATCTCAGCTCGCTGCAACCTTCGCCTCCCGAGGTCAAGTGATTCTGCTGCCTCCTGAGTAGCTGGGACTACAGGCATGCGCCACCATGCCCAGATAATTTTTTGTATTTAAGTAGAGATGGCTTCCACCACATTGGCCCCGTGGTCTCCTCACCTCATGATCCCCCTGCCTTGGCCTCCCAAAGTGCTCGGATTACAGGCGTGAGCCACCGCACCTGGCCAAGGACTGTTTTTTAAAACAGGGCATGTTCATCCCCTCAAATCTGCTGAAGATCTATCTAGTTCCTGGTTTTTATATAATACAGCAGTAGGCGACACAGAAACATAATTTTGTCGCTATGTGAGGAGAAGGGCTAGTGGTTAGAATGGGGCCAGACTGTAAAGGATTGCTCCTGTGGAAAGACGATGACTCCCATCCTAGCCCCACAGACACTTGCGAGGGCTGTGGGTCCCGGCCGAAGCGTTCCTGCCCCACGTGCCTGCAGCTGTGTAGGTCCAAGCTTTGCCCCTGAACTCAGGAAGATCACAACGTCTCTCACTGTATATAGGACTAATTATAAATAGACAGAGATGGCATTATGATTAGGAAAATATCAAGTCATTAAAAACCATTTCCAATTTCAAAGTAGCCCTTTTGCCATTATGTATTTTCTCAGTCAAAAAATGAGTTGTTGAAGGCTACATAACTAATTAGTGGCAGCGTCCTTGAAAGCCATAAGAGAAATTGGCACTTCATCTAGTAGGCAGTACTCAGTTAATAAGTCAATTAACAAATGTTTATTAAGTGTCTACTAAAAACAAGGCACAAAGAACTACAAAGACTCTGAGCGGTGAGTGCTGGATGGGGTTTTCAGCGTTAATGTTTTATTGAAGGATAGCATACATAGAAATCTGCACCCAACCCAAGTGTATACAGTGGTTGGATACATTTTCCTAAACTGATCATACCCATGTTCCTGAGATCAAGGAACAATATGACCAGTGGCCCAGAAGCCTAATCTTGTCCCCTTCGGGTCCCCCCCAACCCCTGAAGCCACACTGCTGGGTCTCCACTCTCTTGACAGCTTCCCATCTAAATGGAGCACACGGCGGGCACTGTGGGCTTCTGAGGGGAGGGGTCAGGCTGCGCTCATCTTCAGGGTGGACTGAGAAGAAGAAGACTGGGGCAGTGGTGGCCCTGTCTGTGCCCGGGGCACCACCCTCTTTGGAGTCATTGGACCAGATTCAGAAACCCAGCTGGGAGGTGGGAGGGCCTGAGTAACATCTTGGGCCACGGGTTGGATGAACACGTTAGCAGTTGATGGTGGAGCACCAGCTCTTTGGAAGGTGAAATGGATAGGACGTGTAATCAGACTGGGCACGTATGAAGAAGATGGAGAGGTTGAAAAAGAAAAAGCGGCACTCCTTCAGGTTGGCTGAATGCCAGCACTGTCAGTAACCCTGGACCAAGTCATCTGACAGAGGGGCTCTGCTGAAAATCTTGCAGATAGAAAAACTTATGAAGAGCTGAAAGTTTTATACAAACACCAACTACCGTCTACTATTCCATCCACCTACCTGCACACTCCATTCATCAGTTTCCTCACACACTCACTCACCGCTGAGATTTCATTAGTTCTGTCCCAGATTCCTTCCCCTTAAGACAAACAGAAACTCATAAAGGAATTAGAAGTACTTAAGACATTTCTGATGGGATCATGGTGATGTTAATGAGTGGGAATTTTTTTTTTTTAATATTAGAGAATGAAAATACAAGATCTGTATAGTTCAATCAGCCAGTATTTTGAAAATGGTCAATGCATGATGATACAAAATAAGCTATGGGTAAAAAAACCCACTCAAGGTACAACAGAGGGCAGTGAATTTCAATGTGATAGCGTACAAAAACTTCATTGATGTGGTTTCAGATAGTATGTCTCAAATATCCTGGAAGTAATTATCATTTGATAAGTTTTGGTGTAGTATCAAAGAAAAAGAGTCATGATTATGTAAAATAGCATTTTAAGGTACTCTTCTGCTTTCTAATCATAGGTATGTGTGTGAGGTAGGAGCTTCTGCCTACGCATTCACCGAAGCCACGAACCGCCACAGGTGAACGCAGAATGAGAGTCACCCATCCTTGATTAAACCACATTCCAGAAATTCGCAAAAATGTACAATAATGCTGCTCTTCTCACTAAGCTTTTTTGGAAAAAACAGTTATTTTTATAATAAATATTTATTTTAAAATATAATGGGTTTGTTACTGTTTTTAAGATGAATGAAGAAAAAACAACTTTAAAAATCTTACCTGAATTTCACATATAGGAGATACTGATAGATACAGCAACATAAACCGAAGGTCTTCAGGGTTTTCAGTAATTTTAGAGTGCAGATGCGTCCTGAGACCAAACAAGTTTGTGAACTGCTGGCTGAGAGTTCATTGCCGTAGAAGCCACTGCTGAAATAAATAATGGACATGTATGTATGTTTGTGAAACCGATTTTTTTGGTGGGAAAACTGAGTACAGATGAAAATTAATTAAAAAGTATCACTTCGTTGTCTTATTTCCTTCCCCTATTCCTGTACCCACGAGAGCCGTAGTCTGAACACACAGGTGCACATGTACTCAATGCAGAGCTGCCATTTCACAGAAAGCTGATCAGGAGCCTGAGAAGCAAACAGTGAAAGTGCGGGAAAGCTGCAGGTGCTGAAATACACATGAGCGTGGAGAGAAGAACAGTCACCTGCCCCGATGTTAAAACACTGGCCTTCACGGGCGTGTCAGCTTGTTTGAGCACATGAGTGGTTTCGTAAATCTGGTGAACACCGATCAACCGTAGGCATTGTGTCACTGCTAGTCAAAGGTGACTTTGAAGAGCGTTATATAAGAAGAAACTGTGAAAGAGAGGTCTAGCAGAGGAGGACGTGCATACGTAAAGAACTTTCTCTCTTCCGTTGCTTCCTCAGATCCTCTGTCGATGGGTCCTCAGAAAGCTCTGGAAACCATCGGTGCAAATTTACAGAAGCAGTACGAGAACTGGCAGCCAAGGGTAAGCTTGCTTTACTTGCTCTTCCTTTTCTTTCTTACGGGGAAACTCCAGTTCTTGGTTACCAACAGTCCTTGAATCCGAGTGAATTCTGTGCAGACCCTGCCTTGCGCGACGTGGCGCCTGCTGGCTGTAGGTCGCGGTACTGGCCTGACAGCGTACACATTATTGCAAGTCTTGCATTGGACAGTCCAGACTTATTTTGTTTAAGTTTACTCCAGATTTTTAGAAAAGAAAAAATATTCTTCATGTTACTCTTAACCATGGTTTTTTTTGTATGTGTATGCTTTTAAAATTTTATTAGCATTATTGTGACTGGAACCCGTGGTTTTTTCTCAGAAAATGTATTTTCAGTAACTTTTTTGCAACCTCAACTAGTTAGCGCTGTTCCTCATGTCTTCAGTTTTCAAGTAGTTGAGAATAAAGCACCCAACATTCAAAAGATGACACCTATTATGCCTTGTCTTTGATTCAAAATATACGGTTCTTTTTAGGGAGCCAGTTACCAATTAGTGTGTGGGTGTTTTTTTTTTTTTTTTTTTTTTTTTTTTTTTCTTATTTTTTTTTTTTTTAAAGAAAAATGGCATAGACTGTAACTGTGTCAATTTGCCTTTAAGATCTTAAGTTATTTGTAATCCACCCAAAGACCTTTAGCCTTTCTTATTAACTGGTTTGGAGATTTAATAAATTTAATAAAAAACTAGGAATCCGGGCGCTTTTGAAGGTGCCTTATATGCGGCTTTGCGTGGCGGACGGACTGGACTTACCTAAAGGAGTGTAATGGAGAGTGTGGGTGGAGCAGGTGCCTCACCTGCACATCCCTGTGAGCTTTACCCTCCCCTTTTGGATGTAAGCCTTGTGGAAACAAATGATTTATGGAAGCTTTTCAACACTTACTTGGTTGGAATTTTTATTTGTGGATCATTTATGCACATGATCTGGGATTCAGGGATTCCTTATCCTTTACTTACATTTTTAGAGTGAGAGAAGAGCCAGAAATGACATTTTCGTGCCTGTAACCATGCCCTCGGGTCATTGCTGCTGCTGCTTGCCACCGGGAGCTAATTGTTAGGAAGCACCTGTGTCTTAGGGCGCATCTTCCTGCTTACAGCAGACTTGTTCTTTAAAAGGCAGTGTCTTAATGGCTTTTTGATTGATGTCTAATGGCTTTACTTTTCCCTCTCTTAAATTCGTTACCTCTTGGTGGTCTCTGTAAACCTGCAGTGGCCTTTCTCTTGAGAGCAAGCACACAGCACATTTGGTGATTGGATGAGGACTGGAAAGAGATTTGGATGGTTGGAGTCCTTTAAAAACTAGTAGAGATGCCTAGTGTTTTCCATAGAGAAAAGCTTCTTTGAAGACTTTGAAGGTACCGTAGGGTCTTCGCATGGTGAGATGGGTGCTTACAGGAGCGTGGGGCGAGTGGCAGTGTTGGAAGACGAGGCAGCGTTGGCGGATGGCGTGCTGTTGACCAACACGATGGGAATTCAGAGGAATGCCTTTCTCGCTGCTTCTGGCCATCTCCTGGGTTTTGCTTTGTACCTTTGAGTTTTACTAGATACGTTTGTTTAAAAAACAATGTCACCAAACAAATTCAGATCTACCAATTGTGTTCTTTCTAGATTGAGTCTCTGCTATTATAACCAGTTCTTCTTTTCAAAGAATTATTAGATAAGGAAATATAGCCTTTCAGAATACCTGTGTTTAATATTTCAAGAGACTGTGTGTGATTTACAGTTTTTTATTTTGAGTGCTAAGAGTTGATTTCCTGCTAGCTTTATTGTTAGTTGAGCTGGTAGATATGAGACAGTTGATGCTGGCTGACAGGAAGTGGAAGCTTCTAAGGTGGCATCTGCCATTTTCATCTGAGTTTCTGTCTAGGAGTAGATCTCTTCCATGACTTTGAGAAGAGACATCATGATATAGGGAAGGGGACCTTTCCATGTAGGTCAGTGATGACAGCCAGAAAGATGATGGTGTCGGCTCAGCGTGGGATTGAGGATTCCCTTCCTGTGACAGTAGCACGTTGCCCTGGGACGGCGAGCACAGGTGCAAAGGGGTGCAGTCCTCTGAGTGATTTGTAGTCTGGGAAAATTTGTTAAAGTTGGCCGGATTTCAGCAATGGATGTGCAAAATGATTCTCTGAGTAAGAGCTGGTTTGAAGGGCTGGTGAGACAGAGCATGTGTCAGGATTACAGGATGCTGAGGAAGAGGCACCGGCGCGGGTGGGGTCCCATCTGGGCTGGTCTGTAACGTGGAAGCTGGAACGAAGTATCTGCTGTGGCACAGAAGGAAGCTGTTCACACACGCGGACTGGCATCTTTTTCCTGCATTCAGGAAGCAAAACCACAACGAGTACCTAATATTTGCTTTTGGAATCCCAACACCATTGCATTCATTTTAAAGTACAATAAAAATGCTTAAAAATTTCCTGCTGCTCACGATGAGCGGGCCTCATCTATTTTAGAAATTAGCCTAAGGTAGCGGATGTCACAGGATACCTCTCACTGGCCCTGTGGTGTGAGCGTGGGGCTGTGCCATATGCACTGGGTAATAATAGCATCTGCCCCGGTGTGCATGGCACACTGCTTCTCACAGCTTTCCGTGGGCTACAGGAGAGAGGGAGGGAGGCCTGGTGTAGACGGCGTGGCTCTTACAGGAGAGAGACAGGGAGGCCTGGCGTAGACGGCGCGGCTCTTACAGGAGAGAGGGAGGGAGGCCTGGCGTAGACGGCGCGGCTCTTACAGGAGAGAGGGAGGGAGGCCTGGCGTAGACGGCGTGGCTCTTACAGGAGAGAGGGAGGGAGGCCTGGCGTAGACGGCGCGGCTCTCGGTGTGCGGCAGACCTCTTGCTGCCTTCTGGAGTAGGCACAAAACAGGAGGCACTTAGCAAGCCCACACGTTCATGTGCAGGGTGCCTGGTCCCTGACTGTAAATCAGCGTCCTTTGAAACATTGCGAGGCTAATCACGCACCACTTTATTGCATCTACAGGGCTCTGGAGCTCCTGCAGTAATAAAGACAGGTGGATGTGCCATCTGCAATAAAACAATGGGGGTGTTAATACATTTCCGGGCCTTCCATGGAAAGACCCATAGGTCTGGTTTTCTCTTTCAATGTGTCCTTTATTGCAAGACTCCCAAAGCTTGGGTCATTTCATGAAAATGAGGCTATTTTCATTAAAGATTGCTGGAGTCGCTGCCTCCGCGCTGGTGTGGATGGGAATGCAGACGGAAATGCCCGTTTCCTCAGTGTGGTGCCTGTCCAGCAGGGGCAGAAGACCGACCTGAACACCCGCCGGCCGCACCGGCCCGGTGCCTGGGAGCCTGATGATTTGCTTGCTGACTCTGGAACCCTTGGCCTTGTTCTGTACTCTTCCAGCTTTCGATATAGGTGGTTCCAGTTCAAGAAGGAATTGAGAGAAACCATGGTGATTATATTTTTTTTCCGAAGGCTGCCAGCCTCTCTCTGGCCCATATTTCCTTGCTTAGGTCCATTGAGCCCTTTTCTAAATAATTTATCAGTTTGCCACTGATGAAATGTTTCTTCTGATTAAATTTAAGGCTTTGCCTTATTGCCTTGTAGGTGCATAAATTTGTGTTCTGCCAGAGATGGGAGGAAAAGCACTGACTGTTGTTTCCGTGGAAAATTCTGCAGTAAAACCTCACTCGTTCCATCATAAGTCTCAAATGAAAGTTTTATTGGGAGATGGGAGTGGGAGATATAAAGCTGGGAGCATACAGTGAAGAATTTATCTTTGGAGAGAATTTTTCTAACAAATCGGGGCTTCTGGCAGTTTGGTGTAGGATGGGACTTCGGAGCTGGAGCTGCGGAAAAACGCCAGCGGGAGGGGCCTTGCGGTCTGTGTCCTCCTTTCCCCAGAGAGAGTGGCCCACACCAGGAGCAGAGGCCACACCCCTTTCCTGGGGAAGAGCTTTAATTCTTCTGGTGGCTTTAAATAAGTTCATCAGGGAATATGTGTCATTTACTAAGGAAGACGAAACAGTGTGACGGCACCTCCAGTGACCGCATCCGTCTGTCGGGCAGGTGCATCCCGGGAAGGAGGCGAATGGTGCTCTCCAGTCACGAAGGCACATTGTAGGAGCTCGTTCTCATCTTGTCCAGTCTGTGAGTGGTGAAGGCGGCTAGTCCTGTGTGGCAGCCGTGGGACCTCCAGGGAGCTGAGTGGTCGGGCTGAGTCGGTTTTGATGTGGCCGACAGTTCTCAGGTGTCCACACAGAGCCACGGTTTGTGGATCACAGCGAACAGGTTTTGAATTTCAGCTTCCCTTCAGTAGGCCGTGCTTCTCAGATGTGTCACAGGCGATTTGTGGTCAGGGGATGGAAGTCGGTTTTACCGTTAGACAAACACGTTTTTGTAATGCGTCACACCACGCAGAGTGTGTTCATGGAGAGAACAAAACAGCTCCCAAGACCTGGTCTATTAGCCCAGTAGAAATTGTCACTGCATTTGAATGTAAATGACAGTCATCCTTTCCATGGCACTGAGAATAGAGTTGTTTGTATGCTTTTATGAGATGGCATTGAATGGACCAAAGCTGATGACTGTACCTCCTGGTGGGAGGAGAGGGTATGGGGAGCAAGGGGTTGGGAAGGCCAGTGGTGACAGCTTTGGTTCTACTTTGGACACTTCCAGGTGTGTCTTTTGGATTTTAGGCACAAGTGTTGTTTGCAGAACTGAATGTTTATGTGTAATCTGTGTTTTATAGGGGTTTGTCGTGAGGATGATTGGAATCCAGGCGTCTTCTCCTTGTTCCTGAATGGAGCTGCCACTTGACCTGTGTACCTCATGGCGAGTGTCGTGTGGTCATGTGTGACAAACTGTGAAACCCTCGGCATTGAGCGCTCACGCTGCTAGGTTTTGTGGGAGGCGCCTAGTCAGGTGGCTAGGCTGGCTCTGGAGGGTGCCATGCGGGTGGCTACACCACCTGTCTTCTTTCCCTGGGATGCTCATGCAGGCCTCTGCTTTGTGGGCAGAGTGATCACTATCAGTACAAATCACTCACCTGCCTGTGCCCCAAATGTCTTGGAATGAATTTTAGAGATGGATGCCGATATGGTTTGGCTGTGTCCCCGCCCAAATCTCATCCTGAATTGTAACTCCCACAATTCCCAGTGCTGTGGGAGGAGCCTGTGGGAGGAGCCTGTGGGAGGAGCCTGTGGGAGGGAATTGGAGCACAGGGGCGGGTCTTTCCTGTGCTGTTGTGTGTAGTGAAGAAGTCTCACTTCCCTGCACAAGCTCCCTCTTGCCTGCCACCATCCATGTAAGATGTGACTTGCTCCTCCTTACCTTCCTCCATGATTGCGAGGCCTCCCCAGCCATGGGGAACTTTAAGTCCATTGAACCTTTCTTTTGTAAATTGTACAGTGTCAGGTATGTCTTTGTCAGCGGTGTGAAATGGACTAAATACAGGTGCATTAAAGACCCATAATTAAGTGGGTTCTACCTTTTCTTAGGATTTTTCGGGTCAGGTGTGGATAACTGAGGAGGAAGCAGCTGAGTTGCCCTGGGACTGTATTCTAAACCTGGGAGGTGCTCCAAAGCTATCTGTGGAACAGCCCAATGTGCACTGTTACAGTGACTCCTGCTTGGGCATTCACGTTGTGACATTACTTCCAAATTGACAGTCCAGTTCAGCTGGTGAAAATGGCCCTATAATTGCGATTGGCAGCATCCCCTGGCGTGCTGCCCTGATGCCATTACCATTCCATCATCCATGCCCGCCTTGCCTCCTACCCTGCTGCCGGCCTCCCTCCTCCTGCCCACACTCACCTGACTTGCTTCTCTGTGGGTCCTCAGGTTGGGCTTCATCCACCTTGAGTTTCAGTGACAAGCTGCCAATAAGGACTCATGGGCAAAGGCAGAAGTGTGCGTGGATGGCTCACAGCTTGCATAATTCAGTACCTGATGTGAAGCACTTTGCCTGTGTACTCATGAAATTTGCAGGACAGTACAGACAGTATCTTCTGGTTGTCTTGGGGTTAACTGCTGTGTATTGACAGTTTCACTTAACTGCTTCCTGCCCAGGAAGTGAGGAAGTGTTCCTGTGACCAGCGTTTTATATTCTTGCCGTGGCCCCAGCAGTGCTTTCCCACTTCATCTTCCCCTCCTTTCTAGCGCTTCTCGCCTGACAGCTTTTCCACGGACCGTGTTCAGTGAGAATTCTGATTCATGCTCTTCAGCCAGAAGCCCTGGTAGTCAGCCTGCCCACGCGCTTCCTGCGTTGCCCTGTCCCCGGAGGCCATGCTCTTGGAAGCAGCTTCTTGGAAGTGAGCTTAGATTATGCAAAGCAGTTTATTGTGGACTCTTGAGACCAACTCCACCAGAGCATAAAGGTGTTGTCACCTACTGCCATCGCTCTGAGCACCTTAGTGGCATGACCCATAAACTCTTTTAGGTGCACCAAACACGTTACAAAGAAAGGCATTGTTTTGCAGCCCGCCTGGAGGATGGCAGCCTCTTGCAACCAGACCCCTCGGGGGTGTCCGTGCATTCGAGCTGGTCCCAGAGGGTGGCCCCTGCTGGCCAGCCCTGTGTTGGACTCTTGCTGTCCGAGGCCACTGAGGGATTCGCTGGAGAGCCCACAGAGGATTGAAGAGCATGCTGTGTTGGCTGGAGTGGGTTGCGGCGTGGGCCGCAGCCCATCGAATCACTGCCCAGGGAGGACTGGCGGAGTCCGTTTCCTCCCCTCTGCCTCGAAGGTCTGCAGAGTCGTGCTGGGCTCGCCATACCTTCCCGTCCTGGGCGGGAGCGCCCCTCTCACTGGCAGGGGAGCTCCCGGGACAGGTGGTCTCCTCTCTACCGGGCACTGAGGGGTGGGGTGGCGAGAGCCTGGTGACTGTGGAAAGAACACCAACTGGTTTAATTCTGGCTTTGCCACTTCTTAAAAACGTAACTTTGGACAAGAACTGTTTAAACTTTTAAGGTTTTTAGATTTAAATGGAGAGAATAGAAGTATGCAGCGTGTTTGCACTGGGGAGGCCGTGGTGGCCGGTCAGCAGGTCCTTACTTCCCGTCCCTTTCTGCCCTGTATCCCTTCCTCTCCCTCGTGGTGGTGGAAGCCATGCCCAGAGCATTCTGCCGTGAGTCTTGCTGCCTAAGCCCCTGCACCCTGCCTGATCTCTGGTTTTATCTTCCGGCCTGGATAACTGCATTCCCGGCCCTCCTCTATTAACTGACCTACTTGAAGTGTAATATTTTTAGAGAGAAAAAGGGCTTAACTCTGTCCTTAACAAGCCTCTTGAGGATATTCTCTCATCATCATGTTCCCTTGAACAAGGGAGGAGTGTGTGTGTGTGTGTGTGTGTGTGTGTGTGTGTGACAAATGGCAAACGAGGACCCCCCACTGTCAGGCTGGGGACTAAAACTGCAGTTCAGCTGTCGTGGCTTCACAGATCTCACGTGCCATGTGTGTTTCCTGAGTTAACTTGGGGACCATGACACAGAGAGATGGGGAGGTGGCTCTAAAGGACAGGCAGGTGCCAGGCGAGGGACGAAGTGCTGCTTCTAGTCAGAAAGTGGAAGATGTGATGCGTTGAAGAATGGAAAGCTAAATTTGGAGGTGACGATGAGGAACCCACCGTATGCTCGCCATATGCAACTAGGAAGAGTTGTAAAATCATGCTCCAGCCAAATTGGAAAGTGCTGATCAAGGGGGAAACAATCAATAACAGATTGGAGGGGACGGCCACTTCAAAGCGTCTGTGGGGCTGGGTTTCATTTTGCAGGGGAAGCCGTATGTCACAGTGGTGTGCATGAATCTGGGTGTTCGCAAAGGCTTCTGGACAGCTCCCTCTCAGATGTCCGGGATTTACTTGTTGGTGTGACACATAATGGAGATTTTTTTAAAAAATGGATATAAAAAGCACGTATTGCCAACTTTACCGTTTTAAAATGTACAACTCGGCCAGGCACGGTGGCTCGTGCCTGAAATCCCAGCACTTTGGGAGGCCAAGGTGGGCGGGTGACCTGAGGTCAGGAGTTGGAGACCAGCCTGGCCAACATAGTGAAACCCTGTCTCTACTAAAAATGCAAAAAAATTAGCTGGGCGTGGTGGCTGGTGCCTGTAATCCCAGCTACTCGGGAGGCTGAGGTAAGAGAATCGCTTAAACCCGGGAGGCGGAGGTTGTAGTGAGCCAAGATCGCACCAATGCACTCCAGCCTAGGTGACAGAGTGAGACCCCATTTAAAAAGAAGGAAAGAACGTGTACAACTCAATTGGCTTTTACCGTCTTTGCAGTCTTGTTCAACTGTCGTGACTGTCTAGTTCCAGTACATTTTATTACCCCAAGAGAAACCCAAAACCCATTGGCGGTCGCTTTTCATTTCCCCCTCCCCCGAGACTGGGGAAGTCACCGTCTGCTTTCTGTCTCTGGACATGCCTGTTCTAGGTGCTTCGCACAAATGGAGCCATACAGTATGTGGCCTTTTGCGTCCGGCCTCTCTTTCACTTAGCATCTTGAATGTTTTCAAGATTCATCCATGTTATTGCATGTATCAGTAATGTAACCGTTTCTGTGTGTGCGTGTCTAGAGATAGGGTCTTGCTTTGTTGCCCAGGCTGGTCTTGAACCCGTGGCTTCAAGCGATCCTCCTGCTTCAGCCTCAACTCTTTTTGTAGCTGAGAAACATTCCGTTGTGTGGGTATTCTGTATTTCTATTTTATGCACTCATCTGTCGATGGGCACTGGTATCATTTTCACCCTTTGGCTATTTGAATAATGCTGCTGTGAATACTGACATACAAGGTGTTTGCGAAGCCTGTGCCCAGGAGTGGGATTGCTGGGTCACGTGGTAACCTGTATTTTTCCTTCGTGCGGCGATCTCAATCTGTATTCCACAGTGGCCATGCCGTTTCTCCATGTCTACTAGCAGCGGTACGAGGGCCCCTTTTTCTCCACGTCCTTGCTAACGTTTGCTACTTTCTGTTTTCTTAACCTGTTGTTACTATGTCTGTCCTAGTGGGTGTGAGCGGAATCTCTCTGTGGTTCTGGTTTGCATTTCCCTAATGATTAGTGATGTTGCCCATCTTTTCACGTGCTTATTGGCCATTTGGAGGAATGTCTATTCAAGCCCTTTGTCCATTTTTTAGGTGGGTTGTTTGTCTTTATTGTTGAATTCTAAGAGTTAAAAATGGAGACTTTTAAGTTGAATAAGGTATAATTTCTGTTGTGAGGACTTGTTTCCTTTCCAAATAATACGTGTGGTGTCTGCTGAGAGCCTCATGATGACATTTAATTCTTAAAAGAGCCTTTGTCTTGATAGATTTGTTTCATAAAACTATTATTAAGAGGCTCAGCCAGGCACCGCGGCTCATGCTGTGGGGGACCAAGACAGGAGGATCCTTTGAGCTCTGGAGCTGGAGAGCAGTCTGGGCGATGTAGTGAGAACTTATCTCTGATTAAAAAAAGAAAAGAGGCTCTGTGGCTATTGACTACACTGATCACATACTGTATAATTTAATCCCAATCCCATAAGATTGTTTTCACTAGGAATCTTCCGGTTTTCCTGAGCTATAGTCCCTCCACCTGGAGTGTATGGTGGGAGAAAGCTCCCGTCAGGTGAGTGCAGGCGGGGTGGCAGAGGCTGGGCCTCTGTGAAGTCTGGGTGCAGGTTGGAAGCCCACGGTGGACTGGAGTTGGGCAGGAGGGGGCGGTGTGTGTCCACACCAGTGCCTGGTCCCCTCCGTGCCGCGGCCCTGTGGGTCTCTGCTCTCCACTCGGCAGTCACCCTGCAGGACTTTCCTGCCTCTCCCTGTACAGGAGGGCTTGGTCCTTCCTTTCTGACGTAGTCCTCTTTGATGGGACTCCATCTGCTTGGGCCCACAGGTCCCCACAGGAGCCAGCTGTGTTCACATGCTAGGGGTCCCTGGTCCTGATCTTTCCTCTGTGGCTTCAGCTGCAGCTCTCTGCCTACTGCATTTTGTCACTGGATTTTCAAGATTAAATTTCCCCCACAAGAGTGTTTGATTCTTCACTGGATGGCCAGGCTGTACGGCCAGTGTGAAAAGACAGGCAGGTGCCGCCCAGGGGAAAGGCAGTGTGTGGTTCAAAGGCCCTGAGAACAGATGCCAGACGCCAGGCTCAGGTGGTGCCATCTGCTTCCAGCAAGAGGAGAGAGAGGGTGCCCTGTGATGGCGGCCCCCAGGCCGGGGGTCACACCCTCACTTTGGGCTACAGTAGGAGGAGATTTCCCCACCCTGTGGGGTCTGAAACACAGAAATCTGGGGGCACGCCTGAGGGCCATTGATGCAGGTGCTGAGGCGCAACAGAGGAGCAGTGGCGGTGGAAATCTGGAAGGGCCCCCGAGCTGAGCGGCTGCACGGGCTGTGGTGAGGGCGCTGTCCGCGGTGGGCTTCTGGCCCAGCACTGGGAAGACTGAGCACACTCACTGCCTTCCTAACCCAGAGAGGCTGATCGGTCCGCTCAGCTTCACTGCAGCCCCCACTGGTCCCGAGGGAGTCAGGCTGCCCTCTGTGATCACCTGTGACTGGAGGGTTGGGTGTCAGGATTTAAAGCACATGGAGAACCTCAAGGATCACCCACGGCTTGTATGAGGAAGGGTCTCTTCTGAAGGGTTACGTGTATGGCAGGCTTCTTCGTCAGCAGGGCTGGTTACCCCGGACTGGAACATGCCCGAAGCTCAAGTCATCTTTGTCTAGAATTGTTAGTTATAAGTTTTGTTTTTTATAAACAAAAATCTTAACCAAATTCCAATAAAATCCAAGAAAGCATAGATAATCGGGGAGAAATAACTCAGGATTTGAGGTAATCAAGGGTCATAAAAGAGGCTTTGCAAAATTTTCAGATAAATTGGAAAGCTTATATGCAATGCATAATTTTCTAGGAAAATATAAATGACCATAATTGACCTCAGAAAAGATAGTAAAGAAAAATAAATGGGTAAACATAGAAGAAAGAGAAAGTTACCAAAGTATTCCTCTTCTAATCCTTCTCCCTCCGAAGGATTTCAAACTTGGAAAGAACACAGAATTCTTTAAGACTTACTTCTGTTATGGGAAGATATCTAAAGCTTAGTTTGCTTATTTATTGGTTTTGAGACAGCCTTGCTCTGTTGCCAGGCTGGAGTGCAGTGGTGTGATGTCCGCTCCTGCAGCCTCCACTTTCTGGGCTCAAGCGATTGTCCTGCCTCTGCCTCCCAAGTAGCTGGGACTATAGGCACGTGCCACCACGCTTCGCTAATTTTTGTATTTTTAGTGGAGATGGGGTTTCACCATGTTAGTCATGCTGGTCACAAACTCTTAACCTCAAGTGATCTGCCTGCCTTGGCCTCCCAAATTGCAGAGATTATAGGCGTGAGCCATATTTTTTATTTTTTTAAATTTATTTTTATATTTTCAGAGATGGGGTCTTGCTCTGTTGCCCAGGCTAGAGTTCAGGGGTGCAATGATAGCTTACTGCAGCCTCCACCTCCTGGGCTCTAGCTCTCCTCTTGTCATTTCCTACAGGTGCGTGCCACCATGCCCAGCTAATTTTTAAGTTATTTTTTTAGAGGTGGCATCTTGCTTTGTTATCCAGGCTGGAGTGCGGTGGTGTGATGATGGCTTACTAACCTCAAATTCCTGGGCTGAAGTCATCCTCCTGCCTCAGCCTCAGGAGTATCTAGGACTACAGGTGTGATCCACAGTGCCCAGCTTAAAATATATCAAATTTAAAATGCAAAAGAAGAAAAATGTATTCAACAGTTTAAGTGTATGCACATATGACTGATAGGACTCAGCTGTTCTGCTTGTCACATGTAGTATGTGTAGGTGGGTGTGACATGAGTACATGGGTGGGTAGATCCGTGGATAGATGGAGGGCAAGTTGGTGGGTCTGCCCCTCTTCCACTCGCCCAGATGCCACAGAGTGAACAGCCTGTGGCTTCCTTAGTCATTCTCATTTTCCTTCACCTCTTGGTGTCTTGCTGTGTTGACTAATTCTAGTAGTGAAAGCAGCATGTTGGGGCAAAATACTTTTTTTTTTTTTTTTTTTTTTGTTTTTTTTTGTGGGGTTTAATTTTTTTTTTTTTTTTTTTTTGAGACAGAGTCTTGCTCTGTCACCCAGGCTAGAGTGTAGTGGCACAGTCTCGGCTCACTGCAACCTCTGCCTCCTGGGTTCAAGTGATTCTCCTGCCTTAGCCTCCCGAATTGCTGGGATTACAGGCGTGCTGCACACCTGTCTAATTTTTGCATTTTTAGTAGAGATGGAGTTTCACCATGTTGGCCAGGCTAGTCTCGAACTCCCTGTAGGTGATCCACCCGCCTTGGCCTCCCAAAGTGATGGGATTACAGGCGTAGGTCACCGTGCCCATGCCCATTCATTTTGAATCAGGTCTATACTGACTTCAGAATCTGACCCTGGAATAAAATGTGATTCTAAAGGGCAAGGGTCCTACAAATGAGGCGAAGCACAGAACATTTGTCACTGTGACTTGGGGCAGATGCAGAATGGAACTTTTTTACCTTTTTACACAAAACCCTTCTGTGCGCCTTAGGTTTAAAATCATGATTTTTGTTTTACTTTAATAATAGGCAACTAATTTAAAATACTATTCACCATGTGTCATCTCAGAGTAGGAAGGGGACTGTGAGGCAGAAGGAGCCCCTTGGGACTTTTGCCTTTGGTTGTGATGGTTGTCTGTAGTTGTTCAGTTCTGTCCGTCTCATTTGTTTCTGTGTCATGCGTGTGATGTGATGAGCTGGAAGCTTTTGCATGGGCCCCATGTGAGTGCTTACATCGAAGGGGCAAGCATTAACTGCCCTCCACTTGACAGAGCTGTCTCAGGGATGGCTAGTTCCTCTGTCCGGAACACTCGTATTGACTGGGAGGGAACCTTGGGGACCCTGCCCACAGCAGTGGGAGAGCAAGCCCGGAGGGGCTCTGCCAGGGCTGTTTCCTTTGCCTTTGTTTACCGGCATAAAGTATTAAAACAGCTAAATTATCAGGAGCATTTTAACCCAATTTCTCAGCGTTTTGTTTTGAAGAGTAGAAGTCCCTTTGTTTTCACAGCTCTATTCTTGCTTGTTTTCATTTGAATATATTTCTATTCATTCAGCTGATAGAAATTCTTTACTTTTAAACTGAGGGAGAAAAAAGAACAGACTGACTAGGGATCATAATGTGATTTGAATGGGTCTTTCTTGGGCCCGTGTTAGAGAGGGGTTTGGACCTGGGGACTTGGAGCTTGCACTGATGGCAGAAACAAGCACCTTAAAAGGGCAGGCTCCAAGCTTTGCAGGTAAACCTTGGAGAGTGTAGTTAGGGTGACAGCTGGCACCTCTCCCTGCTGAGGGGTGAGGGAATCCAGATGTTTAGGATCTTATAACCTGATCTTTTTCCTGCCTTCGACTCCTGTCTTGGTCTGTTAGGTGTTAGCTTTTGACAGCCAAAGTAACCAGCTGACTTCCCTTTTTTTTTTTCCTCCTTTATTTTTTTTCACAAGGCTGTTTCTCAGTGTGAATGCCTTGCTTTCATATTCCCAAAGCACTCATTGAATGCATCAAGGATGAGGAATGCGGCAGTGTTACTGCCATCCAGCTCTTAGTTTACTGGGTGGCCTTTGGCTGGTTCTGTTGAGTGGCCACTCTGTCTCCTGTCTGGAGATGCAGCCAGGACTGTAGATTCCTCGGGGAGGACTGACTTACGGGAACATTTATTTACTGGATAGAGGAGTTTTTAATTTTTTAATTGGAATATTTAGTCCATTTACATTTAATGTAATTACTGATATACAGTGTATCTGGGGTTAAATCCACCACCCTACTATTTATTTTAGTTTTGTCTCACCTGTTCTTTCTTTTTTCTCTTAATTTCTTTAGTATTAAGTAGGTTAAAAAATTATTCCATTTGCACTTTCTATTAGTCATGTTATCACAGAATATATAAGCTACATATTTGTTTAGTGGTAACCCTAGCAAATTACTGCATACTCTTACACATAGGAAGTGGTTGAAGTTAGCAGTTCTCCCACTTGTCAGACAGTGCAAGAATCTCAATGCACTTAACCTTCCTACCATTACCCCCTTTACTTTGCATGGTGTCACCGTCGTGGATTGGAGTTTCTACATAGACTGTAAACCCCGCAGCATACAGTCAATGTTTATTTAGATTTATCTGCTTCTTTTCACTTTTTAATGTTCTTTATTCTTTCCTGCATTTCTGTCCTTCAGGGTCATGTTTGGGGTCATGTTTCTTCAACCTAAAGAACATTCTTTAATATTTCTTTTAGGGTGAGGCTGCCAGCAACAATTTTGTTTTTGCATATTTTACCTCTATTTCACTTTTGAAGGTGATTGCTGTGTGTAGAATTCTATGTCAACTTTTTTAAGTTTAAAGGTGTTTTTCCCCTCATCTCCTTTCTGTTAAAACATCACACTGGCTGCAGTTCTTAATATTGGTCCTTTGAAGATTCCCTCCCCATACCCCCGTCTAGCTGATTTGGTTTGTGTGCCTTTATGGAGATGTTCTCAGCTGTGGTCTGCTTCCTACGTCTCCTTTCTGGTGCTGCTCGAGCCTGTGGCTTGATGTTCCCACTATCAGTACTGTCACTGAGGACACTGGTTCTCTGCCATTCCTTTTCCTCTCCCGCTAAGACACTCATTAGAATAGGTTAGACCTTTTCACCATGTCCTGTACATTCCTCATGTTCTGTTCAGAGTTATTTTCTTGCTGTAGGTCACTGATCCTCTCTTTTGCTACGGGATACAATCTGCTGTTTAGCTGACCTAGCAAATACTTGATTCCATTGTATTTTACTATTCTGTGATTTCCATTCGATTCTTTATCAATTTCAGTTAAGTGGTGAAAATTTCTACCTTGCTGTCTCCTTTCTTGTACATATCAGCTTTCAGTTCTGGCCCTCCTTATATCAGCATCTTAGAAATGGGAGCGTGTGTTGCCATCGGTCTGACGGCTGCTGATGGCCTGGATTCAGCTGTTGCTGTCAGTACAGTATGGACCTGAGGGCATGACTAGACAGAGGCCAGTGTTTGTGTCGAGAGCCACGAGGCTCACCGTGGGGGGATCTGAGTCCTGATTGTGGAATGGCGGTGGCAGCATCACATCCTACAGGCTGGGGCCGTGAGTAGCCCCCAAGAGATCGCCTTGGAGCCCAGTTAGGAGACGGAACAGCTGCACTTATGCACACGGGCGACCCTCGGCAAAACGCAGGTTTCATGGCTCCCAGGGGGAAATGGTTCTCAGAAGAGTGGGCTTCTGACCTGAATCCAAGAAGGGTTAGGAATACCTTAGCTAGTTTCCCACTCACCCAGGCTGCAGTGCAGTGGTGCGATCACGGCTCACTGCAGCCTCGACCTCCTGGGCTCAAGTGATCCACACCTGGCTAATTTTAAAATTGTTTTGAAGAGATAAGGTCTCGCTGTGTAGCCCGGGCTTGTCTCAAACTCCAGGGCTCAAGTTGTCCTCCCGCCTCAATCTCCCGAAGTACTGGGGTTCGGGCACGACCCTCTGTGCCCGGCCTGCAGCGAACTGTGTCTTGAGTAAGTTTATAGTAGCTCTTCTTACTAAGTATCAGATAAAAATTCCAACCAGAGAGAAACTGTTGTGTCATAGTCGAATTTGCAGTTTTTTGCTTAGTGAAATATGAGACAGTGATGCATCCTACAACCTTCAGCACCTTGGAGTTTATGAGAGTGGCATCTGTTGTGTGGAAGTTACGACCACAGTCTGAGGAGCAGCGCTGGGGGCAGAGCAGAGCTGCGGGAAGAGTCTGATGATGGCATGGCCTTCCCAGAGCCCATTCTCCACCCGTGGGCACTCCCTGCCCCGTTTCCCATTTTCTTCATATTCTCCCTACTGTAGCAGGGGACTGACAAGGGCCATGCGTGCCTGGCAACACAGGCAGTCCGATTCTTCCCTGAAGCCTTAAGTGACCCCTACCGGCCACACTCACGGTAACGGACTGCTAGGATGGTCAGCCACTGTCCCGATGCAGGTAGCCCCTGGGCCTCCCATCCTCTCATCCCCCATGCCGTCTCCTCCCACATACCACCCGCAATCAGCTTCCTAAAGTGCCCTGTGGCTCTGGCTCACCTGCTGGAAACAAGGCGAGGTCAAGGTCAAGCTCCAGCCCCCCC
>NW_016107351.1:2574030-2599246 GCF_001604975.1 Cebus imitator | reverse complement strand
CCAGCCCCCACCCCCACCCCCGGCCCAGCTGCCCCTGGGTTTTCCTCTCCCTCTGCTGTGTTTGCTCCTCTTGCCGGCCATTTTTCTTCTCTAAGCCTCACTGCTGACCCACCTCACTTAAGGTTCTCTCCTGCTGCTGTCTTCTGTCCCCTCCCCCGGACCCCGAGCCCGGGAGCAGGATTGGAAATGGTGGGGGTTGGGGAAGCTGAGTTAGGGTGTGAGTGTGGCTGATTTGGTGAAATCTTGTGATTTGGGGGAATCTGCAGTGGCTTGTTCTCAGTATTGATTGTGGATGGATTAGGAAGAGGAGAGTAATTCGAGTCTCAGCACAAGGGGGCGCTGTGAGGGGCAGATGCGGTCACTGCGTGGAGTCAGAACTGGAGAGGCCGAGGTGGGGGCTCCGTGGCCAGCAGGGGAGCCGAGTGGGAGTGTGGGACTCTCTGTGGTCCTGGCAGGCTCCAGCTAACAGCGCTCCCCACCGCTGTGCTGAGCTTTTGATGGGTGATATGAGCTTGTGGATCAGCTGGGGAGACCTGGTGTTTTGCAGCCGTGGCAGTGGCGTGCTTCTTGGGCTGTTCTGCCCTGCTTTTTATGTCCATCAATAATTTAGGAGAGTCTCTCCCCGATGGCCCTATGCATGTCTTGTTGGGTTTCTTCTCAGAGTTTCTGTTGCTGCTGGGAAAGGGATCCTTCCCCGCCCCCGTGCCTTTCTTAGTGGGTTCTTAGGGTGGTGCCTGAGGGCGTTGCTCTTTATGGCCTCCTGGTTCTCCCAACACAGGTTTTTATTCAGTGGTTCCAAGATGATGCCTGTAAGGAACTGAGTTGCCGAGAGCCTTGTGGCACTTGGACACCGCACCATTTGAGATTCACTGCCCTGCACACCAGGGCCTCCGTAATTCACAATCAAAACACATTTGGAGGTGTACAGAAAGGGCCATTCTCTTTTCTGTTTTATGTATTTCGTGTCTCTTTAAATCTCTTAAGGTTTAGAACACCCCCTTTTCATGTGCCTTTCTAAACACTTTTTTCCAGGTAATTTTTAGTTGCCATTTATGTGTAGTAAAATGCGTAGATCTTAAGTGTTTAGTCTGATGAGTTTTGACAGTTGTATACTCCTTTTTAATCACACTCAAAACAAGATAGAGAACATTTCCATTCCCCAGAAAGCTCCCTCATCCCCCTTTCCAGTCAGTTTCTCCTGGCTGAGATCAGTCACTTCCTGCGACCTGTCACCAGAGGCTAGTTTTGCCCATGTAACTGCCTAATGGGTTCTTCCGTCTACTGCACAGACCAAACCAATTCACGGAGGCTGAAGTATTGTAGTAAAGAAAGAGTTTGATGAACTCAAGGCCATTGGAGACTAGGGTTTTTATGGATAATTTGGTAGGCAGGGGCTAGGGAATGGGTGCTGCTGATTGGTTGGTTGGGGGTGAAGTCATAAGGATGGGGAGAATGGTCCTCTGCACTGAATCTGCCTCTGCGTGGGGCCACAGGATGAGTCATGAGTCACGGGTCATGGGTCCAAGTGGGGTCAGTTGGATGCTGGAATGCAAAAGTCTGAAAAACATCTCAAAAGACCAATCTTAGGTTTTGTAATAGTGATGTTTTCTACAGGAGCAATTGAGGGGAAGTCACAGATTTTATGACTTCTGGCTACGACTCCTGAGCAGCAAGGAATTATAGAAAGACAAGCTAGGGATGATGGCTGGGTATCATTAGTGACACCTACATCTTAACAGAGTTCAGGACCCTCACCTAAATCCTAATCTTGTGGCCTTTCCTTAATCTTACAAAGGTGGCTTCAGTCCCTGAACTAGGAGGGGACCAGTTTTAGGGAGGGACCGTTATCATCCTTGCTTTAAAGTTAAACTGCAAACCAGATTCCTCCCATGGTTAGCTGTGCCTGCGTCCGGGAATGGTTAGGAGGGAGACGGAGTCAGCCTTGCTGGCCTTTCCTCCCTGCTGTCATCTTGCCAAGGTGGCCTTCCTTATATAGGTATTGATCGACTTACGACCTATGCAACTTAACGACCATTCGACTTTACGACCACAATCACTAGCCACGACTGCTCTGCGTCTGGCGGCGCAAACGTTGTCCAGCTGGGCGTATGACAGTGCGGACCAGCTTCCAGCAGCACTACCATCTCCGCGTGCACCATTTCAACTGTACATATAGCCTACTCAACTTACGACCAAAGCGTGTTATGACTGGTCCGCGGTCCCGACCGTGGTCGTAAGTCGAGCACTAGCTGTACTTGATCTTTCTACAGTGACCACATGTGATGTATTCTTCTGCTTTTGCGTTTGGCCTCGTTCACCCAGGGTGAGGCTTCTGAGACGTCCGTGCATTGCGCCAGCAGCTCCTGTCTCTTGCCTGCCGGACGGCAGCTCATTGCTGGGTGCCCTGGAGCCCGCACGTTCCTGCAGGTGCGTCCCTCTCCCTCTCCCTCTCCCTCTCCCACAGGTGCGCACCGGGCCTGTTCCCAGTGATCGGCTTTTAGAGATGAGCTGCCGTGAGTGTTGGGATACAAGTCTTGTGGGGCACACCTGTATTTCCATTTCCCTTGAGTCACGGGATTGCAGGTCACTGGATAGTTATATGCTTCCAGTTACATTTGGCAAGCTGCTCTAAGCTGACAAAAATGACAAAGATCATCTATTTCTTTGCACAGCCAGGCCATCTGCAGAGGAATCTTGTTTACAGTTTCCCCCAGCCCTCTGGAGATGTGGACGCCTAGACATCAGTGAGCTGGGAGGCATTCGGTTGTCTTTGAATGAATTCTTAGTTGAGGTATGAACAGTATTTCCCCTCAGACAGTCCACGTTCCTGAATGGCAGGGAGTGAAGGTAGCCTGAGCTTGCGTTTGCCCATATTACGGGGCGTGCACGTGGATCTGTGTACCATGTGAACATAATCTGATGAATGGCTTTCACCCATTACTGGGCTTAAGAAATAGAAGGTGACTTTGCCTTGAAACCCCCTCTGAGCCCCTCCCCAATCACAGCCCCCTCTGTCTTCCTGAGCTCACCCTGTCCTGACTGGACCTTCTGCCTTCCTCTGCTTTTCTTGAGAGTGGTTCTGTTATGTGCGTGTGCATGTGTGTAAGCTGCTGTGTGCGCAAGACTGGGGCTGGCCTGCCCTGCACAGAAGCATCCTCCACGGGGCGTTTGTGCTGAGGCCCATCTCACAGGATCTGGGCCCTCAGGCTCCCGATGTTCCCCGCAATAGCCACGTGGGCATTCACTCTTTACCCTGTCGTTGCTGAGACAGAAACCCTTGGAGGCATCACACACTTCTGTTGGTGCAAAGTACAGGCCTCTCCAGGGCGGCGTCCGGGAAGGACTTGTGTGTGGAGTGTGTGTGCTCGTGCTCCCCGGAAGCTCTGCGCTCCTCGCTGTGCTTCTGGGGGTTGGGCCTCTGAACTCCTGCGGTGTGCTGCCAGGCTTCCTGTTCTTTCTTCATGATTAAAAATACGATTTCTTCTTAAATGCCCAGCACAAATGCATTTAGCTGTGTTTATTTTGTTCCCTAAGTAACAGAAGCAATCCTGAGAAGGTAATTTGCACACTCAGTATTGATTCTGTGCTTCAGGTGCTGGGGTGTCCCCTCCCGCCGAAGCTGCTGCTGCTTCACCCTCTCCTCCCCGGCCTCCCATCCTCCGGGCTCCTCCTCGCTTTCCCTGTGCCCGCCCCCTTCTCCTCCTCCTCCTTCCCCTCCAGTGCTCACTCCTCCTTTCCATCTTCTTCTCTTCCCCCTTTTCCCCTCCTGCCCCTCCTTCCCCCTCCTCCGCCCTTCCCTGCAGGTCTCCTAAGAAGCACTTAGTAACACTCAGAACCCTTGACCTTGGCAGGCTTGGGAAGTGTTGGTTAATGAAGAGATGCAAACGAGAAGGGAGCCTGAGTCTCCAAAGGAATCATGGCTGTTGGGAGTTTGCTTGGTTAGGAGATGGGCCGTTTATTACAATGTGGGCTGTTAACTCTAACGTGCCTGAGATAAATTTATAGTGTTCATTTGCTTCAGAAGGACTTGGCGTTTTTCTTACAAAGTGAAATATACTTTTATAAATGTTATGCCTAGAATATTGATATAGTTTTAATGTGCATTACTCCTCAAAAGGTACAAAAAAGTTTTGGCTTTTATATCCCTGAGCTGCAGAGACCTTTTCTCCTGCTTCTGTCCTCTGTGTTCTCCCCACCCCTTTCTCCCTCCTTTCTTCCCTCTTTTTAATCTGTCCGTTAAAATATGTGAAAGGAAGTCACTGACAAGTGGGCAGGGACTTCTCCTGTTTTTGTTGTTGTCAACCCAGAGTGCCGCAGCTCCTCGCACCTGCTGTCTCTGATTTTTACGGGCTTCCTCCCCATCATCCTAATTAGGTGCTTTGCTGGTTGTTGCACATCAAAGACCCGAGGTTCCTGGGGAGGAGGGAGGCAGGCATGGGAGTGAATTGAGTGCGCCGCCTCATTACCAGCGCACATCCTAGCCGCTCGGCTCATTTTCTTCCTTGTTGACACAGTTCTTCTTTAGAAATGATATAAAGTATTAAGAACTCTAGGAAGATTTTTGTGGAAAGATGGAGGAAGACTTGCTTGTCTCGTAACCCTGGAGGCCACCGAGTCTCTCTGGCTCCATCCGCCTGTGCCCGCACATCCTGCGTCTGTTGTAACGTTTACCATGCCTTGACTGGGACTTGTGGGCTGAGCAAGGAGACAAACCCTTTACTTTTAGTGACTCTCCCTCAGAGAGCTATGTTTTCTGTGCCTTTCAATATGAAATATTAAAAATCTTGCCATTTGATATTACCTAAAATATTACTCTTCTCCAAAATTGGTTTGCCGAAACAAATTATGCTTATTATCTACTCTTTCTCCTTGCTGCGAGTTTCAGAAGACTCTTGCTCCCTCTCCCTCAGTGAAGCCTGCCGCAGACACAGAAGATGGAGATTAGAAGATGTGCTGGGACAAGCTGCCGGTGTCTTCAGGGTGCACCTGCAGAGTCGGGTCATTGCTGTGAGTGTGGGTGAAGCCGAAGCAGGTGACCCTGAATCGAATCACAGCCCTGGGCAAGGCACAGGAAGGGCGCAAGGATGAAAATGCCGACTTGGTTGAAGGCAGCAAAATGTTGATTGTTGGCCCTGTATGTGACACTCTGCTAGCTGCTGTGGTGATAACAATAAGTGACACCTCCTACTGGCAAAGAATTCTAAGTCTGATAGGGAAAATAACCATCATTCATTCATTCAGCAGATGTTTCTCGGGATTGTGCTGAGCCTCAGCCTCTGTGAGCAGCGCCCAGCATTGCCCCTGCTGTCGTGGAGCAGAGCCGAGCCTCGTGGGGAGACGGGGGAGGGGGCAGAGCAGCTGAGAACCTGCCTAAGGAGTGGGTGGTAAACCGGGACAAGCGCCTCGAAAGGAAGAATGCGCTCTGTGAACGTGGATAGCGAGTTCTCTCGACGAGAAGCCACGCGGATTACTGCCGTGTCCTCTGATCGAACCTTCTAGGCCACTGCCTTACCCCCAGAGAAGGCTGTATAGTCATGCCACAGCACTCCAGGAATTCTCTACTCAGGGAGTGCCGTAGGTGGCATTTGTGGAGTGCATTCTATGTAGTGAGGGCACTGATTAGTCAGGGCTGGGATTTTCCCAGCAGCCCTGGCAAGAAGGGCCTTCCCAGCGTGCCGGTGCTGAGGGTGGATTCAGCGGATCCCTGCCCTGGTGCGTGTTGGTCTTTCCAGTGCAGCTTGTTGCCTCCTGGGGAGGCAGGGGAGTGAGTCCGTACCACACTGGAAGAGTTAGGTGGGTCTTGGAGAGGCTGGAGGGGGACAGCCGGGGGAAGCTCCAGAGTTGGTGATATCTGAGCTGGGAGTGAAGGGAGACCAGGGCTGGGCTGGGTGGGCAAAGTGTGGGCAGACATTCCAGTGGAAGCCAGAGGAGCAGGCTGGACTCCGTGTTCATTTCTGTTGGAATAAGGAATAGAGATTTGAGTGGATGGTGAATAAGGACGGGGTCACCTTCCTTGCCGGCAAGTGCGTCGTCACGTGCCCTTTCTTCTACTCATACCGCCTTCAAAGTTTATTTCTCTTGAGTCTTTTGCCTAAGATGCCCAGAGTTAATACAGTTGCATAATTTGTCTTCCCATTTTAAAGATGTTACGTGAAAGTCATAGCTAACAGGAAGCCCTTTGTACCCGTGACCTTTGTTTAGCTTCGTTGCTTGGGGCCAGGAGAACAAGCTGCAGACACGTGGGAGAGAATGTTAATATTCTTTGTGGTCTCACGGGACACACGCGGAGCCTCCTTCGTTTGCTTTACACTAATTGCAGTTTGGGCTTAAGCTTGCAGAGGTGATCTGAAAGATTTCCAGTGAAATGAGTACTGTGATTGTGATTGTGGCGAGGCACATAAAACCAGCCAGGTGAGCGTTTTCCATTCATTTGGTTCCCACTAGCAGCCTAGCATTTAGAAACAAGTTAACCTTTTTGTGAATTCATTTCAGTGGGAAAATCCACAAGGGTCTGCCACTTTGTCAACAACAAAAATGCCGTGGGCAGAACGGCCTTGAGATGGGATGCTGGAACCCCGGAGACCGAATGCAAGCGGATGGCATGGAAACCGCATGGAGAAACGCCTGTTTTCAGGGGGGATCTCACCTGCCCCGTTCTCAAATGCAGATTTCAGACACTGTGGTAGTAAACAGCTTGCTGCATTTCCCTTGGTGGAGCAGGCCGAGGGGTGGCGGAGAGGCAGGCTGGGCCCCCGCTAGACAGACTTTCTCCTGCCAAGTTCTATCGCTTTCAGCTTGTCAAGGAGGGTGACTACTGAGGTCGCACCCCGGACTCTCCCAGGTTCTTCCATCTCCACCCATGTTTACTAATTACTAGCCTTTGTAAAGTACAGAGTTAGATCATTTCCGTCACGCTCCTATGCTGGGCGGCCTGGGTTCTAAATATGACTTGAGGTCATAAGACAGGCTTGTTCCTTTGCGAAGGTCTTTGGGCTCTGTCCCCCAGCGTGTGCTTGTTCTCCCACACAGAGCCAGCCGTGGCCATTCTTCCAGGCTTCTGGAGACACGACCTCCTCACAAGCAGACAGCAAAATAAAACAATGACCAGTGTCAGAAAAGATGACACCCCCAGTTCCCGCGTTTGCACACCTCAGCGGTTCTCGGCTGCATGCTGTGCTTTTACACACGAAAACAGTTCTCTAGGTTCCTTGCATTGCCAGGATGTCCTCTTTGCCTGGCTTCCTGGTGGTCATTATTCCTCACTGTTTGTTGTTAGAAACCTTTTGTTCAGCAGAGCGGCTGCCCCGGGGATCACAGGCAGAGTGTGTCCTGCTGGAGTTTAGTCTGAGGACAGCAGCTTGTCCACATTCAGGTTCGAGTGTGAGAATGTTGTTTCCATGATTTCAGAGAAGAACAACTGTTTTAAAGGTCAAATTTTACTCTGTCCTGTATTCTGTAAAGGACAAGGTGAATGTCGATGAAAGAAAGAGCTTTCGTAGCTGTGGCAGTGCTGTGGGTCTGCTGCCTCCCGGGGCTTCTTACACCACAGATGCTGAACAGCCAGGTGCCCCTGCAGCCAGGGCTTTGCTCAGGGACACCCTCGCCAGTGGCCAGCGCACCGAGGGAGCTGGGGGAGGTGGGAGCTGCCCGTTCTGCTGGCTCAGCAGGAGAAGCCGCTGGGGGCTTCTGGGGCTTTCTGGGACATGGGGTGTGGGTAGGGGGCATTTCCCAGCTGCTGCAGAGGCCACTGGTCCTGGCCTTCTGCTGTCCCTGAAAGCTGAGTCCAATTTCTGCTTCTTTTGCCCTTCTACGGGTTCTGTAAGTCACAGAACACCTGGAGTGCTGTCCTTTCTGTGTTAATAGCATCAGTGGTTTCTGGGAAACTTCCCTGAACCTTGGTTGTGTATAATATTTTATTCTTTTTTTTTTTTTTTTTTTTTGAGATGTAGTTTCACTCTTGTTGCCCAGGCTGGAGTGTAGTGGTGCAATCTCGGCTCACCACAATCTCTGCCTCCCAAGTACTGGCAATACTCCTGCCTCGGCCTCCCGAGTAGCTGGGATCACAGGTGTGCACCACCACACCAGGCTAATTTTGTATGTTTAGTAGAGACAGGGTTTCTCCATGTTAGTCAGGCTGGTCTCAAACTCCCGACCTCAGGTGATCTGCCCACCTTGGCCTCCCAAAGTGCTGGGATTAAGGTGTGAGTAGTTCATTCTTCGAACGCCCTGTTTTGTTTCTCCCCTGTATCCTGATGACCCCCAGATCTCTCCATGGAGGGTCAGTGTTCTGCACCAGCAGCTCTTCCCCTCCGTGGATCATGTCTGTCTCCCTTCTTCTCTTCCTTTTGTTCCTGATGCTTACTCAAATCATCTTTTTGTTCTTCAGTCGTTACTTTCATGTTGATTTCTGAGTGCCGCTTTAGGCTCGGCCTCTGTCTTTCCTGAAATTGTGTATGTGAAGCAGTCCACAGCATCAGTTTGCTCATGTACCTTTACATCTGTCCTGTCTAAGTGGAATTCATCCTAAAACCGGACAGCTTTAGATCTACAGGAGATCTGAATAATAGTTTAAAGCCATTACCCTCATCTGAAAGACGAGGTAGTGAGGCTGGGACAGAGAAAGTGACTTGCTCAGTGAAACTGACTCCAGATTGGACGCCAGGTTTCTGGGTTTCTTGTTCACTGTAAAATTTGCCCTTAGGCCAATTTCTCGTCACAACTGTCTGATTTCTGACCATAGTACAGAGAACATCACCTTTCAATTGTCCTTCTTTTTATCACGATGCACTTAGTTGCCGGGCACTGCCAGTCCCTTGTCAGTGTCTGGAATTTGCACCTTCCTCTCCATTCCCACTCCTCGTTCTAATTCTCAGTCTTATACTTAAGACACTGTCCTGCCATTTTTGCCATTAGGTTTCTCTGTTTCCGACCTTTTTTAAACCTTTTATTCCTCCAGAGCAGTGCTGTCAGCACTCGATTCTGGCATGATGCCTGCCCGCTGCTCCTCTTTTTCTGTTTTTCGATGGCACTCACTACCACCCACACACTGTGTAGTTTTTGTATCTATTGTGTCTAGAGTCTCTCCCCACTCGACTGTGAGCTGTAGGAGGGCAGGAATTGTAATCCATTTGGTAACAGATGTGTCTCCAGCTCCTGGGCAGGAGGTCATCTGCATTCCACGTGTGCACTCAGCTGTGGTGTAGGAGAGAGGTGTAGCGTAGCAGCATCTGGCAAGCGCCCGTGTAACACACAGTAGTTGTTGAATTTGTGGGACCCAGCTGGGTGCGGTGGCTCACACCTGTAATCCCTGCACTTTGGGAGGCTGAGGCGGGGGAATGACCTGAGGTCAGGAGTTTGAGACCAGCCTGACCAACATGGAGAAACCCCATCTCTGCTTTAAAAAAAAAAAAAAAAAAAACGGAAAAATTAGCCGAACGTGGTGGTGCATGTCTGTAATCCCAGCTACTGTGGAGTCTGAGACAGGAGAATCGCTTGAACCCAGGAGGCGGAGGTTGCGGTGAGTAGAGATTGCGTCATTGCACTCCAGCCTGGGCAACAAGAGCAAAACTCTGTCAAAAAATTTTTTAAAAAATTAAAAGAATTTGCGGGCCCCTTGACAATCAGTCCCCCAGCCCCCCACACATTCATTACTTAATAATCTTAAGCATAAACCTCCCCAGTAGCCACAAGGGTCTCCTTGGTCAGGGGAACAGATACTGCCTGGTCCTGGGGGAGTATACACTCATTCTCCTCGTGTTGGAGCTGGATCGCACACTTGAACTTCCCCTCGCCCGGGTAGTGGTCATGGAGGTCCGTTGCCTCCATGTTGAGCCCCCCAGAACCCCTGGCCCTGGGGAGAGGGGATCCTGGCCCAGTACTTCCTCTTCTTCTTTGACTTTCTCTTCTTTTTCTTTCGTTTCTCAGAGTCCAAGTCACATGCCGCTTCCTCTGGGCTCACCGTCTGTGACGTGTTGTCCCACAGGCCCCTCCTGCCCTTTAGCGCCCTCTGCAGCCTGTGCTCTTTGCCCTCCTCACGGCCGGGCATTGCTGGGCTGGGCTGATGGCCTTTCTTCCAGGCTCAGCACAGCAGGAAGCACCAGTGTTCCCGATAATCAAATTTATGGGTGTGCGCGTGAGAGAGTGTTCTGCTGAAGCAGCTCGGTTAAGTCAGAACACTCTAATTACTGGGTTCTTCTTTCCTCTTGCCAGAACACTCTCTAATTACTGGTTTCTTTCTCCTGCTCTTGACATTTGATGTATCTATTTGCCCTTTCTGTCAATAGTGCTGAGTAGAATACTGCAGGCACAAGTCATGTTTTCATAATGATTTTAAATAGATGAGCATTCCTTTAAAAAAGAACTTTGATGAGATTGGGGTGAATAAGAAGATAAAAAAGAAAAAGCACTTTGAAAAGTTGGCTGGGGAAGGGGGTCCACTCATCTTATAAGGGGATACTTACAAAAATCCTTAAAAGAATGGTAAGAGAAGCAGCTTTGCCTAGTTGTGAGGGGACGTGGGGCTTACTGGGGCAGTTAGCACGTGCTTTTTCCAGGCACGCACCTGCAGCCCTCATCTTCTTTATAGACAGGAATGGTCTTTTGGTCATTAGCCATTCCATTTGGCAGCGGAAGTGCCTTCTCAGTTTTGAAATAGGTGTAACCAGCAGGGGAAAGGATTGTGGTGTGCGTGACGTTCTTTGCACACAAGGATGACCGGGGACTTTTGAAGGAGGCAATTATTAAATACATAACTGTAGTCTCAGTTTCCAAGTAGCTGTTGTAGCATCAAATGCCCCTGGCTAGGTTCAATAGTTACTTCCCTTGTACATTGAGTCTGTTGCTTCTTTTTAAGATACAATGGCTGGTAGGTTGATTTATCTTTAATTTGAAGAAAGGGCTCATATCACAAGATAGGTTTTTGAGCTGATACTGTAGCGAGCAGTGTTCTGACTCAGACACTGGAGAGGAAGAGTGACCCTGGGTCCTTCCTCTACGAAGGTCATGTTCAGATCTCTTTCTGTTGACTGTAGAAAGATTAGATTTGGCTGAGAGTTACAGTGGGAAGAAAATAACAATTGTGTAAGTCAAACTAAAGTTTGTTTACTCACATTAAGATTACCCAGAAGTAGTTATTCCAAGAGTGTTAGGTGCTCTAGTGTAGCAGGGCGTCTGGCTCCTTCTATGCTTACTTTGCTGTGCAAAGATTCTTTTTTTAATGGTTACCTCATTGCCCAAGATGGCTGCTCGAGCTCCAGCCATTGTGTATATGAGGGGACTTCAAAAGGTTCATGGAGAAACAGAATTAAAAGATAAAAATCAAAAATTGCACACTTTTCAACATAAGATCTAACAAGATCAGGATACTTTAGTAAATTATTATATCACCCATTTAGTTTTTCCTTAAAGAACTGTCTGTACAGTCTTTTTACATTATTATTATTGTTTTATTTTTTGAGACAGACTCTCATTCTGTCACCCAGGCTGTTGTGCAGTGGTGCCATGTTGACTCACTGCAGCCTCCACCTCCCAGGTTCAAGTGATTCTCCTGCCTCAGCCTCCCAAGTAGCTGGGATTATAGGTGTTCACCACCATGCTTGGCAAATTTTTGTATTTTTAGTAGAGATGTGGTTTCCCCATGTTGGCCATGTTGGTCTCGAACTCCTGACCTCAGGTGATCTGCCTGCCTCAGCCTCCAAAAGTGCTGGGATTACAGGTGTGAGCTACCATGTCTGGCCCTCTTTTTATATTATTAACAGAAGGAAAAATCTGTTTTCTTTTCTTTTTTTTTTTTTTTTTTGAGACGGAGTCTTGCTCTGTCCCCAGACTGGAGTGCAGTGGTACAATCTCAGCTCACTGCAACCTCTGCCTCCTAGGTTTAAGCAATTCTCCTGCCTCAGTCTCTCAAGTAGCTGGGATTACAGGTGCACGCCACCACACCTGGCTAATTTTCTTTTTGTATTTTTAGTAGAGACGGGGTTTCACCAGGTTGGTGAGGATGGTCTCAGTCTCTTGACTTCGTGATCTGCCCGCCTCAGCCTCCCAAAGTGCTGGGATTACAGGCGTGAGCCACCGTACCCAGCCGAAAAATCCGTTTTCTGTAGAGTTTTTTTTAAGATGAGGAAAGGAAAAGAAGTCAGAAGGAGCCAAATCAGGACTGTGTGGCAGATGCCTAAGGATAATTCCCATGAAAACTCTCACCAGCGTCCCCTCGTTGGATGCTTGTTGGATGCGAGGAATGAGCAGGAGCACTGCTGTCCCTGTGGAGGTGGAGGCGCTCCCCGGTGGCATGTTCCTGGGCATTTTTCTGCTCAGGCTTTGGCTTTCTAAAGCGCTCATAACAAGCAGATGTCATTGTTGTTTGGCCTCCAGAAAGCCAACAAGCAAAATGCCTTGAGTGTGTCAGGGAAGGTTGCCATGACCTCTGCTGTCACCCAGATTGCCCTTGCTTTGATGGAGCCACTTCTCGGAGCCGGAGCTGGTGCTTTGATTGTTCTTTGTCTTCAGTATCCTGCTGGTAAAGTCGGTTTCATTTCCTGCTTCAGTTCTTCAAAGAAATGCTTCAGGGTCTTGACCCCATTTGTTTGAGATTTCTGTGAAAAGCTCTGCTCTCTGGTCTGCAGCTCATCCGGGTGCAGCTCTGGCACCCATCAAATGGAAGGTTTGCTCAACTGTAATTTTTCAATCAGAATTGTGTACGCACGATCGAGATGCCTGTGATGTTGGCTGTTGGTGTTCTTGCTGGTCCTCTTCACTTAGGGCATGAACCAAAGTCTTGCCTTGCAGATTGGTGTGGATGATCTGCCACTGAGCCGTCTTCAGCATCATCTTGTCCCTCCTTAAAACTAATCGTCCACTTGCAAATTACTGACTTCTTCAGTGCATTGCCCCCATACACTTTTTGTAAAGCATCAGTGATTTCACCATTATTCCACCCAAACTTCATTATAAATGCGCTGTTTGTTCTCGCCCCAGTTTTAGCAGAATTCGTGTTCCTCTGACAAGGACACCTTTTGACGGGTATCTTACCCTTCCTCTTGCCTCAGACTGGATCCTGTTTACACATGGTAGACAAGTCAGAATGACTTTATTTTGGGGCAAAATGTTCTTGGAAGTACATGCATAGTTTCTTTTGTGTGTGTGTGAACATGAAAATCCTTTGTACATTTCACCTTTCCGGAAAGAAGAAGCAGGGAAGAAGACCCCCCCCTTCTCCTTTAAGGATGTTTCTTGAAAGTTACACTCAGCGCTTTCACTGGGAGGCTGGAACGTGTCTGCATGACCCTGCGCGTAAATTGAGACATGGGGATTCTAGTTAGGGAGGGATGAGATGGATATTGGGGAAAACGAGCCGCCTCTGGCTTAGGCACCGTCCTGGCTGATGCCGAATTTCTTCTTTTCTACCTGAGCTTAGCTAAAATCTCCCCACCACACCCAGAAGAGAATGCGTTTGCTTTGGAGTTTTCTGTAATCCTTCTGAATTGGTTCTAAGTGTGGAGCATCCTGGGATGTGATCAGATGTACACTAAGAATGTGGAAATGAATTGTCCTGGCCTCATAGCCTGGGGATGTGGGGGGGATACTCAGGTGACCAGTTGCTTCTAATTAGGACTCAGATGCCCCTGGCTTCAGAAGGGCAGAGGACACGCTGTGAGAAGTGTCGCAGATTTAGGATGATTCTCAGTTCGCAAATTCTTTGTTTAGCTGTGTCCAATCTGTTGTGAAGGCTTTCCATTTTCATTTTCATTTTGTTTTTTTCTTACAAATTCTGTGTAGTTCTGCATTAGTAATTTCGGTATCTGAAGTCTTCTTGTATCTGACTCGGCTGCAGTTTTTATTGGCTGCTCCTCATGGCGCCTGTTTCCTCATGTCCTTTTACATTTTGACAGTGAATTATTTTCCTTTGAAATTGAACTATGTGAAATCTTTGAAGCTTGGGATGAAGTTGGCTTCTTTCAGGATTATGAGGTTTGCTTCTCTCCAGCACTCACAGATCCTGACAGTTAGGGGTTTTCTGCCCCACGGTGATCAAGGCCAGCCTTTCCTTCTCTCTACTACTAGCTGCGGGGCAGAGAATTTTCCTTGCAGTGCCTTGGTGGGGTGGGTTTGCTTTTGGGCGAACCTTGCTCCGGGTCTGCAGTCCTCTGCACACCCACTCTGCTGGAGTGATGTCCTCCCTTGGACTTCACGCCAGCCACAGCCTTGGGCGTGGTCTCCTGTCCCTCAGGCTGCTCATGGCTGACAGTCCCCCACTCCAGTTCACGTGGCTCAGGGGTGCTCTAGGGGTGCTGTCTGCTCACAGGGCTGGGCCCAGCTTCACTGCTCTCACACCAGCACATCTGTGCATTTTAGATCGCGCCCCCGCCTGCTCGTCTGCCCCATCTCCAAGCGCTTTCACATGTTAGTGAGAGGAGCCCGGAGCCTGAATCCACCGCATTGCTGGGTGTTTTTGGCATGTGGTCTTCTTACTACCGCAGATGTGTGTTTCTTGCTTGTTTCTTCAAGGTCCTACTCTTAAAATTGAGAGGTATGAGGAAATATTTTTGAGAATGTGAATTTCACTAAGTCCCAAAATCTGAAACGTGTACAACCAGACAATTCTGAAAGAAACAGAAAATGTAGCTGAGTGTCTAGGATCAAGCGTAGCCATTTCTGGCGATAAACTGTGATACACATTAGGTGGATAGTGTTGTTTACTGAGAGTTGAAGGCAATTCTGGAAATGGATAGTTCAGCGAGCCTTGTCTTAGTGTGAGGCAAAGGAGTTTGTTGTGTTTATGTAAAATTGTAATGTCCCAGTACTGCTCTGTTGATACAGAAAGTTCCAGTAGGTAAGAAGTGATTAAGTAAAGGTGAATGGCGGATGGATTTGATTAAATGTCAAAGTTTCTGAGGGAAGTGAATCACTGTGTAGATGGTGTCACTCCCAGCTATTGATTTAAATGACCGTTTGGAAATAGTATCAAAATAAACAAAATGGCCAGCGTGTCAAGAAACCGGCAGCTCTTCTGGTTCCAGGGAAACCAGCACCAGGCATCAGGGCCCCCGGGACCTTTGGACATCAGCACTGCGGGTCATCTTGGAATTGACACCTGAGGGCACATGAGGCAGCACCAGCTCCTGTGCTGTGCCCTGTTCTGCAGGAGTGAGGCTGGACTGGGCTTGCCAGTGTCTGCAGGGTCAGCGGGGTCAGAACACCGTGTAAAGCTGGATTTTGAGGCGGAGCATTAGCTAATTACATGTAACCAAATGTAAAATAGCAGGGTGGCCGCAGCTTCTCCAGGCCCAGAAGCCCGTGTGGCGGCTGAACCAGGGTCCCCGCTGCGGCAGAGCCGGGCAGGCCCCAGCGGCCTGGGGCTCTGTCCCTGTGTGTGTCACGGAGAACAGAGTCAGGGAGGTGCAGGGCTCGTCACTAGCTGGGGCAGAGCAGGAACCTGGAGTCCTGAGTTTTAGCCTGGTGGCCTTTACCTAGTGCCACCTCATCTGTCGTAAAGTCACCTGTGTGGGAAAGAGCTTTATTTTAATAATCAGTTTCAGGTAGATCCTGAACACCCAAATGTATGGAATGGGGAGGGGCTTAGGCTCCCGCCTCCTGAGGACCTGCTGTCTCTGCCAGTGGGCCTGGGAGGGTGGCAGGGCTGCTCTCGGGGCCAGGAGTTGCATTGTGACATATTATTCTTTTAGTTGTTCATTGTGATGAGCTCTTACTGTGATAAGAGAATAATCATTTTCTCATCGTTAGCAGTGCATACACCCCTTTCTTAACTGCCATTTTCACGTTTGCCTTTGACGTTGTGCTCTGAGTTACAATTCTGTGCTCTTCAGTTGTCATAACTCCTCCATGTTTTTGAAGTGCAGTAAAGAAAGCGTAAGCCGGGCGCGGTGGCTCACGCCTGTAATTCCAGCACTTTGGGAGGCCAAGGCGGGCAGATCACGAGGTCAGGGGTTTGAGACCAGCCTGACCAACATGGTGAAACCCTGTCTCTACTTAAAAATACAAAAGTTAGCCAGGCATGGTGGCACACACCTGTAATCCCAGCTACTTGGGAGGCTGAGGCAGGAGAATTGCTTGAGCCCGGGAGGTGGAGGTTACGGTGAGCTTAGAGCGTGCCATTGCATTCCAGCCTGGGCAACAGAGTGAGACTCCATCTCAAAAAAAAAGCGTAACCCAAAAACTGAACAGTAATTCCTCAGCTTGGCACTTACTCTCCACTCTGGAGACATTCTGGGTTTCATTTCAGAGGGATTTTGACCTGCTTAAAGCATTTTAACAGCTTTTCATTGGCCCCAGTACGCAGTCTAAACTCTTTACCTGGGAGAAAAAATTGCTTTTGATCTGGTCCCTGCTCTCCAGCACAGCCTCACCTCCCAGCTTCGCTCCCCCCAGACTCCAGCCTGACTCCATGTTTCAGTGTGCTCCACCTTGTCAGCCTTCGCCGGGCAATCTTCCCTCCTCTACTCGTTACCCCGTGTTCATGCATCAAGTCTGACCATTGATGTCACTTTCTTTGGAAATTGCTCCTGAATCCTTAATCCTTTCTACCTTCCAAAGAATGACAACAAAATAAACCCCAAGGAAGATACCTCCTTTCCGATTCCGCAGGATGTGATTCTTACTCCGTCAGATGTCTTAGACCGTGTGGCATGTTGTTACAGCAATCGCAGTAGCAGGATTGATATCAGCATTGCTCACTGGTCACTAATCTTCAAGAAAATAAGGGATGGGGACTTCTAGGTAGCTGGAGAAATGGTTGTGTCTTAGGTTCCTGTCTCCAAAGGATTTCCTCCAGAACAACGTAGAACGAGGAGGAGAAAAGTACACTTCGTAAAAGCCGTGTCCTCAGTGTAAAAGATACAGTGTGCCCCGATGTGGAAATCATAAAGAGAGCTGGCACCCAAATCCAACACGGAATTCCTGATGTTCTCCCCTGTCTCCCCACTCCCTTCTTCCACCTTCGGTTGTGGGTAGTTGACAGAACACTATAGGTAGAAGTTTGCAGGAGAAAAAGACAAAAAGGAAGAAGGACCTTTTGACATATGGATGGATGGCGAAGGAAGAAGAGTCAGCAGGGGAAATTTAGCGCCCTGGCTGCGTGCGGGGGCTCATGCCTGTAATCCCAGCACTTTGGGAGGCTGAGGCAGGCAGCTGGCTTGAGCCCAGAAGTTCGAGACCAGCCTGGGCAACATGTCAAAACCGTCTCTCTACAAGAAAACAAACAAATGGTATCGTACAAATGAGTTTCTGGGCCCGTTAATTATACTGTTGCTATGTAAGACCTAATGCTTGGCCATGCTGGGTATGTGGACTAGTTTTGTAACATTTCTGAATATCTAACATTATTTATATCCATAGATGTGAATATCTATGTGGAAGAGTTTTATAACATTTCTGAATATCTAATATTATTTCCAAATAAAGGAAGGAAAGCAGTGGCTATGGCTGTTACACGTGAGCCAGAGCAATGCCCGACTCAGAACAGACACTCATTCATGTTTTCTAACTTCAGACTGTGCAGCTGTTTTTTGGTTCTTGGGTTTTTTAAATAATGCATGAAGAAGGCGGAATGAAGGGTGCCCTGGGATTGCGGTGTCATGGAGTTGAGTCACCGTGGACTCTCGGTGTGTTCCGGCTCAGTGACTCCTCGCTGTGCGTGGATCGGGCCCTCCAGGGATGCTCTCTGTCTGTGTGTGTCATCCAGGGACGCTCTCTGTCTGCGTGTGTCATCGAGCCCTCTGCTCTCCACGCTGACAAACCAGTGGCCTCCGCTGCAGCGTGGGGGTGAGGGGGCAGTGCTGTGTGTTTGTTTTATTCCTGCGGTGGCTTTGCGTCTCTCCCAGAGCATCTCTCTTGTTCTTCACCAGACGTGGCCTCTGTTTCTTCTGATTATTCACAGTGTCCGCTATTGATTACTCCTCGTCCCCTTTCTTTCCTCTGGATGAAAGGCAGGCACCTTGTGAACTGACGGCTGGGCTCACTTCCTGGAGGGCGCATGCCCAGCACAGGGTGGGAGGACTAGCGTCCCGCACGGCCCCGTCTCCCCGTTCCCCACCTCAGAGAAAAGACTTTTGGGGGATGGTGTGGTTAATCATGTTACTCTAAGTCTTCGTTTCCTTTTTACTCGGCTCAGGAACGTTAAGATGTCTTTACAGACCTGCTCGAATGCGTTTAAAATTAAGGATTTCTGTCATTTATTTCTCCCTTTTTGTTTCTCTTAGCTTAGTTTTTGAGCCTGCAAACTTTGACTTTTTATTATTCTGAGAAGAACTTACTAACTTAAATCCTGTGTTGAAAAAGGCAGATCGTGAAAAAGTAAACCATAAATAGTTTATAGCTGTAAGGAGTTGAGGTGTCTTCAGAATTTGCTTTTCTGTATTTATCTGAAGCTCTGTCTTGCTGTTGTCATTCAGAGCCCTGCCTGGAGTGTGCCCAGATCTCGTCAGTTACAGGGCCTTTCTTTTTCTGCTTTCTTTTCCTCCCAATTCTCCCAGCATCTGGAGAGGCCGGGTGAGGAGTCCTCTCCACGGTTCCCCAGAGCTAGTGGGGGAGGGAGCCCCCGTGGTCCCCGTCCTGGAGAGGAAGACCTCCGGTTCTTGTGTCAGCGGTCATAGTCCCTCCTTTGTGCAGGACCCTGGGCTGTCCACTGCCTCTCTCCTCCTGCGAGTGCGTCTTCTCGCCAGAGCTCCAAGCCCTGCACCTCAGACTCCCTGCTCAGTGTCTTGCCCACCCCCATCTCAAGTCTACAATCCCCTTCCTTTCCTGTTGACTTACTCCCTTCTAACCATGAGATCCTAGAACGGAATGACAGGATGACAGTACTGTGCCTCTGAAGTGGGTTTGCTGAAACTGGGTGCGGTGGCTCACACCTGTCATCCCAGCAGTTTAGGAGTTCCAGGCGGGTGGATCACGAGGTCAGGAGTTCGAGACCAGCCTGTCCAAGATGGTGGAATCCTTTCTCTACTAAAAATACAAAAATTAGCCACGTGTGGTGGCAGACGCCTGTAATCCCAGCTACTCGGGAAGCTGAGGCAGGAGAATTGCTTGAACCCGGGAGGCAAAGGTTGCAGTGAGCTGAGATCACGCAGCTGGGTGACAGAGTGAGACTCTGTCTAAAAAAAAAAAAAAAAAAAAAAAAAAAAAAAAAAAAAAAAAAAAAAAAAAAAAAAAAAAAAACTGAAAAACTCAGAACTATGCCTGGAAAATACCCAGGGCTCCCTCAGTATTTGTTGGATAAATTGTTAGATCCGCCGATATGTGAGTGACATATTGCATCTTGTGTGCCGCATCCAAGAGGATTTAATTAGTGACACAGGAGAAATACAGCTCCTCCTTGAGTGGCCCTGCTGCTGACACGAAGATTTCGTATAAAATCCGTGTCGTGCACGTGCCGGACTTGTCTGTGGACAGGTTACATGGACCCTCTCTAAACCCAGCAGATGGGCCTTGAAATGTGGCTTTCGTGTTCAGGTGGCATTTGGTTTTCACCAGGACACACAGCAAACACGCAGGCGGCAGAGGAGCGGGGAGCCCTCGAGGCTCATTGTCAGTGCGGTGGAGACAGCCACTCAGGACCGTGGGCTTCAGGCGTGCGTGGGTTTGTCAGAGGTGAGAGGCCTGACGCACTGGAGTCCAGGCTCTTGGAGGCAGAGGTTGGTTTGACGTCTTCTCTGCAGCACCTGCCACGTGTTCTGTGGAGGCCAGTCAGTGTCAGTCCATCAAACACCACCTCCAAATCCTGGCAGTGGAGTATCTCGCTTTATTTTTTTATTCAGATCGATAACTCCTTAGGAAAATAACATCTTTAAGAGTCATCTCAAGCTAAATAAAGAGGAGAGTCCCTGGGTCGTGGCAACACCAGTGCCGTCTGCGCCTCGCGGCCGGAAGTTGCTGGGCTGCGGCTGTCATCCCGCCATCTCACTGCCCTGCTAGAGTGCGCGCATGCCATGCGTTCTTCACCCCGTGCTTCCTTTGAGTTTTTCCCCGGCTGCTTGTGGCTGTTGATCTCCCTCTAGTGCTAAGCGCAAGACGGACCCCCAGAGCCGTCCTGAGAGGGGCGCACAGAGGCGCCCAGCCGGAGCCACATTTCTCCTGAGATGCGGAGCTTTCCAGCCCTCAGAGCTCTCTGGCGGTGAGGGTGGCCTCTGCGGAGGGCAGGGTCCTCCTGTGCCTGGAGGGACGTGAGCATTGTCAGAGGCTTTCCAGAAGGGGTTCAGGCCTCTGACCCATCTGGTGCTGTTCATTTCTGAGATTACGTGCCTCCAAGGTGAAGGATTGGGAGGACAGACCGTGGCTTATAGCGGCGCTGGTCACTGAGTCTTCCTGTGCCCTGATGTGGGGCTCAGCGCTTGCTGCGTGCAAACCCACTTCAGCTTCACAACTCCTGCTTTGACGTACACATCATTCCCAGTTCACAGATGAGAAAACTGAGACTTCAGTGCATCACTGTCTAGTGAGCTTCTACCCTCAGGACAGAGCCATGTTTTTCCCTGTGAATGAAGGAAAGGTAAATTTATAGTATTTACCTTTCGAGACTCATTGGTATTCTCTCCTAAAACACTTTTTACTGCATAATTCAGAGTTCTTGGCAGTGTGTCCATCTCTTAGAAAGTGCTCTTCCTGGGAAGGCTGGAAAGAAAGTCTCTCTTTTAACGAGGCCGGTGTCTCAAGCGCTCCACTAAATATGAAGAGGTGCTTGCTTGACTTTTACAAAATCGGCTTTGTGAGAGGACGAGTGGCCCAGCCCCTCACGCAGCTGCGTGATTCCTGAGCATCTGCACTTCAGAGTTAGGCTCTTCAACCTGGGACCCTTCCGTGAAATTTATTTTCAATCTTGAGTGAGATTTGCTTTAATGGGAAGCCTTAAAAGCGGAGGCTGTGCAGGTGAAATCACAGCTTATTGCATCTATCAGTTCTAGTTAGAGCTGATGGCAAGCTCCTTTGTTCTTTCAGTTCAGTAACCAGAGAGTGGAATCTGTCTGTCTGCGTGTTCCATAACCAATACATCGCTCCACGTGATGCCTCTAATAACTGAGGCTCTGTGGTCGGGCTTTCTGCAGGTGAAGCGCTAATGGCCAGCGCCTCCAGGCCGGGCCCTGACACACTCTCCGTCCCTCCCGCTTCTCCTTGCTGTCCAGTCTTCTTCCGACCCTCCCAGTCTGGTTCACGGTTGCCCTTCGTTACCCTCTTCCCGTTTCTTTCTCCTGTCTCTCCTCCCACCCCCGTCCCTCACATGCACTGGGGGGTGCTCCTTCAGAGTGTCATCTGATCCAACCACAGTTCCACTCCGCACATGTTGGTCAGGACTCTGCCACTGGTCACTTGTCCAGAAGGAGCCGCTCTCTTTGAGCCTCTTCCTCCGGTGCCGTTTCCATTCTGCCTGCGCTGTATCTGTCTGCGTCTGGGTCTTGTTTTCTGTGTCCTTGTTGTTTGATTAAGGGCAGGGACCTCATTTGGATGCCTCCGCCCCACACCAGCACACTCTTGTGCACTTGGTGGGCCCCTGTTAATGTGCTTTGAGCTGGGTGTTGTACTTCTGTGTCTGTGTGGAGAAGTGTGAACCGTGAGTGCCACAGACAGCCACAGAATGATCGTCATCGGTTTAAGAAGGGGCATGAAAGGGACAGCGTCCTGGGCGTTGATGGTCTCTGACGGCCGCCTGTTTAGAGCGTCCCTTCCGTCCCTTCCCTGCGATGCCTGAGTAGCCTCATCTGTAGTATTTAAGCTTTAAAATGTGAGACGCAGCGAGACCTACAGAGAGTTGTAGGAAGCTCTGAAATGGGATGCCTGCCCTGCCTCAGTTTACCCACCAGTGTCCATCGCACTGGCGTACCCTGGTCACTGTCTGCAGGCCCCTGTCTCACAAGGTGTGGCCAGCTTCATGTCATGGCATTGCCTGAAGCTTCCCCTCGGCTAGCTTCACACGGGCCACACCCACCTCACCCGGCAGCCAGTCTCCATGCTGTAACCCAAGTCTGTGGCAGGGTTGAGTACCTGTGAGTGGGGTTGAGTGGGGGAAATGAACTAATTGGGATACTTTTATTGATAAGTAATTAGATGCCTGCCAAATGACATTGGTGAACACTCACGTGGTGCTGCTGCCCATTAGCCAGGCACTAGTCGAAGGATTTTTGATGTATTAGCTCATTTAATCTTCACAGAAACTGTAAGTTAAATACTATCCACTTCCTTCATCCCCCGACCCCGCCACACACAATTTTATAGTCAAAGAAACAGAGGCACAAAGAAGGTAAACACTTTGCCAAGGTCACAAAACTGGTACAAGCATGGGCCTTGCCTGTGTCCCGAGTTCATGCCCTCAACTGTTACACCTTTCTCTCTGGTTCAGCAATTAAAAGGTTGATGAAGGAGTCTGAAGGTAAATGGTTGCAGGGCTGGTTTTGTAAATAGTTCAGTATTGTCAGGTTCTGGATGAGTTTCTCTATGTTCTTGACTTGTCTCGCATAATGACAGGAAGGCCGCCACCGCACCAGACATCACAGTTGTGCTCAAAGCGAGAAAGAAGAAGGGACAGCCACTCTCCTTTGGGCACACTGTGCCACTGGTTTCCTGAGGGTTCCCAGACTTCCTGCCTGGGGCTTTTTCAGCGTCTCTGGTGCTGTGCTGGCTGGGAAGACAGGGGCTGGAGAGGCAGCCAGTGTTGCTGTCTGCTCTATCCTTTTTTAAAAACTTTTGTGGAAACTAGATGCATCTCTAGGGCAGTAGCAGGAATCGACTCCCAGGACTTTGGCCAGCTTGGGGCTGCTGCCTGACCCAGGCTGGCGCACGCTGGAGCACAGGCTCTCTGCCCTCCCACCCCAAGCCTGGTGGGTGCATGGGTCTGCCCAGAGGGAGCGCCTTTTTCATGCAAGGCACCCCAAGGGGTAGAGGCGGCCTCTCCCATAGAGCAGCAGCTGCCCTGTTGCCATTCTCTTAAATTGCCCGATAGCCAAGTGCAAGAAAGGGGTATTTTTGACTTTGGAGATGACTTTGCCTAATGGCACCTCAGGTGTTTGTAAACATTTATCAAATGATTTCACGTGCACGGAGGGTACCTGTGCAGCATCCTGAAAGTGACAGGACTACCTCACGAGGTCAGTAAATACCGTCATCTCCCAGACAGCCAGAAGCCAGTCAGCAGATGAGCACGTTCACTCTGTGTTCCCCTGGCAACATTATTCCTAGAGAAGCTGCATCTGCATCCTGGAGTCTGCATGATCCATCGTTTATTTACTCACAGAAACCATGCACTTCCCCTGTGGGAAGAGTTCTGTGCGGAGCCGGGGGGAGGACGCACCTGCTCCCTGACGTCCGTCTTTCCGAAGCCATCGCCAGAGCCCGCTGGCGGAGTATGGGCTGTGAGGCCTCGTCTGACACGTGTGGTCAGAGGAGGTAACGTGGCCAGAAGTGCTTCGTAAGCGCCAAGGACTGCTGTCATGAGGAATGTACTCGACCACAGGCTTTCATCAGGTAGTGAGTGGGGAAGTGCAGACGCACAGCGTGGCCTCCGTGTTTGCTGGACTGCCTCGAAAAGTCGGAAGCTAATTGGAGACAGTGAATAGGCTGGTTCTGCCTTACACCGTCATCATATTTTTGTCTTTAAGGCTGGAAAAGGTCTTTTGCAACCTTTCACCATTCGTGTTTTGCATGTGTAAGACGTAGTTTACTTTTCTTTTTAATGTTCATTTTTAAAATTTTGGATCAGTGCCCTCAAACATTCTCCCGTTCAATATAAAATGTATTTTTCTAGGTAGGGTAAGCTTTCAGATTTTTGGTATGTATACCTTTGCTAAAAACACATGTAAGATTTCTACCTGTCTAGACACCTTTTAGAAAGGTCTGGCCACACCTCGGGGAAATGCTTCATGCAAGTAGATTCTAATTAACATAGCAAATTCTGACTTTACCATGAAGTTATGTAAAAGTGTTTTCTAAGAAAGTTTCTTTTAATCCTTGAAACATTTTCAAATGTGCCTGCTCATTTTCTTCTTTATTTGTTTTTATGGCTTATTCATCTGTTTATTTTTAAACTTTTTGTTGTGGAAAATTTCAACACATACTCATCATCCATCTTCAGTCATCTTCAGCCGCCAGCTCCGTCTCCTTTCCGCTGCGCCCCCACCCACTGTCTCCTTCCCACGCCCCTGGCGCATCTGAAGCAAATCCCAGACTTCATGTAATTTCATCTGTCTATATTTCTGAAAGAAATATTTACTTTCTCTAAAGATAAGTACGCTTCTGAACACACACACACACACACACACACACACACACACACACACACACACGTTTGTTTGAATCAGGATGAAAGTAAGGTGAATGTATTGTGAGTTTCTTCATCTACTCTGTGAATCCGTGTAATTAATCCAAAAGTCAGTCCCCGACCCCAGCCCTCTCTGTGCATCTGTTTGCCTGTCTCTTCCTCCAATTGATTGGTTGAAGAAACTGGATCATGCATCCTGTAGAATTTATCATGGCCTGGATCTTGTCAGTGGCTTCTCCCCGCTTGCCCTGTGGTGAGCTGCACTCACCTCTGTTCCTTGAGTTTATTTCCTCTAGGTGGTGGACACAGCTGGGCTCCCCTCGCTTCTGATTCAGTTGGGGGATGTTTCATGTGTGGTGCTGTGTCCTTGCTTTAGGATGTCTGATTGTCTTCTCTCTGTGATGTTAGCACCTACTGATGATCATTGCCTGGATCCATTTATTAGAGATTATGAAAAGATGGTGTTATAATTATTATTTCTTTTTCCTTTTTTTTTTCTTTTTTTGCAACAGGGGTCTCACTTGGTCACTGAGACTGGAGTACAGTGGCACAAACACAGCTCACTGCAGTCTCAAACTCCCCGGCTCAAGCAGTCCTCCCACTTGAGACTGCCAAGTAGCTGGGAACGTAGGCACATGCCACCATGCCTGGCTAATCTTTAGATTTCTTGTAGAGAGAGGGTTTTGCTATGTTGCCCAGGCTGGTCTTGAATTCCTGGCCTCCAGCAATCCTCTTGCCTCGGCCTCCCAAAGTGCTGGGATGACAGATACCAGCCACTGTGCTCAGCTGTCCTTATTTGTTCACTGGAGTATCTCTATATGAAGAAACCCTCTCATTAATTATTTGGATAGCTCTAGGTACAGCCGTGTAGTAAAGCCAGCATCAATACTTACTTTCCTTTATTAGCCAGTCTTCAAAATCATCTGTGGGCTTCTCAGAGGTGACTAGCAAGGGGTGTGTGTG
>NW_016107351.1:2568252-2573555 GCF_001604975.1 Cebus imitator | reverse complement strand
ATGTATGTGTGCACATAGGTGTGTGTGGTGTGACGTGTGTGACCACCCTGTTGAGTGCACTACCTACTGCATTCGTCTCTCACCGATTCTCTCAGGGGTGACTAGTGTGGGGGGACTGAGTGAAGAGTGGGTGGCTGTGACGTGTGTGTGCATGTCAGTGTGTGCACATAGGTGTGTGTGCAGTGACATGTGTGACCACCCGTTGAGTGCATACCCACTGCGCTCGTTCCCGTCCGAGGCCTGCGTCGTTCTGTCTTCGTGTCGGCCCCTGACCTCATGGTCGAGGTCTCGCGGTGCTCCATTGCTTCATTTTGATATGGTGTGACAAGCCGGCATGCTCCGTGCCATTTTGCACTTCTTCTACCCTAGGCCTGAAATCAGCCATGGCTGTGTCTCCAGGGAGTCTTGGTTTCCTTTAGTGGGAGGTGGTAGAGAGCTTCATCTGGGCCCCTGGGCTGCCGTGGCTCGTGCTCAGCCCCTTTCTCTATGTGTGTGTTGGAAGGATAAATATGAAGGCTGTCTTAATAGAGGCGGGTTCAGGACTGCAAGGCTTGCTGACTCTCATGGGTCTCACCAGTGTGTCTGCTTCCTCCCACACGCAGTGCTCAGATTGTTCATCACCGGCATAATTAGTCATCCTCTTACCCTGCACCACCCCGGCAGTTGGAGAAAACAACCTCAGACCACCACTGAGACGGTTTGAGAGCCGCTGTGGAGGCACTCGCCCTTCCTTCTCATGTCCGGCCCAGATGCAGAGTGACGTTACCCTGTTTGTTTGTTTAATTATTTATTTCTGAGACAGGGTCTCACTGCGGCCCAGGCTGGAGTACAGTGGCAGGATCATAGCTCACTGCAGCCTCAACCTCCTGCTGCCCTCCCACCTCAGCTTCTCAGGTAGCCGAGACTATAGATGCACGCTACCATGCCTGGCTAATTTATTTTATTTTGTATATTTTTGAGACAGAGTCTCACTCTGTTGCCCAGGCTGGAGTGCAGTGGCGCGATCTCAGCTCACTGTAACCTCCGCCTCCCAGGTTCAAGCAATTCTCGTGTCCCCACCTCCCGAGTATCTGGGATTACAGGTGCATGCCACCACACCCAGCTAATTTGTATTTTTAGTAGAAACAGGGTTTCATGTTGGCCAGGCTGGTCTTGTGGTCCACCTGCCTCCACCTCCCAAAGTGCTGGGATTACAGACGTAAGCCACCACGCCCAGCCTAATTTATTTATTCTTATTTTTAGTACTGACGAAGTCTCCCTATGTTGCCCAGTCTAGTGTTGAACTCCTGGCCTCAAGTGATCCTCCTGCCTCAGCCTCCCGAAGTGTTAGGATTACAGGCATGAATCATTGTGCCTGGCTGGATTACTTTTTAAGAAAACAAATTTTGCTTTGTATTTATGTAAAATATTTCATGAGTCCAAAGTTAAATGCAGAAAATGAGGTTTATTGAAGGGAGCCTGGCTGTTCTTCCTGCGCTGGTGAGCCTGTTTCATCCTTTCTTCTGTAGGTCACTACTGAATCATTGTAAGAATATGTATACCACATATGATGACACACACATAAACTTGTGTGCATTTATGTGTGCACACATGCACACACTGTTTCCTCTTTCTTAGTTCCGTGCGGTACGTTATACATGGTTTCTTCTACCTTGCTTCTTGTTACTGTATTAGACTAGAGTGCACATATCCTCAGAGCTTCATTCTTTCCTCTAAAGCAGAGTTCCTCCAGCTCAGCCCGATTGACATTTGGATCAGATAGTTCGTGACTGTGGTGGTCATGTGGCCTCCTGCTGTGTGGGTGATTGCAGGATGTGTAGCAGGTTGCCCGGCCATTGCCATCAGATGCCAGCAGGGCCCACTCCTCCCAGCAGTGCCGACTGAGCCTGTCTGCAGACACCAGTGCCCCCGAGAGTGGAGTTGCTTTCAGTGGAGATGGTGTTTCTCATGTTCAGCGGGGGGACTCCAAGCACGTCTGAGAGACCACAGAAGCCCCTTCATTTCAGAAGTGGATTAGGCCCCATCTTGAAGCAATAGCCTTTTCTTTTTGAACTTTGAATAATAAACCAGCTATTCTAGTGTTCTTCTGCAAATTAAGGAAGGAAGGAAGAATTGTTACTGAATAATACATAAAGGAAAGAGAGCCGATGATTTTACAAATTTCATGTAACTCTGCCCTTACTGGGCAGACACGTGTTGAGAACATTATGAGTTACTGTGACCTTGTATCTCTTTGGGTTCAGTGTACGCAATTTCCTACCCTCAGCATCCCCAGCCCACACTCCAGCAGACTTATGCCAGCCCTGGGTGCCACAGGGACAGCCACTCCCTTCCACGCAGGGTGGGCGTCCAGGTGGTGCTGTGGGAAACAGCCGAAGGAAGCCTAGGTATTTTGCCAGAGGGCAGAGAGACGACTCAAATAGTGTCCCAGAAAACTGCCTGTGGGGCAGGTGAGCACGGCCTGGAAAGGGGTCCCTGAAACACCTAGCAAGAGACTGGGGAATGTCTGGAGAGCCCAGGGCACTCAGGAGCGTCCACAGAGCAGTGGCTCACGTCCTCTCGCCGCCAGGGGCCGATGCTCTGCGAGGGAATGGGCTTGGTCTGAACAGAGACAGACATGGTGAACTTGAAATGAAATCTGACAAGAAATTTGAAATTTCTTCAGAAAGTAAAGAGCACTGTTGAGAATGCGAACTGAAGACTCGCATTTACCTCTGTAGCACAAATACCAGCGGCTCTGACATCTCGGCTCCTGCCTGCCGCTGCCACAGCCTCGGTGCCTCATCTGGGCTTCATTCAGAGTGGGTGGGAAGGCAATAGGTCAAGGAATCCCTGCCACAGCAGGTGACCTCTTCAGGTGACCTCTTCAAACCTGGTCCCAGGGCGCAGGCATGTCCGGGCCCAGCCCTCACCGGCGGCTTGCTGGCCTGGTTTGGCAGCCATTGAACGAATACTGATTTCCTGCCCAGGTGAGGCGCCCGCTGGGTGTCGCTTGTCCTCCCGTGGTCACATTGAGGCGCATGCTGGGTGTCGCTTGTCCTCCTGTGGTCACGTTGAGGGGCATGCTGGATGTCGCTTGTCCTCCCGTGGTCACGTTGAGGGGCATGCTGGATGTTGCTTGGCGCCTGCTGGGTGTCGCTTGTCCTCCCGTGGTCGCGTTGAGGCGCGTGCTGGGTGTCGCTTGTCCTCCCGTGGTGACGTTGAGGCGCGTGCTGGGTGTCNCGTGCTGGGTGTCGCTTGTCCTCCCGTGGTGACGTTGAGGCGCGTGCTGGGTGTCGCTTGTCCTCCCGTGGTCACGTTGAGGCGCGTGCTGGGCGTCGCTTGTCCTCCTGTGGTCGCGTTGCTCTCCCTCCACTGGCGCATAGTCTTGGTGGTGGAGTGAGAGTGTCTTCCATGGGTGGGGCCATGGCACTGGAGGGTTGTGTATCGAGCGCCTCGTTTCCCGTGAATGTGCTGGTTCTGGTGACCAGGGTGGAGCCTCCCTGCCCCTTCCTTCCATCCAGCAGCAGGTTCCCGGTTTCGTCCCTGCCAGGCAGGCATGCATATTCAGAGTGTTTGGGTACCTGCAGCTATTGATCACGGCTGGAGGTAGCTCTGGACTCACGCGTGGAGGAGTGATTTTCCCGAGGTGATGTGGTATTGGTCAGAATTCTTGGGTACAGATTGGCCGCAGTGAGTGATCAGGTTGTCGTGAGCTCCTGGCTCCATCTGGGACTTGCTGGCTCTGTCCACCCTATTCGGGTGGTTCCTGGCCGCACTGCCTCCTGAAGGCAGCCTCTCTAGCACTCACTGGCATGTTGGCCTTCTCGAGGGGAAGTGGTTGCCTGTTAGTGTGTGCCAGAGACTCAGCACCATGGGCAGACTCAGCGCCATGGGCAGCCATATCCAGGGAGGGCGAGGGCGCTCCCCAGAAACCTCCTGGGCCTCTGTGGGTGTCATCAGGGTAGTGAGCAGGAAGCCTGGGGGCTGAGCCGGGCTGCCTGGCTTTGACACGGGCCTGTCCCGGGCTGGCACAGTGGCCCCGTGAGGGTTGCTGAGCCTCTCTGTGCCCCGCCTCTTGGTGAGGCAGGAGCGATGGCAGTGCCCACTGCTTGGTGGTGAGAGAGGCAATGGAACGCACGTGTCCAGGACAGAGGCTGCCCCGACCTGTGCTCTGCGGGTCACTCACGCATCATCTGCCGGGCGGGGGTGGAGGAGCCTCCAGAGCTCTTTGACACGCATTTCCACACGAGACCTACACATCAGCCACCTGGGCAGGGCCCGCTCCAGTTTAGCTGTTTTGCGGAGGAGAAAATTGAGGTTGGGTTTTGTTCCTGACTCTCCCAGGTCGAATGGCTGGTGCATCATTGATGTGGGGGTGAGCCTTAAGTTTCCATCTCTGAGCGGGACCTGGGCTCTCTCCACCATAACAGTGGCCCCTGTTACAGAGGGGCAGGGGGGTGACTCACCTGTGGGCACACCTGCGTCGCTTCTCTCTGGCTCACCTCCAGCGTGGGAGTGCTGGGGATGCCTGCCAGCCACCTAGAGCCGGCGTCTTCCTCAGCAGCTGTTCTAAAGGAAGCAGAGTGGGATGACCTTGGGCTTCCTGGTCTCTGCACACTACCCGGGATTCCAGAATATTCGTGAGAAGAAGCCAGTGGAGTGGTGTGACTTTTGTATTTATAGACTTCTTCCAAAGGTCACCTCTTTTATTTCTGAAAATCAAGTCACTTGAGGCCCATCCCTACAGAGTGTCTGGAGCTCAGGGTGCACAGGCACCCAGGCCAGGGAGGAGATGGGGCGGCTGGGGCTGGCGGGCCCCTTTCGCCCTGTGTAGGCTCGTGGCTGGCTTTTCTGCCTGGTGAGCTGGTTTCTATCTGCCCCAGACCCATTTTTCTGTGAAGAGTTTGCAGAGGATGCCGGTTACATCTTGGATGAAAACTGGCCCTGTTTCCACGGTTTCCAAGTGTGTGGCTCTCAGCCAAGGCAGTACCCGGTGAGTGACCTCATTCTTGTGAGTCCCCGCAGGGCAGGATAGATGTTTCAGGTAAGGTTGCAACGTGGAGTTCCGGATTCCTCTCCCTTTGACGTTTCAGAGACTCGGGGCTCCATTTAAACAGACAAGATGAGTGGAAGCTTGTGTTTTGTTGTTTTTTCACTAAGAGGTTTTGACAGGGCCGGGCGCGGTGGCTCAAGCCTGTAATCCCAGCACTTTGGGAGGCCGAGGCGGGTGGATCATGAGGTCAAGAGATCGACACCATCCTGGTCGACATGGTGAAACCCCGTCTCTACTGAAAATACAAAAAATTAGCTGGGCATGGTGG
>NW_016107351.1:2542952-2568081 GCF_001604975.1 Cebus imitator | reverse complement strand
GAAACTCCGTCTCAAAAAAAAAAAAAAAAGAGGTTTTGGAGGGGAGGAAAGCAGCCTTACAATGATAGCGTCAGGAAGAGATCACACAGAACGGCATCTCATTATGAAATACTGAAAACATTTAAAGAGCAAATAAAGTATGCAAATGGAATGGGACAGAATTCGCACCGCATGGCTCTTGCCCTCTCTTTCCTAATAAAAATTTAACTCTGAGGTCCGCGTTGGGACATAGCGGTGCTGGGATAATGGAGCTTCCGTGAGTTCAGAGTGAAAAGCATATTGATCAAAAAAAGCAGAATTCTGACGTAGATTCATCCACAGCCTTTTCTTGGGTGACTCCTCTGTGCCCAGAGGCAGGGGCTCACTGTGTCCCGAATGGCCTCTGCTTAGTGGCTGTGGCCTCCCGGGGCAAGGCCAGCTGGCGTGGAGGAGCCTGGAGTGCTGCGGTGGGCGCTAAAGTGACACAGGAATGTTCTCTTGGCCCGTTTGCCAGACTCCCGCAGGGGCGCCTTGTCTACTCAGCCCGCTGTGTTCCGCTCTCAGCAGGCAGGAGCATGTGAGTGAGCAGGTATGAGACCCAGCCAGCCTCTCCAAGCAGCGACACAGGAGCAAGCTTCCTGCGGGGCCCACAGCCAGACCAGATGTATCGCCTTGAGGGAAACACAGTGGCACCCAGACTCAGGTGCCTATGACCCTGAAGCCCCAGGGGGGTGTTAGTGTGCTAATTAGCTCTTTTAGTTCTGCCATCCACAGTCCAACACAGGGTGGCACGTGAGCAGCTCAGTTGGCCCCTGGCCCCATCATGTAGGGCGGCTGCCCTCTGCTGGCAAGGGCAAAGAGCCGGTGTGACAGCCTTTCTGGGTACCTGTACTTGGCGGGTCCCGAGCTCTTGTCCAGCATCCAGGAAGAATGAGGATGTGCCTACAATCAAGCTGCGAGCAGGGGGAGTTTTGTTGAGTGATGAAAGAGCTTTCTGCAGAGAGGGGACATGGGGCATGCAGGTGCTTCCCCCACCAGAAGGTGGGAAAGTCCCTCCAATGTGTCTGACTCCAGGGCTTTTGTGGGCTCAGAATAGGGGAGGGGCAGGCTGTAGGCAGTATTGGAAAAGGCAACATTTGATTGGTTAAAAGGCATTATTCAGAAAGAATCAATGGGAAAGGATGGGCAAACAGGAACAGAAGTTTCACTCTGGGTTGTGGGTTTTATCCGGGACCAACAGTCTGAGTCTTTCAGCCTTCAGGCTGTTATTTGTCTTAGAGGCAGGCTTCCATCAGGCACCTGCCCCTGCCTGCCTAGGCATTTGGCTTCCTCCCATCACTATCAGAATCACCCTGTGAGCCCCAGGGAGTCCATGAGGACCTCCATGTAAGGGAGGGGGGGTGACGGGGAAGGCACAGGTGGGACTGCACAGCCACGTCAGGGATGCAGGAAAGTCCGGGCCAAGAGCCACCTTGTTTAGAGACACGGAATCATGAGAGCTTGGCCACATAGGGACCGTGGTGAGGACACCGGGTTGAGCAGAGGGCACGTGGGTGGGGCGGGGCGGGGAGGCTGTTGATCCATCCACGGAGGGTTTGTCTCAGAGTTCGATGGCCTGACTGCTGTGTATTAAGGAAGAAGGCTCTGACAGAATGGGGGGACTTGGAGAGGGATCGGTTTGGAGGCCTGAAGGTGGTTGGGGTGTTTGACCCCCGTGAAGGCAGAGGTGGTACAGTGATGTCCCAGGGACACATCTGGGACCCACTGGGCACTGGGGAGATGGCAGGAGCAGGAGCGGAGGGTCGTGCCTCGGTTTCTGCTGGCTGAGTTCGGTGTCTGAGTTTCTGCTGGCTGGTTTGGTGGTGCAGTGAGTAGACAAGGATCTCAGAAGGGTGGGTGCAGGGCAAGGTCGGGAATTTGACCATGGATTTCTCTTGAAGGTGCTGTGCTGGGGAAACGGTGTTGTGCAAGAAGGAGGGTGAGGAACGGAGGCAGCTGAGGGTCCACGGAGGAGGACGGGCCACAGGCAGAGGACAGGCTGAGTGAGCCGGGTGGAAGGCCTCGTGAGGCCAGTGCAGGCGCGCCGGTGTGGAGGGGCTGCCAACTCCCCCTGGGCCTCCTGTAGGAGCCATCTAGGTACAGCAACCACGTGGGGAATAGCATGAAAAATGACGAGGCAGAGCAGAGAAAGACACCAGCCCCTCATTCCCGAGGTTTCTGCACCGTTGTCACCAGCATGCAGTCCTGGCCAGCTCCACGGGGGCCATTCTGGCCATTGGTCCACAGGGTCCTCCAGCAAAGGAAACAGAGCAGGAAGCGGAAAGAGCTGGCGTCCCGTGGGGGCACCTTCCACCCTAGGCCGGCAGCGGCTCAGCCTTCTCAGCCTCGTCACCGTTTAAGCTCCTCCTGTTTCTTCTTTTCTCCTTAATCTTTGCATTTAGAAAGATTCCTATCAACAGTGTCCAGGGTCCTGCCAAATGTGCCATCACCATTTAGCATCCTCCCTTTTTTTTTCTTTTCTTCTTCATCTTTACATTGGAAACGTCTTACAGACGGTGTCCAGGGCCCTGCTGGATGTGCCCCTGCTTCTCCACAGTCTTGTCTGGAACAAAGGAAATGTCTTTTATTACTGTTCATGCAGCTGTCATCCTTGAAAGACAAGACTCTTCTGCCAGTCACCAAGTCAGTCCTTTTCCTTCTGTCTTGCTCACGGAAGGCTCTCCTGGCCCTCAAGTGACCAGCGGTGCGGCTCTTCAGGTGGTAGCACCCATCTTGTTCCTGTGGGAACCCAGGCGAGCCTGCTGGCCAGGAAGCGTCAGCTTGTGTCTGATTGCTAGGCCGCCCTGGGTGCTTCCTGGATGTTCAGGCACCTGTGATTCCTGCAGCATCTGCCTCAAGCTTATGTGTATGGAGCAGCAGATCCCTTTGTCGGGGCAGTAGACTGTCTGCTAAGGAAAGTGGTGTTGCAGCAAAGGCCTTGCTTCACTGCTGTACTCCAAGCCATCAAAACGGGTTTTTTTTTAAAATGCTCTCAAAATGAAAACAGAGACCCCAAACTCTTGATAAAACAGCTCTCTATGGAGAAGCTCCCCAGGCTATGTAAACTCTAATAGGAGGTGTTTATTCATCATTTGTACATGCACAAATATTTATTGAATGTCAGTTGTGAAGGCTGATGAGTAAACCAGCAGGGGGAGTCCAGTACCCCGGTGCACTGATGGGGAGCTAGCTAGAGGTGCTGTGCAGCCTTTGCCATGGCTTCCTGTCCGGTGTCCGGAGGAGCATCCTTGCAACATAAAAGACAAGGGACATTTAACATGATACTTGAAGGATGAATAGAAAATGACCAGGCAAGGCTTGGAATTGGACATGGAGAAAAGGCAAGAAGAAGGTTCTGGGCAGAAGGTTGGAAGGTGGGTTAGAACATAATGAGGCAAAAGACTCAAAGGATCCTTTCTTGTGGCTGAAGTATAGACTCTCAGAGATTGTGCCTAGAGACCAGGCTGGAGATCTTGCAGGGACTTGCAGGTCTTTCTAAAGAGTTTTCAAAGCCAGTGGGAAGCCATCAAAGGCTTCTCAGTAGGAGAAGGACCTACTGAGTTTTGGAGAATGGATTTGCAGCAAAACAAGGCTGGAGGGTTAGTTGGGAAGTTACTGCAATAATCTAAGAAATACAGTAGTGATGATGGCAATGATGATGGTGGTGATGGCAATGATGGTGATGGTGGTGGTGGTGGTGATGGTGGTGATGCTGGTGGTGGCGGTGGTGATGGTAGAGATGATGGTGATCGTAGTGGTGGTGATGGCGGTGATGGTGATGGTGGTCGTGATGGTGGTGGTGATGGTGGCGATGGTGGTGGTGATGGTGGTAGATGGTGGTGGTGATGATGGTGATGGTGATGGTGGTGGTGATGGTGGTAGTGATGATGGTGATGGTGGTGGTGGTGGTGATGGTGGTGGTGATGATGGTCATCGTGGTGATGGTGGTCATGATGGTGGTAGTGATGATGGTGATGGTGGTGGTGGTGATGGTGGTGGTGATGATGGTCATCATGGTGGTGATGGTGGCAGAGATGATGGTGGTGGTGGTGATGATGGTGGTTTGGTAGTGGCTTGGCCTGCGTATTGATAGTGGGGATAGGGGAATAGAACTGAGGTAGATGGATTCAGTCAGGATTGAAGAGGTAGACTCACCAGAGGGAAATAATTGATGACATAAAAATGATGGAAAGGGTGAAAGACAAGCAAGTGTCAAGGATGGGTTTCTATTGGCCAGATGGTTAGTGACCCCACCCATGTGGATAGAGGGGAGCAAGCTTAGGAGGGAAGACACGGAAGGTGTGTGCCGGACCCTCCTCTCTGGTGAAGGGCCTCAGACACACCGTTGGATTGCTTCGCATCTGGGAACAAATGCCGTGAGGTCTCGGTCTTCAGTGGCTCCGTCTGGCTGTACTGCGGTGGAATCATGGGAAAGGGCACAGGTTATATATTCTTAGCTTTTATTCCTGTGGAGACCATGCTGCTCATTCCCTATGAATGGAAAGGTAGCGTTTGCTTTGCTCTTTTTGGCTTTTGTTTTGTTTTTCTGTATCTTGTTTTTCACCCTAACACCCTTAGGGGTGAGCGTAAACAAGGGCTATAGGAGGTGAGGCCTTCCGGGGAAATGCCGGGCAGGGAAGAGGGTCTGGCATGAGGGTCTCAACATTTCCCTGGAAATCTTCGTATCCTGCCTGGGAAGGTGAGGGGTAGGGGGAAACTCTCACCAGACTCCCAGAGCGGGGGCAGAACTGGCCTGAGTCCTGGGATGCCGTTTGCTCCTCCAGGACAGTTCTGAGAGTGTTGCAGGCATCTCAGTGTGTTGGATCTAAACTTGACCTGTTATTCATTGCTGTAGGACAGGAGGATGGCAGTGACAGCATTTGTTTTTTTGTTTTGTTTTGTTTTTGTTTTTTTTTTTTGAGACAGAGTTTCACTCATGTTACCCAGGCTGGAGTGCAATGGCGCGATCTCGGCTCACCGCAACCTCCGCCTCCTGGGTTCAGGCAATTCTCCTGCCTCAGCCTCCTGAGTAGCTGGGATTACAGGCACGCACCACCATGCCCAGCTAATTTTTTGTATTTTTAGTAGAGACGGGGTTTCACCATGTTGACCAGGATGGTGTCGATCTCTTGACCTCGTGATCCACCCGCCTCGGCCTCCCAAAGTGCTGGGATTACAGGCGTGAGCCACTGCGCCCGGCCCAGCGACAGCATTTGTACGCACAGCTCCAGCCTAGTACGATGCCAGTGCCTATGTTAGAAACTCTGCAGATATCTGTGGCCCGCCCATCCCAGCAGCACAGGGCTTCTTCCCCTTGTGGGATTTTGTCAAAAGAGAAGACCTACCACGTAGCGCCCCGAGCTCCCCCTTGTCCCAGGCAGCGTGGCTGTCCTTGATCCACAGCAGCAGCAGTTTGTGCAGCTTCACCAGAGCTTCTGGCGGGACCACACGGCCACGAGGGCCACTGGGAGCAGAGTCCCTCCCACGCTCAGGGCTCTCCGGGCCTGAAGTCTGCACTTGCACGAGAAGGAGCTCCAACAGCAATGAAGTCCTGCGTGGAAAATCAGAATCGGATTGCCTTAGCTTTGCTTAGGCCTCATTAGCATATAGTTACCAGGTGTCATTTTAGGACAAGAGCCCATCACTAGAAGGAAATGAAACTTGGAGCTGCGTTTTCCTTCATTAAGGCAAGGGCCCATATATATGTTTTTTCTTTTCTTCAGTGATTCATTCTTTTATTCTCTTCTGCTGTTGCATCCTCCAGAATTCCCATGCATATATTTTCTCGCACGTTGGGATTTGGCATTTCAGGAAAAATGCCTAGCACAATGGGCTGTATTTTCGAGACTTGCTTTGCCATTTTATATGCCCAGCGGAAATTGTCGTAACTCCCCCGGATGATCAGAGGCTCCCTTGCCACTCCTGCCTCTCAAACCACACAGCCATTATCCCTGGCATTCTAGTTGTGAGACAAAACCTGAACACGACATGGTGACATTTAATTTAGTGTTTCTCATTTCAAAGCTCTTAAAAATATTAATTAATTCCCATGAAGCCCCAGGAGGCATATTATTAATATCTGTGGTGCCCTTCATGCTGGTCCATTAATGCATCTTCTCTGCAATAGGTAAGAAAATGAAGCTAAAGCCCCACAAGATAAGACCTCCACAGAGCCAAGGTCAGAAATAACGAATGCTTAATTTTATTGATGTCTCTGCATCATCTCTGCCCCGTGGCCTTCTGTGTGGCATAGAAGAACAGCGCTCCCGTTGAGGAGCAGCCTCAGGAGACAGCGAGTGATTTTCCTGTGGAGCTGTGGCTTCACCAATCCCAGTTCGATAGCTGTGTTGAGGAGAGCAGAATTGAGAAAAACTGCTACAGCAGGAAAGTAATGAGCGCGACGGAGACAGGGAGCAGGAGGCACTTGACATTTCACGAGGAAATCTCCCAGTGATTTGTGGGCCCTCCGGTGAGCCCGGCCCCTGCAGATCGATGGGCCCGCGCCCCGGGGAGGCAGGTGCGGAGATCAGCACCGTGGCTCGTTCTTATTTTGGGGTGCCTTATCTTTCAGTGCCTTTTTTCTTCACCACTTTGCACGGGGGATTTCTGTAGCCTTAGCAACAAGAAAGCAGGGTGGCTATGTGGCATTAGGAGACTCCCTGACACCTCAAGTTTAGTTTACAGCCCCCCCCTTTCACCTTCCTTCTGATTGCTTTGCTGTCTGGCAAGCCCTGCACATGTTCTTTCCTTGTCTGTATCTGCAGCCCATGACTTCAGAAGTCTTTCTGACTCTGTGTTAATTAAGGGTAAGTGGTTTTAATATGCATGGAAAGGGGCAACCGTTCACTCACCCCCCACCCCCCGCCCCACCCTGGGCCTTGGAGAAAGGGTTGGAAGTCCGCTTCCTGATTAACGGGAGCTCAGATGGCTCACTTCCCTGGCGGGGCTGCCAGCATGAGCCGGGAACACCCATTCCGCCTTGTGTGTGAGAGGATGCTCATGAAAGCTCTCTCAAGGGCCGTGCACATGGCAGTTGTGACTGTTCGGGTGAAAATGGAAACGGTGCTCAGAATGGACAACGAGGGTTGGCAGTGATTGCTGTTGTTCCCACTGTGTCACACTCAGCAGGAAATGAGTCCTCATGGGCGGGAGAATAAGCATTTGCACTTAAGATTTGCTGTTTTCTTCATATTGTCAGATAAAACTGCCAGTGAGTTGAAGGTTACTGGAGATAAATCAGTGTCGTCACAGCTGCGGAGGGTTCGAGAGGGGTGGATTGGGATCCCTGTTGCCTCTGGCCCTTACCTCACCCAGCACTGTGGCTGTGTTCTCTGGAATCTTCCATCCCATTCTTGGTGCCAGCCGTCACTGTGGTGGGGAAGGAAGGGCACTCCCTCCCTCCTTCCCCTCTCCTGCCCTGCAGGACTCTTCTGGGCTCCAGAGCGCCCTCTGATCACGTGGGAAGGAGGCCCCCGACGTTTCTGCCTAAAAGATGCATCTGATTTTAGCTGAGAGGCGCTCTCACACTCATGCGTTTGTGTTTTGGTTCGGGAGAGGCTGAGGCTTCTTCAGCACGCACCATCTTGGGAACACAGGGTGACCACCACTGGAGCTAGCACTGCGGGTGCACCCCACCTCCGCTAAGCCAGCAGCACTGCGGGTGCACCCTCCTCCCGCCCCCACTGGGCCTGCCTCAGAGGGATAGCTTGAAAACCACCAAGCTCAGCTGCACTGGGTTTCTCGCCAGTATGATTTCCCCATTATTGCTCTTATTGGTAGTAAATAAAAATGCCTTTAGTTCTTGTGCTCACAAAGGAAATACCCAGCAAATGCAGAACTCCTTTAGCATCCATTAAAAGCCATTTTTTTAAGTCCTACTTCTCCAGTTTTGCTCTTCCCTACTTGAGCTGCCTTAAAGTGTCTCTGGAGGTAGGAAACTGTGTACGCCCTCCTCCCTCCCAGGCCTCCTCCCTCCCAGCCCTCCTCCCCCCCAGCCCTCCTCCCTCCCAGCCGTCCTCCACCCCTGCCCTCCTCCCTCCCTGCCCTCCTCCTTCCCAGTTCCCCAGCACCACAGGAGGAGTCTCCATGATGGCCGCTTCCGCCCTGGGGCCTGGAGCTGTGCTAAGGCTTTCTTGGAAAACTTCTAGTTGTTTCTATCCGTGACACATTTTAAAAAGCACTTACATTAAAAATGCATAGATATTTGTTTCAATTTACATAAAGGTCCAGACCAAAATGGGATGTGGCTTGCTGCTTAGATTGGCCATTATCACAACTCTGATTCAGAGAAAAACCTAAATTCCATGTTTATGCAGGTCTTATGGCTGAGGCGCTCTGCTTGAAGGAGGAGGTAAACTAGGCCCTCCGCAGGAGTCCCTGCTTTCTTGTTGCGTGTGGGGAGACCTGGGCGAGACGGGGCTGTTGCTGCCGTGCTGATTGGAAGCGATCTCTGCAGACTGACCCCGCCCTGCATGTCCGCCATTCTTTCTACCTGCCCGTTGGAAGACAGACTGCCTAGCTACTTCTACTTCAGACTTATTTTCTGATTTAGAATGTACTTACTTGTGGATGTGGTTTCGGAGGGCATGCAGCCAAGGTCGTGACAGCTGAATAAAGTGTTTCCTTCTGAAATGCCCCTAGAACTGCGCTTTCGTTTATCAGCTGCCCTCGGCCTGTTGTATGGGATCAACCAAAATTCAGGTATTTAGAACATCAAGACTCAGCGGCCTGGTTCTGTCACACCAAGAACACAAACAAACAGCTGATCAGTGATGCATCCAGGACGTTTCCACCGTTAAGTCGTAGCATGCAGAATCTCAGGTAGCAAAGCGGAAAGAATGACGACTCGCACGCCCTGTGAAGCCAGCACCTGGATGCCGCCTTCTGGGGCCACGTCGACAGTTACTTACACCCCTTCAACCTCAGGCAGGATTCGGTCGGTCTCTTTACTGCAAATTGATGTCGTTACTAATTATTGCATTTAATGTCAGCAAAAATCTGATTATCGTTCAGCAGTTAGTTTCTGGTAACTTGAGTATGTTGTGAGGCTGGGGAAAGGACATAAAAGAGCGCCTTGTACAGCTGGGCACACGTGGGTAAGCAGTGCGTACCGTCACAGAATTTACTGTCTGCATAGAATTGAGATAGCCGCACATAACTGTACAGTGAGCAGTATAAGTTAATTCAGAGAAAGAAGAAACGATTTCCTACTGAAGGGATTCAGGAAGGAATTTTGTAGGAGAGCTGGGCATTGAACAGGCTCTCCCAGGACGTGTGGGTCAGATTGGCCCCCACATGGCTGGGGTCCCCCGCGGGCCAGTGTTGCCCACCTACGGGAGCAGATGACACACAGCCACCCAGGCCATGCACCAACACCCCTCCTGTCGTGCTCCATGCTTCTCTGAGCACTTCCTTCTTCCTCGTGGACCCGGGCTCCCTGGGGGCCAGCCCTGTTCTGGCAGAGCCTCCGTGGGTGTCAACGCACACCCCTCATTGATGAAAATGGACTTGAAAATCCCGTGTTATCAATTTGTTAGCTCTCTCTCGGGTCTCCTTGGTGACAGTTTTTGGAGCAGCATTCTGTTCCTGAGGGAGGAGACGCTGAGAGGGGTGACCACTCTGCTGCCCTAGCCCGCCTGGGACCAGGGCTCCGCACCGTCCTGCCGTGGCACAGGGTTACTAGCCTTGGATCCGCTGGTGGTTCTCTACGGGCTTTGCTTGCAGGTACACAAAATTGGGGGAACCTGGAAAAACTGTTTTTAAGTCTCATACATCTACTGACGACTTCCAAAGTACAAGGTACAGAATACCAAGGGTTTTCTGTTGTCATAAACTAGAGTTTTAATGTAGATATTTAGGTGAGACCAAATGTGTGTCGTGTACAACAGAGGGGCTAATGCTGCGGGAAATGGGCCTCGTTTTCCTGTTGTTTTCCTCACATCGGACTCTTTTTCTCCGGAAATGCCGGGGAACCTGTCTTTATCTATTTTTTGTAGAGATGGGGGTCTCGCTATGTTTCCCAGGCTGGTCTTGATCCTCCCAACTTGGCCTCTGAAATGCTGCAATTCCAGGTGTGAGTCACCACACCTGGCAGGGGAACCTTTCTGAAGCACAAGCGGTGTGCCCTCCTCAGGGCGTGTCCTCTCTGTTTCCCTTCTCGGTCACATCAGCAGGAGCTTCCTGCACATCTGTGTGCCCAGCCCGGGCACAGCGGGAGTCCAGGTCTCCCTTCAAACCCAGCCTCCCCAGCATGCTCTGAACACTTACCGGCATTTTTCCTCAAGTGATGATCATAGCATTGGCCTTACTTTAGTTATTCTTAAAATAAAGTTCTAAAAGTTTATTAAAGTGATGAACATACACATTCCTTTTTAAAAGCCTCGCCCGCACCCAGAGGCACACCCTGTTAGCTGTTTGTTCTCATGGCATATGTTGGTGCAGCTCTGCAGTGATTCCTCCACTGGGGGCGTCTTTCCTGACTGCCTGGTGTGGCCCCAGCACTTTCACACCCGCTGTTCCCCACCCCACCCCGGAAGGTCGTGGTTTTTACTCTGGTCAGTTCTTCTTTGTTGGGAGTTCACCATGAAAAGTACTTCGCAGCCAAAGAGCGACGACTGGGAACCAGAGCAGCTCCTCATGACACCCGCCTGTGCCCGTTTTCCAGCATCCTGCCACCCAGCCAGGCCCGTCTCCTCCCTGGCCGGCGCTCCTCACTTGGGTTCTCTGGAAGTTGGCACAGTTTTTATTAAAATAAAATCAGGCCGGGCGCGGTGGCTCACGCCTGTAATCCCAGCACTTTGGGAGGCCGAGGCGGGTGGATCACGAGGTCAAGAGATCGAGACCATCCTGGTCAACATGGTGAAACCCCGTCTCTACTAAAAATACAAAAAATTAGCTGGGCATGGTGGCGCGTGCCTGTAATCCCAGCTACTCAGGAGGCTGAGGCAGGAGAATTGCCTGAACCCAGGAGGCGGAGGTTGCGGTGAGCCGAGATCGCGCCATTGCACTCCACCCTGGGTAACAAGAGCGAAACTCCGTCTCAAAAATAAAATAAAATAAAATAAAATCAGCATTCGTAGCATCATGGCTGTATAAACACTGTTCTCAAGAAAGCCAAGTCACGTGTGCGTGGGTCTGATTCTGGACCAGGCCTGAGTTCCCTGGGCCGCTGGTCTCCACGCCCCCAGCCTCGCCGTCTGACAAGTGGCCCTTGAGGAGCCTGCAGTGTCTGGCAAGGCCAGCCACGCGAGGGCTCTCTGCTGCCGTGCTTTCCTGGCCCTCCGTGCCTGTTTGTTTTTCCTTGTGACCTTCAGTGGCAGCTTGTTAAACTCCATAAAATAGCTTGTTGGGGTATTTATTGGCAATGCGTTGAATCTGTGAATTAAGCTGGCGAGAGCTGACATCTTAAGAATGTTGACGCAGCCTACCCGAGCAGGGAGCATCTTTCCATTGGTTCGGGTCTGCTTGTGTTTTCTAGGAGGGCTTTGAAAAACTTCCACGTCTGTGTTTTGCACATTTCATGTTGAGCTTATTTCTGTGCGTTGTCTGCTCAGTAGCTTTCTGCATGGATCTCTTTGCCATGATGTCCTCCGTTTATTATTTGTGTATATCAAGGCTATTGATTGTTCTGTGTCCGTTTTAGGTTCTGCTAATTCAGAGAATTGTTACAGGCATCCAGAAGGTCCCCGGCAGGAGGGTAGGGAGGAGCTTTGAGCAGGGCAATTCCTTACGCGGTCCTTCCACTCTTCACCACTGCTGCCGGGTATACATTGCAGGTTCCTTCACTGGAGCAAATTCTCTCTTCTGTGCTGCAGATGTTTTCAGAAGGACCCCGTGCTTCTGAGAAACACTCGGTACCCCAGTGGCAGCTGAGTTGGACTTGGTGTTGCCATGTGACAGCCATTACTTATCTCATTGATGTTCCTAGCAGTTCTCAATAAATATTTGTTGAATGAATATTTATAACCATCATGTGTGGTAGTTCTTAGCTGGCGTTTTGTTTTGTTTTTTTGAGACAGTCTCATTCTGTCACCCAGGCTGGAGTACAGTGATGCGATCACAGCTCACTGCAACCTCAGCCTCCTGGGCTCAAGCGATCCTTCCACTTCAGCTGGGACTACAGGCGTGTGCCACCACACCTAGCTAATTTTTTTTTTTTAATTGCAGAGATGTGGTCTCACTCTGTTGCCCAGGCTGATCTTGAGCTCCTGGGCTCAACTGATCCTCCCACCTTGGCCTCCTAAAATGCTGGGATTTTAGGCATGAGCCGTGGTGCCTGTCATTATCCAGTTTTATACCTGGAGAAACTCTGAGCCATGTGTTCAGGACCACACAGGTATTACCTGCAGACTCAGAGGAAAGAGTAGGGATGAGTTCCAGGCTTTCCCTTGAGTCCGTGGTAAATTTCTTCATTTCTTCTCCTGCAACAGGCCCGGTACAAGCAGAGCCTTGACCCAACTGTGGACGAAGTCAAGAAGCTCTGCACATCTCTACGCCGCAACGCCAAGGAAGAGCGAGTCCTCTTTCACTACAACGGCCACGGGGTGCCCAGGCCCACAGTGAACGGGGAAGTCTGGGTCTTCAACAAGGTGGGTGTGCCCGCCAGCTTTCTCTCCGCTCCTACAGGAGCCGTGCAGCGTTCGTGGTGCGCAGCAGGTCCTGTCCATCCGTAGCTTCTGTGAAGCCGTGGATGTTACTGTGCCTAAGCAAACCCAAAATGCAGTCACTGAACGGCCCAGGGCACCAGGCACAAGGAGGGCGTCGTGTCTGTGGCAGAACGTGTTCATGCAGTGACCGTCTGGAAGCAGGGCACGCGTGGTTTATCTTTGCTGCTGTGAGAACTGTAGTTGTGTGTAATTCTCCGAGGATAGACCTCAAGAGTGTCTCTGCCTTGTAGTTTGAAAAACTGCATGAAGCATCAGTGATTTTCTTAGAAAAGAAAATGTTTTAAATGTTCTGAAGGGCTAATTCTAAGCTGCCCTGCAGATGCAGCTTCCGGGTTTCCCTGCCCCAGGTCAGACTTGCCGGCCTTTTGCAGTTCCTTTGCCCGGCAACAGATGAGGTGCTCGCCCCTCTCCCGCAGCTGCTTGTGTGGGAGGTGAGTGCTGACTGTCGTCCTCGTCCTCCCGGGTGGGAACTTCGGTCCATCTTGAGCAGCCGGCCGCGGGTGTCACTGTGCTCGGTGTGATACGTGAAAGCAGTCCCTGGAGGGTGCGGAGGCCACATGTGTGCTTGAGCGTGTCTATAAGGGCACTGATGTGGAATCCAGCAAACCTGAGTTCCGGTTGTGCGGTCAGTCTCCTGGGCCTTTGCTTCCTCGGTGTTGACGCCGCCTCCCGGCTTCACAGTGAGGACCAGCTGACTCCGTTTCTTCACACGCTGAGTGAACTCTCAGTTCCCGTCCACTGTCCTGTGTTCTCAGCCAGCATTCGGCACAGGTGGTGATGCACTGTTGGCCCAGGGCAGGCAGAGACCTCGAGGACCGCTTTAGACCCTAGACGCGGAGCAGGAGCCAGCCTCGGGAGTTAGGAAGGCGTCCGGGCTGGTTTAGACCCTAGACGCGGAGCAGGAGCCAGCCTCGGGAGTTAGGAAGGCATCCAGGCTGGTTTAGACCCTAGATGCGGAGCAGGAGCCAGCCTCGGGATTTAAAGGCGTCCAGGCTGGTTTAGACCCTAGACGCGGAGCAGGAGCCAGCCTCGGGAGTTAGGAAGGCGTTCACACAGCTCCTCCCACAGGGGAGTGCCATCTCACCTCTGTGTGTACCTGAATACCAGCTTGATTTTGATTCCTTCTGTTTAATGTCGGATAAATTCAAAGTGATCATTATCAAGGAAGTAGAATTTACAGAAGCGTGATATAATGAACCGCCAGGTGTGCACCGCAGGCCCCTGGCGTGTCTTCCCCAGTCTCAGTCTCTCCTTTCCCTGCCCTCCCCTGCGGCGCCTGGCATAGTGAGTTTGCGTTTGTCCTTCCCTGGCTGTCCTCTGCAGAGCCCCCAGGCTGCTGGCTCACGGGCACAGTTGAGAGCCTCCGTGCACAGCTGCTGATGCACTGGGCGGACACTGGTGCGCTCTTCCGTAGTGCGCTTTGCTCACTCAGTGGGAGGCTCGGCAGATTCCTGCCCGATCCCAGGGAACTGCAGCTGTGCCCCTTCCCTCATTTGCTGTCCCCTGCCAAGACCCAGCCCTTCTCAGTGCCTTCGCCACAGATGGGCGTCGGGCTGGTTCCCATCTTGTCTCTGCTCTAAACCGCACGAGTGTTTCAGGTGCCCACCTTTCTCTCCAGCGCTGGGTGTTGTCACAGGTTTTGTTTTGTTTTGTTTTGTTTTTAATGATAGACTGTGCTGTGCTGTGATTTTCTCCAATAACCATGAAGGTCCAGCAGCCTGCACCCGCCTGCCGGCTCCCCGCTCCACAGGGAGCAGGTTTCCTCTTACGCTCCTGGTAACTTACAGAACACAACCTTTTTTTTTTTTTTTTTAAACAAGGTCTCTCTCTCTCTCTTTTTGTTTTTTGACATCCTGTCACCCAGGCAGGAGAACAGTGGCATGATCATGGCTCACTGCAAACTCTGCCTCCTGGGCTAAAGCGTTCCTCCTACCTCAGCCTCCCAAGTAGCTGGGACTGTAGGTGCACACCACCACACCTGGCTAATTTTTGTATTTTTTGTAGAGTCAGGGTCTCACCAGGTTGCCCAGGCTGGTCTTAAACTCCTGAGTCCAAGCAGTCCTCCCGCCTCAGCCTCCCAAAGTGCGGGGGTTACAGTGTGAGCTGCTGCACCTGGCGCCCAGCTGTGTTTTTATTGTGTTTTTGTCCCTGTTCTGCCGACACCTCCAGTGGAGTGAGGGAGGACTGCAGGAGGGTGGGGCCCCCTTTGTTTCCTTTTTCCTTCCAGAGGGAGAGCTCCGGGTTCCGGGTTCCATGTGGGACATTTGCACCAGGCTTTTTGTAAAACAAAAACAATCAGCATTATCCAGTTAAGAAAGTTCAATTCTTAATTTGGTTTTTCAAAAAAATAGTGACTAGATGTTGGTTTGTCTCCCGTGGTTATTTGTGTGTGTGTTAAGGTGGTCATAGGACTCTTCTCCCTTAGGCTGGCGCTACATGGAGTGATACTGAATGACCGTCCCCTGTTATGCACACGTTTCTTTTTGGGGTGACCTGTGTCAAGAATAATCCATTTCATGCAGGGCTTAACTCAGTTTGCAGCCATTTGGTTCCATATGTTAAATCTGTGTTCGTGAGCGAGATTGGCCAGGGATTCTTCTCTTTCTCGCTGTCTTTGCCTAGTGGAAGTAATCAATAATTGAGGCCTTAGAAAAGAAGTTGAGGAATGTTCCTTCTTTGTGTGTAGACTTGAATAATTTTTGTGATATTTGAAGTATTTGTTGTCTGAATGTTGTGGAACTTACAAAGAAAGCTCTGTGGGACGATATTTTGTTGGTGGAGAGATTTTTGACTACTGATCTAGTTTCTTTCATGGTTAAAGAGCTGTTCAGTTTTTCTGTTAGCTTTGCTAACTTGCTTTTGTAGGTAGGACCTTGTCCATTTCAACTAAGCTTTCCAACGTGTTGACATAAACTGGCTTACAATACCCCTTTAGAAACTCACCAGTGTCAGGGGTATCTGAGTGAGGTGCCTTCCTTTGCTCTTAGTGCTGGGTATATGTGCCTTCTCTCTTTTCTTGTTGATTATTCTTATGAGGAGTTTATGTGCTTTTTATCAGTCTTTTCAAAGACCCAACTTTTACAGTTACTGACCCTCAGAGGATGGAAGGACCAGTAGGATGAATGCCTTTATACTGTTCCCCTGTTGACAATTAGATGCTTCCCCCCCTGAACCATTTGAAAGATGCAGACATCCTGACACTAAGATTGAGGATAGTTTTCTGTGTCACCAGAGTACCGTCAAATTGCTCAAGAAAGGAACATCAGTTCTATGTCATTTACTGTAGAGTCCGTATTTGTATTTTCCCAAGTGTTTGCAAAATGTGCATTAGCCGGCATTTTTGTACCTGTTGATTTTGTTGTGGACCCAGAATCTAATTAAGGCTCATGCATTACGTCTGTCCCTCATGCCTTTTCGGTTGTCCTCAGCCGAGATTGGTCTCCTTGCCTTTCATTTTATGACATTTTCTTTTTAAGCGACTTTTTAAAAATTCTGTCTTCTTTTGGTAAGTCAGCATATAGTTATGCATCAGTCTTTTTATTATTATTATACTTTTTTGAGATAGAGTCTCCCTCTGTTACTGAGGCTGGAGTGCAGTGGCGCGGTCTTGGCTCACTGTAGTCTCTGCCTCCTGGGTTCAAGGAATTCTTCTGCCTCAGCCTCCCGAGTAGCTGGGATTAGAGGCACATGCTACCACGCCTGGCTAATATTTGTATTTTCAGTAGAGATGGGGTTTCACCATGTTGGCCAGGCTGGTCTCGAACTCCTGACCTCAAGTGATCTGCCCGCCTCAGCCTCCCAAAGTGCTGGGATTATAGGTGTGGGCCATCACGCCTGGCCTTGATGCCAGTTTCTTTATTAGATATGTGTTTTGCAATTATGTCCTCCCAGTTTGTGGGATTACAGGCCTGAGCCATCATGTCCAGCAGTCTTTTTAAAAAAATTAATAGACCTCATTTTTTTCAGAGCAGTTTTAGTTTTACGGAAAACTCGAGCAAGTCTGTTGACTTGCTTCCCCTCATTCTCCACTATTATTGATGTCTTGCTTCGGTTTGTTATGTTTCTTACAACTGAAGAGTCAATAATGGTGCATTATAATTGTCGTCTGTAGTTTACGTGAGGGCTCACTCCTGGTGACGGACCCTCTGCAGATTTTGCCAAATGCGTGATGTGCTGCACCCACCGTTATGATGCCACACAGAGTAGTTTCAGTGTCGTAAAAATCTGCTGTGCTCTCTCCCTCACCTTCCCTCCCCTGTAATTTGGTCTTTCTGGAATGTCCTATAGTTGGAATCATATAGTATGTAGCCTTTTCAGACTGGCTTCTTTGACTCAGTGATATACACTTAAGACTCCTCCATGTCTTTTTGTGGCTTGATAGCTCTTTGTTTACGATTACTGAGCAACACTAGTGTGTGAGGACAGCACCGCTGGCTTTTCCGTTTTCCTTTTCAAGGGTATTTTTGTTACTCCCAGCCTCTGACAATCAGGAATAACGATACTGCAAACGTGTGCAAGTTTTTGTATGGATGTAAGCTTCCCATTCCTTTGGGTAAATACCTGGGAATGTGTTTGCTGGATGGTTCGGTTAGAGTATGTTTAGCATTATCAGGAACTGCGAAGCTGTCTTCCAACCGTGTCTGTACCGTTCTGCATTCCCGCCAGCACTGACGAGAGTTCTGTTGCTCCACATGCTCGACAGCACTTGACATTGTCAGTGTTTGGATTTTAGCCATTCTAGTGGGTATGCAGTAGGATCTTATTGTTTAATTTTCAATTTTATAATGATGTGAAATTGGGCATCTTTTCTTTTTTTTTTTTTTTTTTTTTTTTTTTTTTTTTTTTTTTTTTTTTTTGAGACGGAGTTTCGCTCTTGTTACCCAGGTTGGAGTGCAATGGCGCGATCTCGGCTCACCGCAACCTCCACCTCTTGGGTTCAGGCAATTCTCCCGCCTCAGCCTCCTGAGTAGCTGGGATTACAGGCACGCGCCACCATGCCCAGCTAATGTTTTGTATTTTTAGTAGAGTCGGGGTTTCACCATGTTGACCAGGATGGTCTCGATCTCTTGACCTCGTGATCCACCCGCCTCGGCCTCCCAAAGTGCTGGGATTACAGGCGTGAGCCACCACATGTTCTTACTATCTGTTCAGCTTTTTTGCCCATTCTAAGAATCAGTTTGTTTGTTTTCTTGTTGCTAAGTTTTAAGAGTTCTTACCATATTTCGGATGCCAGTTCTTTTTTCTTTCTTTCTTTCTTTTTGGGGTGGGGGGGATGGAGTTTAATTCTTGTTGCCTAGGCTGGAGTGCAGTGCTGTGATCTCAGCTCACTGAAACTTCCGCTTCCCAGGTTCAAGTGATTCTCCTGCCTCAACCTCCCAAGTCGCTGGGATTACAGGTGCATGCCTCCACGCCCAGCTAATTTTGTGTTTTTTTAGTAGAGGTGGGGTTTCACCATGTTGGCCAGGCTGGTCTGGAGCTTCCGACCTCAAGTGATCCACCTGCCTCGGCCTCCCAAAGTGCTGGGATCACAGATGTGAGCCACCGCGCACGGCCCAGATGCCAGTTCCTTGTCAGGCGTGTGGTTCGCAAATGTGTCCCCCTCGTTTGTGGCTGCCTGCTTTCTTTTCTTAGCAGTGGATGTTCACTTTTTGACGAGTTTGGACCAGTGATCCTCCAGGATGTCCCACATTCTAGTTTAATTTCTTTGTTTTTTCATGAGTTTATGTCAAACCGGATAAAAAAACCACAATCAAACTTTGTCCTGTTCATAGTACATGTATTTTAAATACAAAGACATATGAAGGTTGAGAGTAAAAGAAAGAGAAAAGATATACTATGCCAATACTAGTCATGGAAAACCAGCATGGCTCTATGAATAATCAGAGAAAATAGACGTAAGAGAGGGGTATTACTGGTGACAAAGAGGGCCATTTCCTTGTGATAAACAGGCCAGTTTATGAGCCAGGCATACACCGTCCTGAGTGTGCGTACACTTAATATCAGTTTCAAAAGACATGCAGCAAAATGAACAGAATTAACAGGACAAGTGTGCAAATCCGTAATCAGAGTTGGAGATTAGAAGATCTTCGTTTAGTAATGGGTAGATTAAACTGATAGTTAAAATTTATAGATAAAATCGGTAGTTAAAACCTTTTTGTTTTGACATGGAGTCTTAACTTTTGTTGCCCAGGCTGGAATGCAGTGGTGTGATCTCGGCTCACTGCAACCTCTGTCTCCCGAGTATAAGCTATTCTCCTGCCTCAGCCTCCCACGTAGCTGGGATTACAGGTGCCTGCCACTGTACCTGGCTAATTTTTTTTATTTTTAGTAGAGATGGGGATTCACCATTTTGGCCAGGCTGGTCTCAAACTCCCGACCTCAGGTGATCCACCCACCTCGGCCTCCCAAAATGCTGGGATTACAGGCGTGAGCCACCGTGCCTTGCCCTGTAGTTAAAAACTTTCTTACCGGAAAAACTCTAGGCATGATATATTTTTTCTAGTCCAAAGTGAAAGTCAGTATTAATGTAAAAAACCTAGCAATATTATCAATCACCTTGTCTTAATTAACATTTATACGGCACTCCACACAACTGCAGAATATCCATTCTCAAGTGCATGTGGAATGTTCACCATATGCTGCGCCATAAAGATGTCTCAATAAAGTTAGAAAGATTGAAATCGTAGCATATATTCTCTGTTTGTGAAATTCAAAATTATGGAATATCTGGAGAAGCCCCAAATATTTGGAAATGAAATACCACATGAGTCAAAGACAAATCATAAAGAAAAATAAAAAATAACTCAAACCTAAAGATAATGAAACTATGGCACCCAAATTTATAGGTTGTAGGTGAAACAGTGCTTATGGAAATGCACAGCCTTAAATTCTTATATAGAAAAGTACATTTTAGAAACATATTTAAAATTAAAATCTTTGTTTTAGAGATGGAGTCTCACACTGTCACCCAGGCTGGAGTGCAGTGGCGCCATCTCCACTCACTGCAACCTCTGCCTCCCAGATTCAAGCAATTCTCCTGCCTCAGCCTTCTGAGTAGCTGGAATTACAGGCATCAGCCACCACGCCCAGCTGTTTTTATAGTTTTGGTAGAGACAGGGTTTCGCTGTGTTGGCCAACCTGGTCTCAAACCCCTGACCTCAAGTGATCCACCTGCCTTGGCTCCCAAAGTGCTGGGATTACAGGGATGAGCTACCGCGCCCAGCCTAAAATCTAATATTCTATCTTAAGGAAACAGAAAATGTTGAGCAAATTAAACTCAAAGCAGAAGGAAAGAAATAACAAACAGCAGAAACCAATAAAATGGACTATAGGTAATAGAGACAACATAGCTAATATGTGATTTTCTGAAGAGATCAGTAAAAGTTGAGGAATCTCTAGATGGGTAGATCAGTGAAGAAAGAGAGAAAACACTTTATCAATGTTAGCAATGAAAAACAGGATATCCCCACATATCCTACAGACATTAAAAAGGTAAGGGAATGTTATTAATTTTATATACATTTAACTACTTAATTAAATGAACAGATGCCTTAAAATATAACTTACCAAAACTGACCCAAAATGAAATAGAAAATCTGAATAGCCCTATACCAATGGGCTTCTTTCCAAGGACATGCCAAACATTTCACCCCTGTGAGGTCAGGAGCTTTTTCTTTTGTTCACTGGTACATTCCAGGCTCTTAAGATGGTGTCTGTCATCCTAGCAGGTGTTTGGTAATTGTCAACCACATGGATGGGTAGATGGATATTTTCATTTGCATTTTTTTTTTCTTTTTTTGAGACAGAGTCTTGTTCTATCGTTAGGCGCCAGGCTGGAGTGCAGTGGCGTGATCTCGGCTCACTGCAACCTCCGCCTCCTGGGTTCAAGCAATTCTCCTGCCACAGCCTCGCAAGTGGCTGAAACTACAGGCGTGTGCCACCATGCTCAACTAATTTTTGTATTTTAGTAAAGATGGGGTTTCACCATGTTGGCCAGGACGGTCTCAATCTCTTGACTTTGTGATAACACCTGCCTCAGCCTCCCAAAGTGCTGGGATTACAGGCGTGAGCCACCACACCTGGCCTGTTTTATTTGTTTTTTAATTTTTTATTTTTCCATAGGTTATTAGGGTACAGGTTCCATAGGTTATTTGGTTACATGAGTAAGTTCTTTAGTGGGGATTTGTGAGATTTTGCTGCACACATCACCTGAGAAGTATACACTGCACCCTTGCAGCCTTTTATCCCTCACCCCCCTCCCACCCTTTCCCCCAAGTCCAAAGTCCACTGTTATCATTCTTATGCCTTTGCGTCCTGATAGCTTAGCTCCCACATATCAGTGAGAACATACCATGTTTGGTTTTCCATTCCTGAGTTAATTCACTTAGAATAACAGTCTCCAGTCTCATCCAGGACACTGCAAATGCCGTTAATCCTATGGCTGAGTAGTATTCCATCATATGTATATGAACCACAGTTTCTTTATCCACTTGTTGATTGATGGGCATTTGTGTTGTTTCCACAATTTTGCACTTGCGATTTGTGCTGCTATAAATATGTGTGTGCAAGTATTTTTTTTGTATAATGACTTGTTTTCCTCTGGGTAGATACCCAGTAGTGGGATTGCTGGGTCAAATGGTACTTCTGCTTGTAGTTCTTTAAGGAATCTCCACACTGTTTTCCATAGCGGCTGTACTAGCTTACATTCCCAGCAGCGGTGTAAACATGTTCCCCGATCACCACATCCACCCAGCATCTACTGTGTTTTACTTTTTTTGTTACAGCCGTTCTTCCAGGAGTAAGGTGGTATCTATCGCATTGTGGTTTGGATTTGCATTTCCCTGATCATTAGTGATGTTGAGCATTTTTTCATGTTTGTTGGCCATTTGTATATCTTCTTTTGAGAATTGTCTATTATGTCCTTACCCCACTGTTCAATGGGATCGTTTGTTTTTTTCTTGCTGATTTGTTTGAGTTCACTGTAGATTTCTGGACATTAGTCTTTTGTCAGATGTACAGATTGTGAAGGTTTTCTCTCACTCTGTGGGTTGTCTGTTTATTCTGCTGACTATTCCTTTTGCCATGCACACACTCTTTAGTTTAAGAGCTATTTACCTTTGTTTTTATTGCATTTGCTTTTGGGTTCTTGGTCATGAAATCCTTGCCTAAACCAATGTCTAGAAGGGTTTTTCCAATGTTATTTTCTAGAATTTTTATAATCTCGTGTCTTAGATCTAAGTCGATCCATCTTGAGTTGCTTTTTTATAAGGTGAGAGATGAGGAACCAGTTTCATTCTCCTACACGTGGCTTGCCAGTTATCCCAGCACCATTTGTTGAAAAGGATGTCTTTTCCCCACTTAATGATTTTGTTTGCTTTGTTGAGGATCGGTTGGCTGTAAGTATTTGGATTTTTTTCTGGGTTGTCTATTCCATTTCATTGGTTTAGTTGCCTATTTTTATACCAGTACCATGCTGTTATGGTGACTATGGCCTTATAGTATAGTTTGAAATCAGGTAATGTGATTCCTCCAGATTTGTTCTTTTTGGTTAGTCTTGCTTTGGCTGTGCAGGCTCTTTTTTGGTTCCATATGAATTTTAGAATTTTTTCTAATTCTGTGAAGAATGATGGTGGTATTTTGATGGGAATTAAGTTGAAACGCATGGCTATTTTTATTGAAATGTCATCCGATCACTAGGTGTGATGTGTGCCCCTCTCCTTGACTCGTTAGTCCTCCTGATGTGGTCTGTTTTTCTCCACAGCTTGCCCCCAGTCTTATCTGTGTTGTCTCTGTGTCTCCATTAAAATCTGAGTTACAGGATAACAAGGTCTTTGTTCCGTGAACTGCTTTTCATGGGTACCTAAAACCAAGCATCTGAGAACATAGGAAATGATCATTCCATGTTTGCTGCGTTCCACGGCGAAAGGCATAAAAGCAGCAGGATGATCCCTAGAGCCAGGCGGTTCTCGGCTGTGTTTCCCCCACTGTGTTATCCTGTTAGTTTCCCCATTCATAGGTTTATTTTTTCATGTCACATGGCACGCCACCAGAGGCAGTGCCTGTTCTTCCAGGTCTAGACCGCCATAGCTGCGCTGAGAGCATGCAGTCCTGTTGCTGAGCCTTTCAGCCTTCAGATAGACTCTCTCCATCAAAACGAAGCTGGCAGCACTCCAGACAATACGCAGTGGGCGCGCAGTGTAAGATTTAAGAACATTTAAACATGCTCGTTTTAACTATATACTTTTCTTTTTGTTTAATCACCATTTATTCTGTTGCTGGTTGTTTTCTCAGCCTCCGCAGAAAGCCAAGGTTCAGGACTTAAGCAAATCCAGGGCTCAGCTCTCCCCTACCCCCGCCCTCCCCGCCCTCCCTTCCGTTCTGCTGTGCTCAGCCAATTAGGACTGGCAGCTGTGGCCATTAAGAATTCACATAGCAGAACGTTTATCCGGGGAAGGATTAATCCACTACTCTAATACTCCCAATTAGCTTTTAGACCCTGTCTGCCTTTTCTTCTTTGCAAAAGGAGAAAGATTTTCCCCACTTGATACATTTGTTTCTCTGCTTTTCAGAGTTCCGTTATGACCAGAAGCTATTTCTGCCCTTTGCTGCGCACCTAGGCACAAAGCTACGGGCTCTTCGCTGTGTGTGAAGCTAGTGATGCCCTCTCTAGGCCTCTAGGTGGGAGGAGCTTTCCTCCAGATGACCTGCCTCTCCTTAATTTACTGAACATGCAGTTGGAGTTGTATGTGGTTTTGCATTTTTGGTTTAGGGTAATTTTTAATTCTCTAGTGGTGTTCCTGTGGTGTTTACAACCTAACCCTTACCCTCTGCCAAAAGCATCTTCGAAGGTCATACATTCTTCCTGGCACCATGTTCTACCCCTTCTGGACATTCAGTGGATCTCATGCGGAGCACAGATGAAAGCAAAGACTGTTTCATTCTGATAATTGGTTGTAAATGTAGCTTGAAAGAAAGGCGAATTGCATGACGATGTATTGTGATAACGTAGGGAAAATATTGGCCCCCTCAGAGAGAGAGAGAGAGAGGAGTTGTGCCAGCCCAGCCATGGTGGGCAGGCGAGGTTGGAGAGGGCTTCCTGGAGGAGGCAGTGATTGCCCAGGTTGAGTCTTACAGAAGAGAACAAAGTCAACAGTTGTGCCTGAGAGGGGACTGAAAGGGGATGGTCTCAGAGGAAGCAGATGCTAATAAACCAGCATGATATTCGTTGGAAACTACAAGCAGCTCTATGCCGTGGGATCCTGGAGTCTGAATTGGGTTTAAAAAAGAAAGAAGGCCCGAAAGGGTTCCGGGCTGAGGCACAGAGCACCTCTCAGACTCTTAGGACTGTGGGCTTCCGAAGCCTTTAGGGGAAATGAGTGGCCAGATGGCTGCTTAGAGAAGTCCCTTTGATGCTGTGTGAAGGCTGGATCTGGGTAGAAGAGACTGGCTAGAGAAATTCCAGTTAGGAAAGAGGCCAGTGGCGGCACCTGAGTCAGGCTGGTGGGGTGACTCTCGGGACCTTCCTAGGACAGGTGGAAGCTGAGTTAGAGGAAGCAGGTGAGACCTGGACTGACCAGGCACAAAAATTGAGAAGAAGGGGCTTGTGGGCATTTGTTCCCAGGCTGTGTGTAGGCCTGGGGTCCATCAGTGTGGGGTCATGAGAAGTCGGGGGAGACGTGCAGGTGGCGTTTCCCGAAATACAGTTTCTAGAGCTGAGGAAGGCCAAAAGAGAGTGAAGCCTAGAGAGCAGAAGAGGACCCCGGCAGGTGACGGGGAGGAGAATTGAGAAAAAAGGGTGTATGGGGGAAGCCAGGGCGGGGGGCACCTGTCAGCCAGGGGGCATAGAGATGGAATGGATACCCATCATTGCAAGGAGTCTGGCCCTTGAGCAAGAAGAGCGCTTTCTTTTCCAAGTGAAGCAGTCCCCATTTCTGAGAAGACGCTAAGTACATCTGCCAGAGAACTCAGAATGTGAATCAGAATTCTCAGCCCTTTTAAATAGCATCCTCTCGGGCTGGGTCCTGTAAAGCCCTTAGGGGCACACAGGCTTCCTTTAAACTCAGACAGGAGCTGTCGCCACATCTGGATTTCCCGCCACAGCTTGCCCTGGACTAAAGAGGGACTTGTGCTGCCGCTCTCAGAGGAGAGCGGAGGACAGGGGTCAGCAGATTCGTCCTCCTCCTCAAGTGGGTTCTTGAATACACATCAACCAGAAGCAGAAGGTCATGGCCCTGAAAGGTTAGGCATCGGGGGAAACGGCACTTGTGACCCGACACTCTGAAGTATACGTCGCCAGTAAACCCCAGTCCCTTAGAGTGTACGTCACCAGTAAGCCCCAGTCCCTTAGAGTGTACGTCACTAGCCAGCCCCAGTCCCTTAGAGTGTACGTCACTAGCCAGCCCCAGACCCTTAGAGTGTACGTCACCAGTAAACCCAGTCCCTTAGAG
>NW_016107351.1:2512663-2542294 GCF_001604975.1 Cebus imitator | reverse complement strand
TCGCCAGTAAACCCCAGTCCCTTAGAGTGTACGTCACTAGGCAGCCCCAGACCCTTAGAGTGTACCTCACTAGCCAGCCCCAGTCCCTTAGAGTGTACGTCGCCAGTAAACCCCAGTCCCTTCAAACCTGTGAGGCTGCAGTCTTATTGTCATTATTGTTGTTGTTTTTCATACTTCATCTGCCCTTCTTTTATTACAGTTAATTATTTATTCCATGAGCAATTCTAAATGAATATTATTTAACTAATAGAATTTATCGTTTTTCTGTGTTTTTAATTGGCATTGTGCTTAGCAAATACACGCCTCTTACGTTGGTTAATTACTGCTTCCTAGCTTGGCTCTGCGGGCTCTTTTTTGGTTCCATATGAATTTTAGAATTACTGCTTCTGTTGAAAGATCATAAAGTTTTTGAAATGTACTATTATCGGAAAAATATGTGATTTTTAAAAAGTGATATTTATGTCAGACCACAGTTATCATTTGTTAAAATTATTGCTTTGTCTTGAGAATCCAGCAGTGCGCAAGAAAAACGTTTTAGGTGTACGTGACCTTTCTTTTCTGAGAAATGCTAGCATTTTGTGTTTGCTTGCAGTAGTAGAAGGCCATCAGCAAAACTCCATTTCTTTGGGAGAAGTGCTGGAAGTCTTTGGAGTATTTCTTTATAAGAGCTTAAGCTTTAACAGGTCACTTCCTTGATGCCAAGAGATCCAACACCTGAGAGCGCAGCGGAGCTGACTTCGCAGGTGCTCTGCCTGTAAAACCATGGCCGTGGCGCAGCGGTTCTCACACATGAGTGTGCCCAGCGTCACCTGCAGGCTCAGCGAGCCACAGACTGCCGGGCGCCCCCCAAGCCTCTGCTTCCGTGGCCGTGGGTGGGGCCTGATGATCTGCCTTTCTTGGGTGTCCCACGGAACTGCTGCTGCAGCTGCTTCGGCTGCTGTCTGGGCTGTCTGCCTTTGAGAACCCCTGGCACGGACAGTGCAGTGTGAGATGCAGACAGGATATGCACCTTGTGGTTTGGGGTTCACTGTGCTGCCTACGCATCGGGAGAGACGCTTCCCAGTCCCCTTGTTTTCCATCTCTAATTTTAACTGTCTAGGGAGGAAACAGTCCCTGGTGAACACCAGGGCCTCTTCGGAGGCTCCGAGGAGGTGAGGAGGGGGCCCCCTTCTGCTGGACTCCAAGTGGGAGTGAGAACCAGCTAGACAAGGGGTGGCCTGGGAGTGCAGCGGGGCTCTGGTGAGAGGAAGTAGTCCCCTCTGACCAGTGACGCTGTGGGGAGCAGGTGATGTGGTTCCAGTGCTCTGTTGTCCTGGGGTCAGTAGGATGAAAGAAGCCACAGCAGCACAGGCAGCACCGTGGAGACTGTTCCCGCGACTGTGAGTCATTAAGGCTCCGAGACACTGCAGAAGTGGAAGTGGGAAGGAGGATGATACGTCGAGTAACGTCAGGGCTAAGCAAGGTGGTGTGAGAATCACTCACTTCCTCTCCAGTGCCCGCACGCCCCTGGCGCAGAGCAGCAGAGACCACGCTGGCTCTTCCTGCGGCGTGTGCATCTGGCCCTGGAAAGAGGCAAGCCCAGCAGCAGACTCTCCTGCGTCACCCAGGGCCATCAGGGCAATGGGCTTTCAGGAGCACCCTTTGGGCTCTTATCCCAGACGGTGGGGCCGGGCCGTGCTGGAAGCATCCTCAGGGTACCCGGGCTTATTTTGGTAGTCATTCATGCACACGAAATGCACTTTGGGGGAGAAGGATGGAATATTTTGGTTCATCCACTGAAAAGGTGAAGGCTGGGGAACATAGCCAGCTTTCCTCTGTTACTTATTTATAGCCTTACGATAACCAGAAGGACATTTCTGCTAGAAAGTCATTGCCAGCTGAGAAAGAACAAGTCCTCATTATTATCCACTGTGGTTTCTTCATATATATATATATATATATTTCAGGTTTTTATGAAGTCAAGGGCAGAGGTCAGCTGCTTCCAATTCCTTGCAGATTGTGCTGCTGATGGGAATTTCCTTTGACTTCACAAACAAAGGGATTGCAAGTGCATCGTTTGTTGTCACATATCTAAGATGAGAAGGCTTTTAACATGTTTTTATAGTTAATAAAAATATTATAAAATTCATTAACTTTTTTCAAATGGTGCAGATAAGTATAAAATGAACAATAAAATTTCTTCCCTTTCCTTCCCTCCAAGCCCCTGTTCTGTTCCCTAGTGGTAAAATCTGTGCTGTTTTTTATGTGTCTTCTCAGGCTCTTCATTACATAGATAGACGAGAGAGATTTCTTATGTGTCTTCTCAGATAATTCATTAGAAGAGGGGAGGGGGAGATTTAGCATGAATAAAAGTTTCTGGAAGGACATAATTTTTAAATACGTTGGAATTATGTTGTCTCTAGAATGTTCTGCAACTTCCTTTTTTGAACTTAATTTACTTGAGCTTATGTGTTATTTATTCTTTTTAACTTCTGTGTTGTATTTTTAAAAAATAGATGTGCCAGGCCAGGCATGGTGGCTCACACCTGTAATCCCAACACTTTGGGAGGCCAAGGCGGGCAGATCACCTGAGGTCAGGAGTTTGAGACCAGCCTGGCCAACATGGTGAAACCCCATCTCTACTAAAAATAGAAAAATTAGCTGGGCCTGATGGGAGGTGCCTGTAATCCCAGCTACTCTGGAGCTCAATGAGGCAGGAGAATCGCTTGAACCTGGAAGGCAGAGGTTGCAGTGAGCCGAGATTGCACCATTGCACTCCAGCCTGGGCCACAAGAAAAAGACTCTGTCTCAAAAAAAAAAAAACACGTGCCAAAGATGATGGATTAAGCCACTGGGTACCTACTTAGGTTGTTTTAAAAATGTTGCTTTTGCAAACTGTGTTGATTAATAACCTGAATAGTCATGTTTGCACACCTTTTTGAGCGCAGCTGCTAAATGGAACCTATAACTAGAAGTTGAGACCCAGGAGCAAAGCCACGGTCCCCATAAGGGCTGCAGCAGTTACGCTTGCTCTAACATTGTCTGAGAGGGGGTGTTTCCCACCCTTCCCCAGTGCTCAGTATTTTCACTTCTCCGTTTCCTCTGATAGATGAAAATGAAGTCTCTTAATTATTTCCTTGCTTATGAGTCAAACTGTTTCATGTATTTCTCAATCTTTAAACTCCTGTTCACGTCCTCTGCTCGTTGTTTTCTTGTGGTGGTGGTATTGTAGATATTTAATTAATTAGTTAATTTTTTTCTTTTTTTTTGAAATGGAGTGTCACTCTGTTGCCCAGACTGGAGTGGAATGGCGCGATCTCGGCTCACTGCAACCTCTGCCACCTGGGTTCAAGTAATTCTCCTGTTTCAGCCTCCCAAGTAGCTGGGACTATAGGCATGCACCACCATGCCTGGCTAATTTTTGTATTTTTAGTAGAAACGGGGTTTCACCATGTTTGTCAAGCTGGTCTTGAGCTCCTGAGTTCAGGTGATCCGCCCACCTCAGTCTCCCAGAGCGCTAGGATTACAGGCGTGAGCCAGTGCACCTGGCCTAGATTTTTAATTTATTTATAATAGTTGTTTATGTACTGGGAAATTAGTCTTAGTCCATAGTCCATCACATATATTGCAAATATTTCCCCCCATTTGTCAGTTAACTGTATTTATTTACTATTTCTTTTGGCCATACAGAAGTTTAAAATTCTATGTAATCAAATTTTTTAGTATCTTTCCATGTAGATTTTGAGTTTTGAGAAATGCTCAGAAAGATTTCTGTGTACCAAAATTATTTTGTAAATTCTTGTCTGGGCTGGGCACGGTGGCTTGCCTACAAATAACCCCAGCACTTTGTATGGCCGAGTGGGAGGATCGCTGAAGTCCAGGAGTTCAAGACCAGCCTGGGCAACATACGAAGACCTCATCTCTACACTACCAGCAACAAAAATTAGCCAGGTGTGGTAGCTCATGCCTGTAGTCCTAGCTTCTGGGAGGCTGAGGTGAAAGGCTCACAAGCCCAGGAGACCCAGGCTGCAGTGAGCTATAATTGCACTATTGTATTCCAGCCTGGAAAACAAATGGAGCAAGACCCTGTCTCTAGAAAAATAAAAAGTAAATTCTTGTCTATAAGTGCTTCTAAAATTTTATGTTATTATTTTTTACATACAAAAAATTATCTGCACACCACCTTTACCCACGGTCTAGTTTCAGACACACAGCAGTACAGGCAGAGTTGGACTCCTCTGCTCCCCAGATTCTGTCTCCTTTTCGTTCTTCCAGTGGTGATTTCTAGCTGGAATTTGGGGTTTCTCATCCGCTGATGCCTGTGTGCTTTTGCCACATGCCTACATAATTCCAGACACCCTCGAGCAGCCCCGTGCGTCCTCCGAGCTTCCCGTGGGCGGCATCGTTCTTCGTGTCTCGCGCGGTGTGGCTTTTCCATTCCCACTCGTGTTTGCGGGTGCAGCCGTCCAGATTCACACAGGCTTCATTTATTCGTTTCTCCTGCTGGATGGGATTTATAAATACTCTGGAATTCACTTCGGTGTTGATGATATTAATTTTTCTAAGCACAGATGCTTCCGACATGTAGCACGTGTAGGATGAGGACACGGTGCTGGGTTGCAGGCTGTTTACAAACACTGAGTCCTTCAGCTTCTGAAGAAAAAAAGTGAACGTGTACATTTCGATGTTGACCCGTGAGTTAGGTGTTTAGTCATATTTTAATGATATGTTTAAATATCTCTAATGATATGCGTCTAACTATATATTTCTTTTATGATGTGCTTATCACAGTCCTTACTGTGGCTGTGGGAACTACCCCGTGTCCAGCTGGAAGTCGCTGTTCAGTCAGGGGGAAAGCATCGATGCCTCTGGGCTTCTCCTGGTTCATTGAGAACGATTATAGCCCGTGTGGTGTTGCAGTGTTTTAAAAAGTGGCAAGCGTGGCTTGTCTTCCTGGTCTTGCTGCTGGAGAAAGGTCCCTGATGTGTGCTCGTGTGCGTGTGGGTGCAGCGTGTCGGAAAGGACGTATGTAAGACACATAAGCGGTGACCCCTGGGCCAGCTGCAAACCTCAACCCATTGCTAGGAACAGAACGTCCTGAATTCTGCAGACGGGACTTTCTGGTCCACAGTCCCATTCTCCTGACAAACCTTCGCTCTTGAAACAGCCGCTGTTAATTTGGGGCTCTTTTTTCAGTGGGGGGAGGGGACACACAGTCTCTGTGTCGCCCAGGCCAGAGTGCAGTGGTGCAGGCATTGCTCCTGCAGCCTCCATCTCCTGGGCTCAGGCTCCCCGCTCCCCTCAGCTCCCTGGTTAGCTGCGACTGTAGGCGTGTGCCACCATGCTTGGCTCATCTTTGAATTTTTTGTAGAGTCAAGGCCTCACTATATTGCCTGAGCTGGAATCTTGTGCTTTTGAAAAAATAATTTTGCCACATACCTTTGTCTCCCAAAAAGTTACATTCTTTTGTTTTGCTTATTTTTTAGTCTCATACAAATGTTACCATGTTAATGCAGCTAACTTTTAAAATTCAACTTATAGCTTTCTAAATTGATCTGTGCTGTTGTGCATTACTTTAATTAATTCTCTGTGAAGTTTATAATCCCACTTGGAAATGTTCATGATTTACCTTTCTCCTGGTGGTGGGCTTTTGGGTTTGTAGTTTTGTTTCCATTATAAAGAATTCTATGAATATTTTTACACAGAAACTTACGGATTGAGGAAGAGATGGGAGACAGGACAGAAAGAAATGCATGTGGTCCCCGGCAGTGTTAAAGAACCCGGGCGGTCCCTGCGCTGGTCACGCTGTGCCCAAGCAAGGCGCCGATGTGGCTGTCAGTGGCCCATGGGATGAGCTAGATACGGGCTCACCCCTGCGGGGCCCAAGTGCGTTCCTTCCTGAGAAGAGCCCCGTAACTTAGTGGGGTGCCCGAGAGCATGGAAGAGGGACTGTCTCTAGACACATTGCCTGAAAGCAGCTCGGAAGCTTGGAGGAGGTGGGTCTGGTGGATCGTGCTTTGAAACCATTTTAAAGTTTATGGAATGTTCTTTAAACATTCAAAATTTGTGTTTTTAAGCAAATTTTACCTTTTTTTTAATTGGCATTAGCAATCATGATTTCCAAAATGAATCACAGAGTTTTCAGCCTTACAGAGTGTGTAAATACGACAGAAGATAGCGGTCTTTTCTGTGAGATGCAGAGCTCTGATTGGAAACAGTAAGTGCCATCATGCGCTGTCCGCATGCGTTTAAATGGCTAGGGCCTGCCTTTGGCTCCACGTTTAGCCTTTTCTAACAGCACTAGTATTTTATGGTAGTTTTTGTCCTGTTTGGTGGAGAATCTCTAAATTTTTGTTCTCACAGCTTGAGAATCACTCTTCTAGAAATTGTTACGGAAGTCCTGACTCTTGTACTCATTGTGTTCCTAAATTAAAACCAAACTGTGGCATAGATGTGTCTGTCTGTGCTCCTGCCGTCTCCTTTCGGAGCCCCTCCAGCAGGAGTGAAGAAACTGGGTCTCCACGACCCGGGATCTCACAGCCTCAGGGACAGAAATGCTCTCTGAGATGCATTGTGGGACCTGCTGACAGAGGGCCAGTTAAGTGCGTCACCAGTTAGAACGAGACGGCGGTCTTGTGTGTGCAGCATCAGGTGGGTAAATGTGTGAAGGTTCCTGGAAGAAGAGACTACCCCATCTGTTCAGAAAGTTCAAGGAACATGCGAACTCATAGGAGAATAATAAGAATTAAATGAGGAATAGCGGTATTCTCGTAGAATCCGAGAGTTGGAAGAGGCCTTGAGCGCCCTGGCCCGCAGCCTCATGCCGCGCTGGCTCCTGCCCAGGTGCCACTCCCATCCTCTGCCGCCTTCCTCACTCAGGGCAGGCCACTTGTAGACCTCGGGCGTGGTGACAGCGCACGCCTCCCTGTGCGTGTCCTTGGCTTACTGCGACCTCCCTGTGTGTGTCTTTGTCTTACTGCAACGACCCTGTCCCCCAGCTCGCCCGTGAGCTCCTGGGATGATGAGGATGTCGTGCTCCGCTCTGTCACGCTGCTCAGCACAGTGGCTGGTCTGTCGCAGAGCAAACGCACGGCTGGACCAGGATCAGCTGGAGGCGACAAGCAGTCGGACGTGGGCTGAAGGAGAAAGAGAGCTGGTGGCAAGGACTCATGGGATTTTATTATCCGTGGACGTGCATCCGTGGGAATTGGGAATATGGAGAGGTAGAAAGGCGTCCTGATTCCCGGCCCAAACCCTGGAGGCAAGCAGACCTGAGTGTGGGCTCCTCTGACACTGGTGATCTCGGTGGCTCTGAGCGATGTGCTGAAGCTTTCTGATCCTTGGGTCCTCGTTAAAATGCGCATAGTGATGGAGCTGCGATAGATAGTGAAGTCATTCGTTTAAAGAATGTGGCATGTTCTTGGCATGTTGCAAAGCGCTGTCATCGTCATGATCATCATCAAGTTGGGAAGAAGAAATGATGAGTTTTATTTTTCCGTTCTTAAATTTTTTAATTTTAGATGTCACGGGCAGTCCCGTGAAAATAACCAGCTCTCTGTAGAGGTAGCTGCAGCTGAAGACTTCTGGGACTTCAGTGTTCAGGTAGTACTTAAGCCCAGGGAGAAGATGTGGAATAAGAACAGGACAGGCCCCTGATGCTCAGTTTTTAAGGGGTGGAGGTAGGGAGGGGTCCCAAGGAGGGAAGCTTGGCAGACCTAGCTGAGGCAGCCGGAGACCTGGGGAGGGCAGTGTCTGTCTGAGGGGAAGGGACACATAGAAGTGAAGCGGGGACAGGAACGGAAGAGACCCTTGGATGCAGTATTTGAAGATTTGACTGTGTGTTCAGTCGTTTCTGGAGAGCATTTAGGATCAAAACTAGATTTGCATTTTTTAAAATTTGAAATAATTGTAAATGTCCTCGAGAGTTACAGAGGCAGTACAGAGAGTTCCTGTGTGTCCTTCACCCAGCTACCCAGTGGATCAACATCTGCATGACCTCTGTCCAGCGAGCAGATGTAGGAAACATGTGCTGTTACAGAACTGCCAGCCACACACTGCCTCCTTGGTGCCAGCAGCTGCCATCCTTTGTGTGTCTTGTGTGCCAGCCTGGGCCCTCACTCCACATGCACCGTCTTTCCTCTGTCCTTCCAGTGTGGGATGGCTCCTTGGCTACACCTTCTTTTGTGACCGTGACACCGTAAGATGCTGCTCAGGTGTTTTGCAGGATGTCCCTCACTGTGGATTTGTCTGGTGTCTCCTCATGATTAGACTGAGGATCAAAATTTTGGGAAGAATAATGCAGATGGGGTATTCCCAGCGCATCAGATCTGGGGGTGCGCGGTGTGTGTGATTCTCATTGCTGCAGACACCAGCCTTGATCACTTGACTGAAGTGGAGCCTTGCGTGTTTCTCTAGTGTGAAGTTGTTATTTTCTTTCTTTGTAATTCATAGGCATTTGAAGGAGATGCCTGGAGAGTGTGCAGATATTCTGTTTCTCCTTAAACTTCCATGCCCTGATTCTAACATTCACGTGTAATTACTACCCTGGTGTTCTAATGGTGCTGGACCTCCCTGCTTCCCTCCATCTTTAGTAATTGCAGTTCTTCCGTATGAAAGAATTGTTGCTTCTCTCGTTGTTTATTTACTTGGTTGTTTGTTTATATCCATATGGACCCACTAATATTTATTTTACTCTTTGGGTTATAATCCATTATTTATTCTGTCACTGAGATTATTCCAACTTTGACCACTGACGCCTCCCAGTATTTTCTCTGCCACAGCCCTGGATCAACCATTTCTCCAAGGATCTTTGGTTTCTTTGTGAGTGGTATTTAGAAACCAAGATGTGGCCTCTCTGTGTGCTCGTTACTACGGGGCACTAGTGTTACTACGCCTAGGCCCTCTCTGTGAACATAGCTAGGTCGTGCATTTATGTGTAGTAAGCCATACACACACATGCATGTTGATTTGCACATCTACGTGTAGGTATGGAACTAGATTTTAATGGTTAAGCAGCAGGGATTAGGGGCTGGAATGGACCCATCTTTCCAGAAGTTCGGTGATGAATAACATTGTTTTTTCTGGTTTTCTCTGTAATGTGATTTTTGCAATAAAAACAGAGCAGGTGATTAGAGGAGGCTGTCTGTTGGGGGAAACTTGAAGAAAGAACAAAGCTAAGGAGGGGTGTTTTGTTTCTGCAAGAGGTAACTTACGTTTGTAGATAGAAGAAGGGGGTTGCTGAAGAAAGTATAAATCTGGAGTAAAGGATGGGAAATGGGAAGGTGTGAGAAGATTAATTCAGGACAGAGACACAGCGTTTGACTTGGCAAGCCCAGGCACACTGCTCTGAGACGTGGGAGGGAAGGATAGATGCATACAAATGTGGTGGGGGTCGGGGCTGGACCTGAGAGTTGGTTCCCCTTGGAGCCTGCCTCCTGCTAAGTGAGAAGCCAGGCTGTGTCCTGAGAGGTGAGGGCCATGGGTGCCAGGATGGAAGGGCCAGGAGAGAGGAGACATGGCCCCCCTTCCTCACGTTTACTGCCTGGCATCGTTGGCACTTTTCTTTACGTTGATGTGATTCGTAGGTGCTAACTACCCCAGGCTGTATAAAATACGATGGTATCTCTGCAGGTTAATGAAATGACCCAATCAGCCTTGGATCAGGCCACCTGGAGGTCATGTCCTTCTGCTGATGGCAGTCTTTGTGTGTATCCCAGCTGTCCACAGAGACACTTGCACAGTTGTGCCATCCCAACAGCGGTGATGCCAGGAGTTTCCAGGCCGATCACATCTACGTGGTCAGCCTCCGGTGGCTTGGGGTCGGGACACCCCACCTGCCCCTTCCAGAGGGTGACTGTCTGCACCTTCCCAGTGTGCCGTCCTGTTCTCCCCGTGCGGTGTCAGGTTCTGCGCCCGGACCTGAGGGGGGGCAGTGGGAAGGGAGGCTGCCCACACCATGCTCGTACTTGCCTTTGCAGGTGGAGCGTGGGGTGGTGGCACCGCCTTGTTCTGCCCACGGTGCCCGCCGGGATGCAAGCTTCCTGAAGCCAGATGGTTTCCCGCGTGTCCTGTCCCTGCCTCCCCGGGACATGCCGTTCTCCTCTTTGTTCTCGTTTGTCTGGTGTGTGAGGGATTTTGCGTTTTGTCCTGTCTCTCATCTAAAGGGATAAAACTCTCACATTTCACTCAAGCCAAAACCCAGTCTCAGCCTTTCCACCAGAAATCCCTGAGACATGGAAGGGCGAGAAGCTCCTTGGATTACGCGCGCGGCAGGCTATGGCTGCCAGGCTGCCCTCGGCGGAAGACGGCCTTGGCCTGCAGGCTTTGGTGGGCTGGGCTCTCCCGGCCATGGCTGCCTTGGTGGCCGTCAGGCTGCGGCGACAGACTGGTGAAGCAGGCCGACTCTTCACCTGACAGATGAAGTGGACTGTAATGAATAAATTATCTAAAACCCATTTCTATTTCTTTGTTTGAAATGAAAACATGGCCTTGAATGTGTTTCTTTGAGAGAAAGAAGAGGTGCTTTGATTAGGAATTCTCTGTACTTTTAGTTTTGGGTTGAGTAGAAAGGAAAACCATTGGCCCCAGCTCTTGGGCGTTCCAGGTAGCCTGCAGGGTGCCCAGCGGGCTTTTCAGTTCTCAGCTGGTGTGGGTTGGTGCAGCTGGATGACAGAGGAATATTCCACGGGCCAGCGACTGTCGCGTGGACGTTGTTTCTGTCCCTGCAGCGCTGGGTCTGTGAGGCTGCAGGCTACCCTTTGCTGGTTTGTAGGGCCGTAATTCCGGCCTGGAGCCTGACAAACGACCCGGGACCTCTGAGATGGAAAATGAGGTCTACATCCCATGTTCTCATCAGGATTCACTCTCAAAGGTCATTTTCCACACTGTGGCTTAATAGAGTTGGTTTTATATTCCCTAAGGGATACAAACTTCCAAATTGTTGCAGTCTCACTAACTGTAATGTATATAGCTAATGTTTGAAAGGAAATTGCCTCTCCTCCAAGGCAGTGGTTCTCAGCCAGGGAGACTTTTCCCCCCTAGGGGACATGGGGATATTTGCAATGTCTAGCAGCCTGGTGATTGTCACATCTAGGTGTGGGAGTGGGTAGCTAGTGCTGAATAAGATTATGTTTGCACTGGACAGCCCCACAAGGAGCAGTCCGGCCACCAATGGCCCTGGTGCTGAGGGGGACAGACGCCACTCACGGAGAAGCCACCGCAGAGGCCCGCATCCAACAGGCTTCCCAGGGCAGGCGTGGGCCGCGAAAACTGTTCCGTAATGAAAGCCCCTCTCAGAACAAAAATCCCTAAGCTGAGAGCAGCTGGAGCCATCCGCATCCATGGCCCTGTGCCCTGCTGCCTCCTGGATGCTGCTGGGAGGTGAAGACGTCCGGCCCCAGCAGGACTGGGCCGCGAGGACCCTGCCTGTAGCCCGGCGCTGGCCGCCAGCAGATCACGGGGCATGGAGGGAGAGACTGCCGACGCTGTCCCAGTGCAGCAGCACCTCAGGGTCAGGATGGATCATCTTTCTGAACTTCGCACCTCAGACATTTAAAACAGAGATTTTGATTTTGACAAATGTGGAAAATAGATTTCAGCTCAAAAAGCAAGACCTGAGAACACGGTGTGTTAAAATCTCTTTCATTTCATGCCACTTTGCAGCCCTGGGGCCCTTGGGACTTGTACCTAGAAGGGAGTAAAGATGTCAGCAGCCCCCGTTTCACTGATGGTGGCGCAGAGGACGTTGTGAGGTGGCCGTAGGGTCAGGGCTAGGCAAGCTATACTCAGATGCTGTACACCCAGAACATTATGGGAGGTAAATAAACAGCACACAGCGTTCTTGGGGGAAAAAGATGAGCCCATTTCCCAGGCTGCTGCCAACATCCTTTCTCCTGTCAGTGTGGGGGTAACCCTGCCCAATTAAAGGGCTTCTTTGGGCCCTTCTTTCCCCTGGCAGCAGCAGGGAAGTGGGTGGAGAAGGAGAGGAGCACGCTTCCCCCACCTCTGGAGACCTGTGAGCGCAGCCTGCAAGCTCTGGCTCCAGGAGAAAGTGTGGTCAAGTGCAGCATCCCGTGGCACCTTCACTGTATTCACACAATTATGTGACCACATCATGCACTGAGAATGTGGACACTGCACCTCTGACCATGCCACACACTGAGAATTCACACATAATTGTGTGAATACAGCGAAGGTGCCACAGCAGATGCTGCACTTGACCATTAATTCTGACCATGTCACACACTGAGAACGTGGACACTGCACCGCTGACCACATCACACACCGAGAACGTGGACACTGCACCGCTGACCACATCACACACCGAGAACGTGGACACTGCACCTCTGACCACATCATGCACTGAGAATGTGGACACTGCACCCCTGACCACGTCACGCTTTGAGAATGTGGACACAGCACCTCTGACCACGTCATGCACCGAGAACATGGACACTGCACCTCTGACCACATCATGCACTGAGAACGTGGACACCGCACCTCTGACCATGCCACGCACCGAGAACGTGGACACTGCACCTCTGACCACATCATGCACTGAGAATGTGGACACTGCACCCCTGACCACGTCACGCTTTGAGAATGTGGACATAGCACCTCTGACCACGTCATGCTCTGAGAACGTGGACATTGCACTTCTGGCCATGTCATGCTGGCCAGAATTTGACTGCAGGACAGACTTCACTGGAAAGGAAACTGGGCAGTGTGCTCAGCTACAAGTGTTTTAGAAGAGAGAATCATATTCTCTCTCTAATCTCGAGTAGACTAGCAGTCTCTACCACACTGCATTTAGATAATTTGCAGCTTTTTGCCAGTCAAAACATGTCATGTACAAATGCCAGTATTTCTATAGGATGACCATCTAGAAGTAGTCAGAAGGAATGTGCATTTAAATTTTTTATAAGCACTTCTCAATTGCCTTCCATAAAAGCTTCATTAATTTACATTCTCACCATTGATGAATAAGTGCCCTGTGTCCTTCAACAGTGGGGTATTATTCACATTTTATCTTGCTTTCCAGTTTGCTGGATGAAAACAGAATGGATGGATGAATGGCTGGGTGGATGGATAGATGGATGGATGGATGGATGGATCAATAGGTAGGTAGCTTGATTCTCATTGTAATTTGCATTTCTAATCAAAAGCATGAAACTCATGATGATTGATGATTCATGTTTCTTCTGTGAATTGCTGTTTGTATCTTTTGCCTGTTTGTTGTCGTTTTGCCCCTTGTCGATCTGCAGCAGCAGTTTATATATACACGTCTAAAAAATTCTCTGTCATGTACTGTGTACCTCCTTTCTTCTAAAATGGCTAGTCATTGGTATGTGTCTTTATCAGAATTACATATTTTTTATCTTACTGTATCAGTCGGCCTTAAGACTTACTAGGTTTTGTTGACTTGCTTAATTAAGGCCTTTCATATGCCAAAATAAATGAAATGTTTTTGTGCTTTTACATTTAGGTTTTCAGTCCACTCTGTGTGTGTGTGTGTGTGTGTGTGTGTGTGTGTGTGTGTGATCTCAGATGGCAATATCAATGGTTGGTTAGAGTTTCCACCATCACTTATTGAATTGCTAATTCCTTCTTTGCAGATTTAAAATGCTGTCCTCATTAGAGTTACGTATGTGGGTCTATTTCTGGGCTCTCTCCTTTCTGTTGATTTGTTTGTCTCCCTCAGTAATACCATCCTGTAATTACCATGGATTTATAGTATCTTTAGTATCTGGCAGTGTGAGTTCCTATTCATTATTCTTTATTATTTTTTTTAACTCTTGTGCTTTTTTTTTCTGTACTAACTTTATAATCATCTTGTCAGATTCCATTAATGGAAAAACCCAGAAGGTATTTTGATTAGGCTCACACTGACTTTCGGGATTCATTAGGCGAGACTTGACATCTCTAGAATTCTTCAGTGGGTTTATTTACAGAGAGAATTTCCAGGTGTTCTGTTACATAGCGCAGTGATTATCAACAGTCCACCAAACGCGGACAGTTCAACAGCATAAGAACGGCAGAGCACAGGTGGGTGGGGTCCCGCCCATGACGGCCGTGTCTCCACACACCCCGAACACACCTGCGCTGTTGGCTCACTGTGTCATCACGGCTGAGATGTAGCTTACCTCTGCTTCTTTGCTGTGCACGGCCAAAGCTTCTGCGGGCTGCCTGCATGCCAGATTTCCCCAGGCTTTGCTTGGTCTTCTGGCCCTGTGTCCTTTTTCCTGTTGAGTTATAAACAACCCTGTAGGCAGTACCAGCGGCAGTGTGTGTGTGGCTCAGCTGCTAAGAAACAAACTCACTTTTACTGTGAGTTTGATTTCTGTCAATTTCTGGGAATTTGATTTCTGCCACAGCTTCACCACTTACACTATTGATGTCCAAGGAAAGTTAGATAATGAAGGTGTTCTGTGGAGAAGATTTCCTTAAAAATGTGAGCTTTGAGTGCGGATTGTGTTTTTCAAGTGAGATGAGAACACTCTTCTCTGCATTTACCAGAATCCTAGAATGTTCAGGTGCTGAACAGAACAGTGTGTTCGGAAAAGTATTCTACCCAGCACATTAGTGTTAGTAGGTTACTGTTCTGTGATTGAAGTGCGTTCACACAGCCAAACCCACTTGTGCCCTAAGTACTTTTCGAAAGTCATCTCCATGACAGAGTGCTTACGGGCGTCTCTGAAATTAAAGGGACAGTGGCATGCAAGCTGGAGGAGCTGGCCAACTCTCCATTGCTCCCCTCCCTTGTAAATGAGGTGCGTGTTATGTTGTGTAAGCGCAGAGACGTGACAGTAGAAGGATGAATGGAGATGCGGTGTGAATAGCTGTGGGATACGTGGAGGGAAGTCCTGCGGTGGCTAAGGAGTCAGCCAGTGGCTGAACCAGGCAGCAGCTGCAGAGGAGCCTGGAGCCACGGATGACTTTGGCAGCCACGTGGTGTGGGCGCTGCTGGAGTAAAGCAGCATCTGAGGAGATGTGGAGAGTTCAGTTTGCTGTTTCTGTTTTTGTTGTTGTTTTTGTTTTGAGACTGAGTCTTGCTCTGTCGCCCCGCCTGGAGTGCAGTGACGTGAACTTGGCTCACTGCAAGCTCCGCCTCCTGGGTTCAAGCGCTTCTCCTGCCTCAGCCTCCCAAGTGGCTGGTTTTACAGGCACCATTCACTACGTTCAGCTAGTTTTGTGTTTTTAGTAGAGCCAGGGCTTCACCATGTTGGCCAGGCTGGTCTCGAACTCCTAACCTCAGGCAATCCCCCCACCTCAGCCACCCAGAGTCTGGACAAGAGTGTCAGAATGAAATATTCTGCAGTCTCAAGGGGGTCATGAGTTCTGACTGGTTGCAGTATAGGTTGCATGAGCCACCGTGCCTGGCCAGTTTGCTGTTTTTTATAGTCTTGTGTAGAGGATAACTCAGCGTCTCTCCAGCAGCCGGGCTCAGTGTGTGTGTAACGCGCAGTACTCATCCGCAGCCCGCATTCCTGGGATGCACATGTAACACGCGCACTTTGTGTGTTTTCCAGAACTACACGCAGTATATCCCTCTGTCCATATATGACCTGCAGACATGGATGGGCAGCCCGTCAATCTTCGTGTACGACTGCTCCAACGCTGGCTTGATCGTCAAGTCCTTCAAGCAGTTCGCCCTACAGCGGGAGCAGGAGCTGGAGGTGAGCACTCTGGTGCCGGCAGAGCGGGGCTGGGTTTGTTTTGTTTTCTGTGGGAGTGGGGAGGTTGGGAGGTGTTGCACATTCTCTGAACGGAGCAGGGCTCAGAATGCTGAGGGCAAGATGGCATATTCGATGGTATAGAGCTAGGGAGGCACTGAGCACACTTTTATTTTTGAAACATAATCTTGGCCGGGCGCGGTGGCTCACGCCTGTAATCTCAGCACTGTGGGAGGCCGAGCCAGGCAGATCACAAGGTCAAGAGATTGAGACCATCCCGGCCAACATGGTGAAGCCCCGACTCTACTAAAAATATAAAAATTAACTGGGCGTCGTGGCGCACACCTGTAGTGGTAGCTACTAGGAAGGCTGAGGCAGAAGAATCACTTGAACCCGGGAGGCAGAGGTTGCAGTAAGACGAGATTCTGCTACTGCACTCCAGCCTGGAGACAGAGTGAGACTCTGTCTCAAAAAAAAAACCACCATCATCTTGTTCTGTTGCCCAGGCTGGAGTGCTGTGGTGCCATCTCAGGTCACTGCAACGTCTGTCACCTGGGCTCAAGCGATCTCCCCTTCTCAGCCTCCCAAGTAGCTGAGACTACAGGTGCACGCCATGCCAACCACGCGAAGCTAATTTTTGTAGTTTTTGTAGAGGTGGGGTTTCGCCATGTTTCTCAGGCTGGTCTCAAACTCCTGGGCTCACGCAGTGCATGCACCTCAGCTACAAAGTTCTGGGATTACAGGCTTGAGCCACTGCGCCTGGCCCGGTTCACATTTACGGGCTTATTTTTACATCTTGTTTTACTCCATGTCATTTTTAATCCAAATATTAATTGATAGCATTAATAGGGTCGATTTGTGCCTCAACAGTCACTGCCTCCAAGATAAATGTGAAAATAAAGCAGACACATTTATTTTAGGAGAAATGGACCCACAGTCTTCAGCTCCACCACCACCTTTGTTACTGCCCCAGTTTCTTTTTCTATTGTGTGTTTAAAAAATCCCCAGCAACCACTAAGCTAAAATGATTGAAAGCAGCTGCCGATGGTCGTGCCCACTTAAGGAAGCGGAGAGCCTGTGCACTGCCCTGATAATCAAGAGACATTCTGCTTGGTTGTTTTAATTAATATTTGATGTTTGAATTAAACAGTGGATTCTGAGGACAAATTAAAGAGGCAGTTTCAATTAAGAGGCCTCCATCTTGTGGCCTGCGCAAGAGTGTCGAAATGAAATATTCTGCAGCCTCAAGGGGGTTATGAGTTCTGACTGGTTGCGGTGTAGGAAATTCTCCATTTCGGAACAGAAATGGTCTTGAGTATGTTTCCTTGAGCCTTTTTGGGTATATTCAATTTTGATGTATTGTTATGCTTTTCACATTTCATCAGAAAAATGCTGAAACAGTCAGCAACAAAATTTGAAATTCTGTTAGGTAGACTTTAACATTAGCATGTCTACAGTTTAATATTTCATATTAAGTCTTTATGTGGAACACTGCAAAAGAGTGACTGATTAATGTGCTTGATCCGTGAAAATGGATCCGCATGCAACAAGTGTGTTTGTTTTGTGTTGCATAATAAGAGAGGGGGAAGAAAGATCGAGGTTTGTATCATCAGATGTTTCCCTTGCTTTTAGGCATTTCATCTTGGCTTACCCATGGGATAGGTTATCTAATGAGCATTAAAAAACTGAACGCATTGAGAGGTAATTTACTTTTCCTCGCATCAAGTAATAAATATTGCAGAAAAAGGCGGGTTTTTACATTTATAATATGTAAATAAAAATGCCAAAGAATCCTGCCTGAGTTCTGCACCAGATTTATGGGCTGTAGAGTGGTTAAGAGAAAGACCAATACATCAGCCTTAGTTAATTAAAACATGTTAAATATGGACCCGCTCCCCTTTCCGCAGAAGGCCCGCGCCTCCAGCTCATGCATAATATCAGATGTTTGCTTTCCAGCACTTTCAGCATGTGTTCCGGCAGTGCTGTGTGCTCCTTGTATGTTGCCAGGGATTAATCAGCCTAAGACACTGTTCATTTCATTAAGTGTAACAGAAAAAAATCCCATGCATCTTTTTTAGGAAAGAAAAAAATGTTTGATTGACTCATTCCTCATGAAAGAGACCAGATGAAAAAACATGTTAACTGAGATGGCGAATAGATGGCAAGGCAATGTGGGGCCATATGTCTTTAATTAGCTCTGATTTTCATCTTCCTTTTCTTTAATTACAATATAAGTCAGTCTTGTGTGTTTTTATTACACTTACTATTATTGGCTATTGTTCACTTGGTTTCTTACGTAAACAGTGGAAATTAAAATGATAAAATTAGCTCCTAGCTAATATCTTAATGTTCATTTTAGCCGTGTTACTATCTGCTACAGAAACAGGAGTCCTGTGTAGCCTTTCAGAGTTTTTCTTTTCAAATATTCATTGCCTCTTTACAGCTAGCCAAATTCTTTGTAAATTTACAATACGTTTTAATCATTTTTATTGTATGACACGAGCAGAAAGAAATTGACAGGCGAATGATCTGTTCCAGTGTTTAAAAAATAAAGAATCGATTAAATATAATGCAAGGAAATGGTTATTGGGACCAGAAAGCCTCCAAATAATAAACGCTAACACAGATATGAGTGACGTAAATTTTAAGAGGTGATGATCAGCTTTCATGCTCTTGGCGGCACAGTGCTTGTCCTGGCGCCAGGAGGTTTCCTTATTGTGTGCTTCTCTCTGAGGAGCGCCGTAGGTAGAGCAGAGGACGACTTCCTCCAAGCACAGAGGCAGTGCTGAACACACTTCCGACCATCAGAGCCAGAAAACGGCTTACGTGTCACTCAGTCGTCCTTATGTTTTTCATTGTGTCATATTTCTTTGTAATTTAAAAATTAAGAATAAAATTTAAGTCTCTCTGGTTTCAATCTTCTTTTATAAATAAGTATTTTTATTTTTACCAAATTAGTATATGCCATGGTTTGAACAGTCAAATCGTACAGAAGGTTTATGATAAATAAAAGAGTGGACAGCCCCACACCTTCTCTGCTGAGAATCCCTGTTTCCGTTTCCAGTTCCTCTAGAGGGCGGCTCCTTCTCTGCAGAGGACGTGCTGATACGACGCTTCTTGATTCATCGATGTTGGCTTCTCTGTGGGCTTTCTCTTAGCACAGAGCTGCTGTTAATAAGTCCGGTTTAAGGAAAGGAGGAATGATGTGGGAGTCTGTTAGCGAAGAAGCATATTACATGATAGTTTAAATTCGAGGTTGTGGTTTTCAGTTGTGAATTGTAAAAGAAAATTCTAGATCGAAGAGGCAGTGTCGCTCAGGACACCCTGCTTTCCCTCTTACTCACTCTCTTAGGTTTCTCTAAACTTTGTTACCTTTGCAGTTTTAAGTACTATCCTTCCGCTTTCGTTTTTAGTGTCCTCAGTAGTAGCTAATCTCTTTCATTTTTAAGGCTGTCGCTTCCTTGTACTTTCTTCTCCCTTTTTTTCTTTTACAGCTTCTGTTGTCTGTACGTTTTGCGGTTGTCTTTCATTCTCTGACCACGATTACCTCCTCGGAGCTTGAGTGTAGATTGATTCTGTAGGATGACAAGCATTAAACCTGGTTACCTGATGATGGCCGTGTAAATAGTCCTCGCTCAGTGGCTAGATAGAGCACTGTTATTTCCGTTTTTATAACTGTTTTTGCTTGTTGGCTTTTCCTGGACGTTTCCTCTTTTCTTCTTGAATTATGCATCGTTCCCACGTCCTCCACTGATGGATTCGCAAAGCGAGCAGCAGAGTGCAGAAGACGGCTTCTCGCCTTGGGTCTTCCGAGCTCTCCCGCCTCCTCCCACCTTACTCAGCCGATGGCGCCTGTGTCCTGCTCCCCAGCATCAGCTGGCTCCCCTTTGTAACTCCCCGGGACCCATCCCTGCGTCTAGACCCCACTTCTTCTCCCCTCTCGATTTTCGCCTTTGTTCTACTAGAGCAAATCCTCAAGCAGCACCCTAAGGAAGGATGCATGGCAGCCTGAGACCTTCAGCATTGGAAGGAATGAAAAATCTCACTACTGGGTTTTCAACAAATAGCAGCTTGTCTTTTTCACTAATAAGGTCTCTGAGGCAAATGATTGACTTTTCGGCAGTGCCCCCAGGGACCAGGCATCCTTAGCCGGTTGGCTTTATCCACATGGTTGCGATATGCCCACCCATCTGCAGACGTTTCATCTGCCTGGGTGTCAGGAGTAAGCGGGGAAGGGGCAGTGCTGGCCACACTTGTCTCTTCCAAAAGGACAGCAGAGCCCGCCCTCTGTATCTGCCACCTCCACATCCTTGGAGTCAACTAACCGTGGCCCCAAGACATTCAGGAAAAAAAAACTGCACTGTACTGAACATGGACACTTCTCATTGTGATTCCCTAAACAATACAGGATAACAACTATTTTCATAGCATTCGCTTTGTACTAGATGTTATAAGTCATCCAGAGATGATTTGAACTGCACCAAAGTCTGTGTGTAGGTTATACGCAAGCAGCACACCATTTGACATCTGTGCACTGGCAGATTTGCGTACCCGCGGGGGTCTGGGAAGCAGTGCCCTGTGGGTATCAAGGGACGACTGCAACAGGCAGACTTTGCTTTAGATCGTCTTGGCCACAGCCGGGTCACGTGACCCCAGCTATAGTTGGGGGCGCCTAAAGGCAATGGACTTGGGGTGGCTATGAGGTTGTCCGATGGGGACCATCAGCCACATTGCCTGGGTGATGTCCTCATTCTCACCGCATCTATTATCGATAGTGTAGGCATGGACTTTTGGGCAAGTGTCACTCTTCACACGGTAGCACTGTTAGTACTTGGGTGGATGAGTCGATGTGCTTGGTAAGCCTGCCACCTGCATCCAGATGAACGCCACTAGAGGAATATGTGTAGTCGTCATACACAGTATATGTATTGACTGAGTTGGAGAGACAGAACAAAAGAGAGAATTCAAGTGTTTTTGTAACAACTCTTATCTTGGATACTAAATCCTCAGCCTGTAAACTAGAAAGGAAGGTGAAGTCTTAAAGAAACATGCTCTTGGAAGTGGAGTTCATTAAGTCTTGTCCATCGGTTATTCTTCTTGTGGATATTTTTCAAGAGCAGTTACAGCTCACCGTCATTGAAGACAGCGGTAAAGCCCAGTGTCCAATCTAGGCAAGCTTCTCCTCTTTCTAACAGGAGGCCAGTGGCAAGTTGTGCTGGCGGTAAAGACGGTGGTGTCTCTCCTTCTGCAGGGATGGCACGGGCTCAACTGCCCCAGTCAGTCTTGTTCTGCATGTAGCCATCTTTGTTTGGTTTAGGGCTGGAGCATAGGCAAGTTCTTGGTGGGAGCCACGGAAATAGCCTGAGAATAACTTCTGTGTATCAGCACAAGAACTTGCCTGTGGCTGCGTGTCAGAAGAGTCTCATATTAAAGTTCAGCCCTGGCCAGTGCGCTGGCTCATGCCTGTAATCCCAGCACTTTTGAAGGCCAAGGTGGGCAGATGGCTTGAGTCCAGGAATTCGAGACCACCCTGGGCAGCATAGCGAAACCCCGTCTCTACAAAAAATACAAAAATCAGCCAGCTGTGGTGGCGCACACATGTCATCCCAGCTACTCTGGAGACCACGGTTCAAGGGTCAGTTAAGCTCAGAGCTGGAGGCTGCAGTGAGCTGGGATTGTGCCACTACACTTCAGCCTGGGCAACAGAGCAAGACCCCATCTCTTTAAAAAAAAAAAAAAAAAAAAAAGAGTTCAGCCCATCAGTCACGAGCATGATTCACTTCTCTACCACCCCCCTGTGCTCTGCAGGCCCTTTCTCAAGATGCTTCTGAGTAAATCGTGTTTGTGTATGGTGTCTCTGAACACGATTGTGTGGTCCAGTCCTGCCACCTCTGGCCGTATACTCCCAAAGCACAAAAACCCATCACACAGACACTCACTGCCACAACGAGAAGCTTGCTTGGGTCCACGGCATCCCCGAGGCTGCAGTGACTTCACTGCCCTCCACTGTGGAAACCCACATTTGAACTAATAGATGACACATTAGCCCCCATGCACTGATCCCCGTAACTAAATCTTCTATCAAATATTATAATGCTGCCCAAAATGACTAATGTTCAGAATCCTCAGGCTTCTGCAAACAATATGAAATGCGTATTTCACAGAACCAAGGTACTCATGTTCTGAAATCTCTCGTTCCTCTGCTGGTCCTATAGAAGGGCACACGGCATGGCTGGCATGGAATTCTGCAGCAAAGTGCATTCTCATGCTGAAGGCTGGGATGGTAGTGATTGCTGAATACCATCAATTCGTTTTTGAGTAGCTTACCTGTCAACAGGTGTACTTCTTGGTCACTGTTTCCCGATTGGAATCTGTGTGTGTGAGCTTGCAAATCTCCTCTACCGTCATCATGGTGTTTGTGGTTCAGAGGAAGGATCCACAGTGCCGATTCCACAGGAGCCCAGTTCGCCTGTGTTTGTCTTTCAAGCAGTGATTTTCATAAGTGCCTTCTCCTGTCATTTCATAGTTTATCGTTTGTAGGCAGTAGGGACATGAGCTGATGTCTGTTATTTCATTACTTTATGAATTTTCAAATATTAATTTTTAGGTTTTAAAGAGATGCTTTCGTCTTTCCTAAGTTATTTCTGTTTCCTCCAACATAATTTTTTTCCTTTGGTTAATTTTGATTCTTCTCTCTCATATTGGAGGTGTGCAATGATTTTATTGTTTCTCATGTTTAAGAATGAAGAGAAGCAGCCCATTACTGCGTGTCTGTGGCAGGAAGTGCTGGCCAGAGGGCCTTGCTCGATGGGAAGTAGGGGGCGCCGGCCGCTGCACTGGGGACTCACTGACACCCCCACCCTGAAGCTTTTATTTCTCTGCGCTCTAAATGACTACACTAGCTGCCTTTAATTTCCCCAGATACTTCAGTAACTCTATTTAGAAGAAAAAAGTCACACCCTGACTGCTTTCTGGGGAGGGCAGTGGTGTAGGGTCATTGCAGGACACCTGGCTTCAGGCACGCAGGTGAGACAGTGGCTGTCCTGATGGCAGGTCTTAAGGTAACCTGTGCCTTTCAACCCGCACCACTCCAGGCTTTGGCACGGGGGCCACCTTCTCACTTCCCTTCTCTGCATGCAGTCTGAACAATTTCACTTCCCCTTTTCAATAAAAGTTGGCCAAAGTCATCTTTGTGTACCTTACACTTTATTTATAGTAAGCTGTAAGAACCCATACTTGTGAAGGTTTTCGAAACATTAGAATATCTGCTCCCTGATGTTAAGAAATGTCTAATGTAATTGAAGCACAATATTCATTCTCTCTCTCACACACACACCCACTCTCTCTCTCTCTCTCTCTCTCTCTCTCTCTCTCCCTCTCCACCACCACAACAACCGAAGAGAAGTGCATTTTTAATTTAGCAGAAATGCTGCCATTTCCACTGCATATAGGAGAAGGGGAGTTCATCCAAAAACATGCAGTAGAAACCCCTTTAGTTGGAATCCACAGAACGACCACCCCCTAAAGCCGCGCTGAGGAGAATGGGACCATGGGAGGTGAGGTCTGCACCTGCCAGTGGGTGCTGGGAGGGCAGCCCCGGAGGGAACAGGTAGCATGAGATGTCCAGCCCGGCCCAGTGTACGTGGCAGGCGTCAGCCTTTGGTTTGTGTGATGTTTCACAGTTGGTGGGACATTTGTGCCATTTCGTCCATCTTCAGTCTATGCAGCTGAGCTGAACGTGGCCGCCAAGCCGTTCGCTGCTTCTCTGTGCCCATGCGCCGTCCCTTTCTGAGGTTTGCATGGGAAGATGAAGGTCTTCTCTGTTGGCACCTTTCACAACTCTCAGTCCTAGAATTTGGAGGCTTCAGTAAAAAGAAAAGTGATTTCTCCGCATAGCAAATTTAAGAGCCCTTACAGCCGATAATCTTGAATGAAATTCACAGACAAAGCAAAGCGTATCATTAGCACGGGTAACTCCAGCGCGCAACTAAAATTCTCCTTTCTTCGCAAACACTTCGCTGAGCCTGAAATCTTCTTCGGCCAACCTAACGTGGCAATCTCCTGCACCGCAGCCTTGACGTTAGGACGCGTTGTCTTGTAGCCTCTCTTCTGAGGTTGTCAGCTTACGATACATCTGTTACGTAAACCTGCCAAGAATACCTCATGTTAAATGGACGCTCAGGATATATTTATAGATTTGGCTTGATAAATAAATACATGTTTGAATAAACTACCTTTAGTTGTCTTTAGATGTATCTGTGATCCATTAAATATATTGGATCTTTAATTGATTTGTATGAAATATGAGAAGCAACAAGGAAAAATTTATTATCCCTAATTCATGAATACAATATACTATTTGCATTTGTCATAAAACTGGGAGTTTTCCCAAAATTAATTCTTAGAATTTAACCGTCTTTTTTTTCCCTAATTTCGTCTATTTTAAAGTATTATCTGAAATCGCTTGATAATCTGGACCACAGATGATGGCCAGCACCATGGGATGCAGAACGGGGCACTGCGATCCCAGCAGGACCCATCTGCCTGGACCTGCTTGCTGTCGCAGGAAGACCTCTGCACCTACCACTGGGGCTGAGGGGCTCCCCCTGCCCCAACAGTGAGGCAGGAGGGAGTGAGGTCTTGACCAGATGTCTTTCATCAAGGATCCTAGTGGCACAGGGCAGTGGAGCTTCTGGCTGAACGTGGAGCCTCATGAGAGGAAAGGGGCAAGGGGGAAGCCAGTGCTTTCATGGACAGAACACCGCTGTGAGAAACACAGAAGAGGTGCTCATTCCCACCATTCCTCTCCGGCATCGCACAATAAGCCAGTCTATGCAGAAGACAAGGGCAGGAAACAGAGTCGTAGAGATCAGAAAAGAAGAAGTTAGGCCATCTTTTCTTGAAGATGAAGTGATCATCTATGTTGAAATGTCAGCCCTAAGTATCACGGTGGTATTTACAGGATTCTCCATCCAACGAGAGCCAATATATACTAGAATACATCAGTGCCCACGGAACATTCATCAACATAGGTCATATCCTGGTCATCAGATAAACCGCAGCAAGTTTTAAGATACACAGAATATGGTCTTTAACCACAGGAGAATCAACTACAAGTCAATAAACACAAGAGAAAAATCTGTGAAGAGAAAACTAAACAACGTATTTCTGAATAATGGGTCAGAAGCCTCAAGGGAAATTTAAAAAAATGCATAGAATTAGATGAAAAGGAATATGCAGTGTATCTGTGTTTACAAGATGCAGCTAAACCAGTGTTGAAAGCAAAATTTATAGCACTAAGCTTACGTTAGAAGAGGAAAGAGATCAAATTATTAATATAAATTCCTACCTCAAGAAAGTGGAAGAGTAAAACTCAAAGCAATTCGAAGAAAGGAAATGATAAAGAGCAGAAATCATTGAAATAGAAAACAGAAAAACAATGGAGAAATATCAAAAGCTGATTCTCAGAAAAAAATCAATGAAATGGATAAATTCCTAGCAATACCAACAAAATAGAAAGAGAAATCAAGAGGGAGATGGAAAAATCTCTACGGATCCTGCAGCCATTTAAAGAATAATAAACAACTTTATGCTCTTAAATTCAACGACTTAGAAGAAATGGACCAATTCCTCTAAAACCCCCAACTACCAAAATTCAACCAATTGACTATTTTGAATATTATCTGTTCAGAAGATAATCCAAATAGTCCTATAATCATGAAAGAAATTGACTTTGTCACTTAAAATGGTCTGAAAAATAAATCTCCAAGCATACATGGTTGCACTGGAGAATATTGCCAGACGTTTCAAAAGAACACCAGTTTGGCACAATGTCTTCCAGAAGATAGACGTTTGGGGAGCACATTTCAGTTCATTTTATGAGGCCATCATTATCCAAATGTCAAAACCAGACATACTGTTCAAAAAGCAAATAAAAACTGCAGATTAATATCTGCCACAAACTTAGATGCGTAAATCCTAAAAACAATATTAGCAAGTCAGTTCTAGCAATTTAGAAAAAGAATTATACTCTGTGACCTAGTGGGATTTTTTACAGTTATAGACGTCTAGCCCAACGTTTAAAACTTAATTACGTACTTCATACCAACAGACTAAAGAAAAGTTATAGGATCCTACCAACTGATGCAGAAAACTCTTTCAACAAAACATTCATGAGAGTAAAACAAAAAAGCAAAACCTCGCGGTAAACTAGGAATAGAGAAGAGCTTCAATTTGATTAAAAACAAACATCCGTAGAAACCCACAGCTGCCCTTTTACTTACTGGTAAAAGATTGAATGTTTCCCCCTTAAGACTGGAAGCAAGGCAAGGATATAGATTCTTACCACTGTTATTCAGCGTTAAGTACTGGAAGTTCTAGACAGTGGGATAAGACAAGAAAAAGACATTGTCGGTTATCAGGGAAACGCAAGTAGAGGCTATGGTGAGGTGCCACCTCATGCCGCTGAGGTGGCAGCAGTGAAACAGAGAGGTGATAACAAGTGCTGGTGAGGATGTGGAGAGATTGGAATCCTTGCACACTGCTGGTGGGAATGTAAAGTGATACAGCTGCTTCAGAAAATAGCCTGGCAAGGTTCTCAAAATGTGAAACTGAGGGTGACCCTGTGACCCAGCAGGAAAGTGGCGTGCACTCTAGAATAGCGCCCGGCCCACGGTAGGCGCGCAGCTGACACCTGCTGGCTTGGCTAATGAGCAGAGTAAACAGACTCCTCCTCAGCAGTGTAGGGGCCCTATGGGTGGAGGGCGGTGCTGGTGTGGGGCCCTCCGGCTGGAGGGCAGAGCAGGAGGCCATGGCAGGTGGTGGTAGTGCTTGGACTAGGGCGGTAGTTGTGGGAGAGGCAAATGTTTGCATCTGGGCTACGTTGTGAAAGAAGAGTGATTCACCCGGGCTTACCTGTAGGATGTAAGCAAAAGGAGGGAAAGGCAATGCCAGCATTTCTGACCTGGGTGGAACAGAGTGGCCGTCTCCCAAGCCGGGTGGACCATGAGGCTGGGTGCGGGATGGAGGTCTTGCGGTATAGAACAGGAGAGCTCTGCTCAGGCAGTGTGGAGTATGAGGTCCCATCAGAGATGTTTGTTCAGCATCTCCTGTAAATTAGGAAGGGTGACAGAGCATACAGCAGCACACACGTGGACAAACCTGGCTCTGCTCCCATAAGAATGTATAAGAAGGCGATCAGTGGCATCCTGGATTAGACAGTGGCTGAAGCCAAGGGGTGGTGACGAGCCCCTGTGTGGTTCGTGTAGCTGGAGGGGAGAGGCCAGCCGAGGTCTGCTCTCGGTGGTGTGTGCAGAGGCTGGGAAGAGGAGAGGCATTGACAGACCAGACCAGAGACGTTGCCAGGGAGCTGGAGGGAAACCAGGCACTTGTGGCATCAGGAAGTCGGGAAAAGCATCAGGAGAGCCTTCTAGAGGTAGGGGAGTAGCTGATGGCTCTGCTGCTGAGTGGCTCACACGATGAGGACCAAGGATGGACTGTTGCATTTGTGGACACAGGGCCGTGGCTGGACTTAACAAAAGCAGTTTCAGTGCAGGGTGGCGGGTTCTCCTGTGATTCTAAACTGTTCAAGAGCCGGTGGGCGATGCCATGTGTGGCTCCCGAGAGAGCTTTGTTTTCTTTACGTGGACATTATGAGAGCATGTGTTTGTGCTAATGGGAATAACCTGGCAGACAGGGAGAAAACACTATGTGGGAGGGAGGGAGAGCTGCTGAGGGTGGCCCTTAGGAGGAGGCGAAGGGACCAGGATCCAGTACATGAGGGGAGGAGCGGCTGGAGGAGGAGCATGGAGGGGTCACTCCAGAGGGGAGGGGTGGCACGTGCACACGGAGGCCAGGTCTGGAGGAAGCACGAGGATGCACAGCACAGTCGAGTACTGGAGGAGCAGGTCTACTCACACACGTATATAAGCATTGTACATATAGACGTGCACATATACAGCATACACACATGCACACATATGCTCACCTACATGTACATGCATGTATGCACATAGGCATATATGCATATAGACATGCATCGATGCCATACACACACACACACTATACTCATCTATATACACATACTTGCCCATACATATACACACATGCACATGTGTGTACAGTCATATACACAGAGAAACACATAGGCACGATAGACACCCACACACATATACATGCATATGTACATGCACATAAACATACACAGACGTGCACACATGCACATATAGACATGTACATGTATACATGCGCACACACCCACACGCTCCTGTATACATACACATATGTATATGCTTGCCCCATACATATATAAACATGCACACATGTGCAGATACACATGCACACAGAAACATGGACATATACACACATACATGTGTACATATACACATATGTGCATGTATGCACATACCTAAACATATACACATATACACCCTCACCTGTATACATACATGGTCCTACTCACATACATGCAGACATATACATGTATACACACATATATGCAAACATATACACTGACCTATATACACATAGTCCTATATACTAACATATGTACATGTACACATATATACTTGTATACACACACCTATACATATATACACACACCTATACACACCTATGTACACACAGTCCTATATACTCACATATTTACATATATACACCTATATATACATAGTCCTATATACTCACATACATACATATATACATATATACACATATACACACACACACATGTACATATACACATATATACACATATACATACACCTAAACATACACACACATACACACTATATATACACATAGTCCTGTATTCTCACATATATGCAGATACGCACATATACACGTATGCACACACCTAAACATATATGCACACATGCATATATACACACTCACCTATATATGCACATAGTCCTATATACTGACATACATACGTACATATATACATACACGTATACACATACCTAAACATATACACACATACTCATCTATATACACATATGGTCCTACATACTCACACCTATGCAGATACCCACATATACACGTATATGCACACCTAAACATATATACACACTTGCATATATACACACTCACCTATATACACACATAGTCCCATATACTCACATACATGCAGACATATATACACATATACACACACCTAAACACATGTACACACACAGACAGCTTTTGGTGGCATGCTGCAGCACATTCCTAGTGCTTCACATATGTTCCTTTCTAATTGGTGTTTATTTTGGAAGGTGCAGTGAGTACATGTGTCTGGATCCGGCCTTATTAGATTGCCCTTTGAGCACCAGGAAGAACACCCACTTTATGCCCAGCTATTACTGGTTTCTCCAGCTTTCCCTCCTCCTTGTTAACAGAATTGGAACCCTTCCTGTCTTCCCGTCTCTCTCCTAGAGTTAGCCAAGGCTGTCTCTCGTATGACTCAGTTCATTAGAGTTAAGTCAGCAGAAGCACAGTGGCTAATGATGAACAAAATATTTCCGGGGGTGAAGGCACCCACCTGGCAGGGGGCAGGACCCTGGACAAGGGAACCAGGTGCTCTTGCAGGTTCCGCCATGCAGACAAGAAGCCACAAGGACCGAGGGAGGCCAGAGGAGATGTCTGACCTGAGCCTTAGAACATGAGAAGTGGCCGGCTTAAAGAAAGGTAAGGAAGGTGTGTCAGTGACAGGGAGAGGCAGAAGGTGAGGCCGGGACATGGGACCCACTTATGTAGGGAGCTCCAGCAGTGCTCTGGGGGTGCTGGGCATTGCCAGGCCTGGAAGAGGCTGTTGGTTCTTGTGAAAGGTGTCTGCATGGACTAGAACTCATGAAACAGATCATAAAACCAAGCAGCACTTTAAACCCAAATGCTACTTTTACAGCTCACTTTGCTACTGTGCCCTCAGCACAAGGGTCGGGGGGCACGGCCCTGGCTACGAGCACGGCCCTGGTTTACTAGCCCAAACCTGGTTTACTAGCAC
>NW_016107351.1:2483280-2511991 GCF_001604975.1 Cebus imitator | reverse complement strand
CCTGGTTTACTAGCACGGCCCTGGTTTACTAACCCAAACCTGGTTTACTAGCACAGCCCTGGTTTACTAGCCCAAACCTGGCTTACTAGCACGGCCCTGGTTTACTAGCACAGCCCTGGTTTACTAGCCCAAACTGGCTTACTAGCACGGCCCTGGTTTACTAGCACAGCCCTGGTTTACTAGCCCAAACCTGGCTCCTAGCACAGCCCTGGTTACTGGCACAATTCTGGCTACTAGCCACCTCTACTAGAGACTGCTCAAAGAACACGCCACGAGTTAGATCATTCTCCCCCTACTGCCCCTGGCAAGCTAAGCCTTCCCCCTAAAAATCTCTTCTTGACATATAGGGCGGAGAATTTTCAGTATCTCTTTTAGTTGACTGTGTGAGGGAAATTGGCATCATTGCTAATTGACCATCTTCACAGAGTTGAAGAAGGGTCCCAGAGCATTTCGAAGCTGTTGAGTTGCTAATAACTAAATGGCTTTAAAATACCAGACGCCTCATTTGGGGAAAGTCAGGATCACTGTGACAAACTGTTGTTATGAAGGGGTTCTGGCTGGCCTTGGAAGGGCGGCCCTGCAGCTTCTCCACCTCCTTGGACTTCTTCATCCACCAGACAGGGCTCCTTCCGCTGTCTCAGCCTGGATGTTATAGTTGCCAGCAATAGGCACAACTTGGTTTTTAAATTAAAATCTAATATTTGATATACATAATTATATCAACGCTGTATTAAAAATATGACCTGCTTTGCATCTGCCATTTTCAGTATGCTGTGTATCACGTGATAGATGCTGCATTAATATCTTTGAATATTTATAGAGTTGGATATGTAATACACTATTCCTTCATCGATCTCAGCCTTTCTTTGAACTTTGCAAAGATATCCATTGTAAGTAGGTGTTGTTGAATTGAGAATAAATGTTACTTTAAGGCAGAACTGAAAGTATTACCAAGAAGATGTTATTTTCAGAAACTACTTGTTAAAGACTCCTCTGAAGTTATTGGTACCAATCTCATTGTAAAGATGCCTCTTACATGTGTTTGAGAAGGGAAAGAAGCAGCCCAGTGTTCACATTTTATTTAGAAAACGTTATGTGCAGGCTGGGGGCGGTGGCTCCTGCCTGTCATCCCAGCGCTTTGGCAGGCCAGAGGGCAGATCAGCTGAGGTCAAAAGCACGAGACCAGCCTACCCAACATAGTGAATCCCTGTCTCTACTAAAAATACAAAATTAGCCGGACATGGTGGCATTCACCTGTAATCCTAGCTACTGGAGAGGCTGAGGCAGGGGAATCACCTGAACCCAGGAGGTGGAGGTTGCAGTGAGCTGAGATCACGCCATTGCACTCCAGCTTGGGCAACAGAACAAGACTCCATCTGAAAAAAAAAAAAAAAAAAAAAAAAGTTCTGTTTGCCCCTGCTGCCCGTCCAGCAGTGCTTTCTGCAGGGGCGCATGGCAGGCTTGGGTGGGCTGCTGGCCAGCTTCTTCATGAAATCCGTGTGTACCGACTCCATGTTACCCACATGTGGGGACGATGCAGCAGATGTCTTTTTTGGATCCGGTTCCTGTGTATCGCTTCAGAAGAGTTTTCTGGATCCTTCCCAAACCCTCCAGAAGACTCTGGAGAGCATTTAAAGATGAGAGTCTTTCTCGTGTCTGAGTCCCTAGGTTCCCTAGAAAAAACTCCTTTGGGGACACGTTCAGCTTGGGCCTTGCTCTTCAGGAAGACCATGGCTCTAGGCTGGAATTGGTCACTGTTAGGCCTGGGTGCTCTCACAAGCTTGGCCAATCACAAGTAGTTAGCTTTAGATTCAGGCCTTTTTCTGAAAGATAATTTCAGTTACAGCATCAGTATCTTAGATGAATGCAAAATCAAAACAATGTATAGGAAATAAATCATCTGTTCAAATAGTTTATTTTTTCCCCCTTGGGTTGCTAACCCTGAAGAATAATGTTCATTGGCAGAATCCTTTGACTTGAATGTCAGGAATTTTTTTTTTTTAATGCTATTCGTTCTGGCTGGGTGTGGTGGCTCACACCTGTAATCCCAGCACTTTGGGAGGCCAAGGCAGGCAGATCACTTGTGGTCAGGAGTTCAAGACCAGCTTGGCCAACATGGTGAAACCCCATCACTACTAAAATACAAAATTAGCCCAGTGTGGTGGCGTGTGCCTATAGTCCCAGCTACTCAGGTAGCTGAGGCAGGAGAATCGCCTCAACCCAGAGGTGGAGATTGCAGTGAGCCGAGATTACACCACTGCACTGCAGCCTGGGCGACAGAGGGAGACTCCCTCTCAAAAAAAAAAAAAACAAAAAACTGCTATTGGTTCTCATACCCCTAAAGCAAAGAGGTCTCCTATGTACTCTTCTGTGCACCCAGCAGTGTGGTGGGAAAGAAGGAATTCAGCATGCTTCCTCCTAGGCCGGGCAGACAGGTACCAGGTAAGGGAGTCAGTGTCACTGCCTTTTACCTGCTGTTGGATCCTCGCAACCAAAGTGCATGTCTTCCTGTCTGTACACCAGCATGCCTTGGGGGGCTTTTAGGTAGGTGGGGTTTCTGTGAATGGCCACGCTGAATCGGGAAGTGAAGTTTCTATTTGGGATAAAGCTGTTTCTGCATCTGCCTGTCTGACTGCCTCGTTGGGCAACCACGGAATGCTTCCGGCCTCCGGCGTGCTGCAGGAGGCACTGGGCCAAGTGCCCGTGCGTCCTGGGGAGCAGGCTGAGATAGGAACGCAGACGCAAACCCAGAGGGTCTAGACTGCGTGAGCTTTGCCACTCCACCAGGCAAGACACAGGCTTCTTGGTCCCTAAGGAAGTCCCCTTCACACCTGCTGAGTTCTCATGTGGCTTCTGTACACTGGAGACTCGCCCCACTGCCCCGTGCCATCCTGCGTTCTAGTGCTGACTTGGAAGAAAGGTGGTATTGGTATGAGAAGTGTTAGATTTCAGAAGCTTGGCACAAATGGTTGGCAGCGATGGAGGGACCCAGTGTTTGAGGCTGTGGCAGGAGGACCTGTTGGCTCAGTTCTCAGTTCTGTTTAGAGAGTAAATTTAACACAGAAGCAACTTACAAAAATAAAGGCTTTTCATTTTGAGGGGCTCTTTTTCTTTGTTTTTGGAGATGGCTTGGCTCTGTCACCCAGGCTGGAGTGCACCGGTGCCATCACAGCTCACTGGTTCCTTTAAGTCCTGAGCCCAAGGAATCCTCCCACCTCAGCCTCCTGAGTAGCTGGGACTGCAGGCACGCACCACTACACCTGACTAATTTTAAACAATTTTTATGTGGAGTCGGGGGTCTTTCCGTCTCGCCCAGGCTGGTCTCAAACTCCTGGGCTCAAGTCATCCTCCCACCTCAGCCTCTTGAGAAGCCAGGACTACAGGCATGCATGACCACACTCGGCTAATTAAAAACAAAAAGATTCTGGAGTGATGGGAGTCTTTCCATCTTGCCCAGCCTGATCTTGAACTCCTGGGTTCAAGTGGCCTACTGCCTTAGCCTCCCAAAGCGCTAGGATTACAGGTGTGAGCCACTGCACCTAGTTATATAAAAAGAAAAGCTAAAACTAGTAAACCACACTGATACTTTTGCTATATTTCTGCTATGTACACATCCCTTTGAAAAGGAAAATAGGAATATTGAACTTAGTTTTTGCTTAAAGGGCCATTTCCTCCCACTCAAAGTTGTTTCCTTTTTAATCGCCTGCCAGCCATTCTTACATGGCCAGTGGTAGTGGTGCCGATTAAAATAGCACAAGTCTGCCGGCAGTCCCAGCAGACACGGCAAATGCACATTCCACAGTTCAGGACCGTATGCTTCATTTTACGGAGGTCTGCCTCAGCGGTCTCCTTCCCTCCTCCCTCCCGGCCCTTTCTGGAGGCAGGGGAGAGTGCGTTTCCACCAAGCACGGGAGTCAGAGAGCACTTCTTCACCGCTTCCTGTGCCCTGCCAGCACCAGGCACTCATCCGTCCGCCTTTTGTGATGCAGGTCTGAAGAGCTGCAGGCCCACATTGTGCCTGGACCCATCATCTGGCTTAGTGGGCCTGTCACAGCAGACCTGGAAACTAATTTTCTGCGTAGAGGAGGTTGCATTGCCAATGCTGTTCTAGCTTCTAGAGCCTGGAGCCCAGGAAATGGTTTTAAACAGGATTTTGCCTTCCCTCCGCCCTCTTCTTTAAAAAACCCCACTCCTTGGTGACGCTTGGTGACGGTTGCACAGCATGTAAATATACCTAATGCCACGGAACCGTACATTTAAAATGGTTAACATGGCAAATTTTATGCTACGTATAGTTTACCATAATGAAAAAAACCTCATTCCTCTAGAAATAGCAGTTTTTATTGAAAAGTTTAAAATATGTTTATTATTAAGTATATGAGAATTTGATTTGTACTCTGAGTTTAATGTTCCTGTATTAGAATGGGTTATTAATAAAACTAGCAGTCGTTAGTGCCTTCCGTTTGAGAAATTTGAGATGTTAAAACAAAGTTTGTCAGCAGTCAGATGACAGCGCATTCTGTACCATCGCAGCGTGAACTGTCTGTGAGTGAATACAGCCGTGTGTGTATTTCATTCCAAAGGCGCTGGGAGTGCTGTCTGGAGAGGGCTGGGCAGCTTTCATGTTGGCATCGTGGGTGCTTGGTAGAGATTCAGGAGGATCCAGATGGGCTGATGGGCAAAAGGTGGCCCTAAAATCAGGGGCATTGCCCAGCACTCTGGACGCATATGCTGGCCCAGGTGCTGGGCGGTCCGTGTCATCCTTGGGGCTTCTGTGTCCTCGTTGTCAAAGCTCTTTTAACATGGGGATGGTAAAAAGCAAATGAAATAGTGTATGTGAAAGAGCTGTAAGAAATACTAAGAACTATGCGACTAAAAGGGAGGAGCACAGATGCAGACGCAGACACATTCTCCCCACATCAAGTGATGAAAGGCCTTGTGTTCCGGCTTAGTCTCACCCCCACCCCACTTTCATCGTCATTGGCAGTATTCTTCATGGAGGCCCGCCACAGTCTGAGTCAACAGAAAAGTGATCTGGTCCCTGTGGTAGGCACAAAACAAGCTCTAGGAATTGTGTAAGTCACAAACAGCGTCCGGGCCCCGGATTGGGGGCAACCAGCCTCTGTAACACGATGGTCCGGCCCTCAGGCTGGCCGCGTGGTCAGCAGCACCGCGTGGTCAGCAGCACCGCATCAGCAGGAGGCGCTCTCGGTCTGAAGCTGCGTTCGGTGCACATCCCCATCCTGGAAGGGCAGACGAGGTTGGGGCCCTACAGCAGAATGCTTTCCCTTGCAGCCAAATAAGAGGTATTTGTGGACGAGTGAATGAAGGAGTCCTGCAAGCCGTGTGGCCCTGTGTGATGAGTATTTTGAGTTTTTTTTTCTGTTGCTTTAGCTATCTAAATGATGCTCACACATCACATTTCAGGGTAGCTGAAGTGAAGACAATGCAGATTCCATCTCCAGCAGCCCGTGGTGCGTTCTTCATGTTTTATCTACTCCCTGTCTCTTTGTTGGCTGCTACCCTTGCCCCTCTCCCCCTAACAACCGACCAGCCTTGATGATACTGACAGAGGGGCTTTGCGAGCTGAGCTCTCCCAGGATACCTGGGGCCTCCCTTCCAGCAGGTGCACCCTCCCTGCATCCCACAGTGTCCGAGGACTCTGCGTCCCCAGAAGGGAGGCATTGCTTGTGGGAGGCTTGTGCCTCCCTAGCAGAAGGCATTCTATTTGGCAGAACTCGTTCTGATATTTTCCAGTTCTTTACACTTATTTCCAGAAGCAGGCAGAGCAGTGTGTGTACCTAATCCCTCATGTGTTATACGTACTCAGTTTTACTGGCCAAAATGCCATGGATTCTTGTGGACCTCATTATTTCTGAAAACGACAGAAAAACCTCCTGTGGATTACCAAAATGGTCACATACAGGTAATGTAGGTAGCCAGGGAAAGGAATCACTGTGTCAATGCTAGAATAATTGTACTTGGTGGTATAAGGATCCTGTGTTTTGTTGAATGCTGTGGATTTCTGGTAAAACAGGAACCCACCTGGTTACCTATGGCAGTGTAGTAAACTCACGTATCAGACAGTCCTATAATATTTTTAAACGTTTGAACCTAATGCATTATTTAAAAAGAAGGAAGAGTTACACTTTCAATTAAATGTCATTTGGTAAAAAGTGAAAATTTCTGTGCATTTTAGTAGAAAACAACAATTCGCTTGGTGCCTTTCTTCCTACAATGGCAGTGCGGTATCAGCTTCACATGTGATGCTTTTACATTACCAAAATCTCATTGAAATAAGTATCAACCGGCATCACTATCCCTGCTTTAAAGAGAGAGAAAGTATTGAATTTAAAAAACACCTCACCTTTCTCTCTGATTATGAAATTAACGCACCTTGGTTTGTGGAACATTTAGAGCAGTCGGAGGAAGATGAGGGAAAATGAAATCACCGGAACCCCCCCTCTGGGACGAGCGCACTCTGTTTTCAGTCTCTTTTGACGGGTCGCTTTCGTCAGCACACTCACACTCACGTTTTGAGTTTGCTGGTGGCGGTGGTGGGGATGGAGTTCACATCGTAACCTGAACGTCTTCCCATGTCATTAAACACAACAAAATAAGGTAAGGACGGATGAATGAATGAACGTTTAAAATAAACCATAAGACACCATGAAAGACCTGGTGCACACCGATACAATCCTAGGGTGCGTAGGGGCCTGCACAGAGGAACACTGCGAAGAAAACAGAGTTGACAGAGACACAACCAGGCTGTGCTGTCCGAAGGGCCTTGGGAATGAAACGGCCGAGTTTTCCAGCCTCGCAGTCCGCCTCCGGAGACAGTTCAGCTGTGAGCAACGCCTCTCTCCAGAGGACTTCCCAGTGAAAGCCCACCACCTGAGTTGACTTATTCTTTCCTTCTGTGTTACAGCTCCAGCTTACTCTTTGGTTGTGACCAGCAGCTAAGTCACGCTCACTTTTCCCAAATGTTCTGCCCTTCAGGTAGCTGCAATCAACCCGAATCACCCTCTTGCTCACATGCCTTTGCCTCCGTCCATGAAAAACTGCATCCAGCTGGCAGCCTGCGAAGCCACGGAGCTGCTGCCCATGATCCCGGACCTCCCGGCCGACCTGTTCACCTCCTGCCTCACCACCCCCATCAAGATTGCCCTGCGCTGGTGAGTGGCCCCTCCCGTATTCCGGGACCTGCTCACCTGGGCTCTCTCACAGGGATCTTAACCCCTGTGGGCCCAAGGCATTCACTGGGTCCTAGGAGCCCAGGTGACAGACATGAGTGTACCCTGTCTTCTTTTTTTGTGATTTGGGACTGCCGCTGGAGGCTTGGGTTTTGCTCTCTGAGAGTGAAAGATCCTTTTTCTTCCTTCTGATCTGTTCACGGGCAGCTCACTGCTTTGTGATTTCCAAGAACACCCTCTCCTCGTTTTGTTCATTGTGTGACTTAGTACCACGATTGGTCAGACTGGAAACCAGACTTTCTTTCGGGGAAGAAAAGGCCATTATGAAAAGGGAGTCATTTAAGTCCTTGCTCGAGTTGAAGCGTAATCTTTCCATTTATTTTTAGCAGTGAAAAAAGAAGCCATGATTTTTCTACCTCCATTCTTTTTAAAAGTTATAACACTTGGGAATATAACTGAAGAAACGTGTGTGATATTCCAAGATGGTAGATGCCGCCTTTCAGCCCCTGCATCACCGGCAGAACGCACAATGGGATCTGTGTGTTTCCTGCCTCCAAGTTCAATTTTCTCCCCTAGACCATCTTGCCAGTCTTTAATATCTACTTTCCCATTTTGTGTTTTGCTGAAAAGCGTGTATGTCGTGGCTGTTACCGACTAGCGGATAAATGCCTCTCCCTTGAGGTACCATGGGAATGGCGCAGCTGTGCAGCGGACACCGTGCTGTCGGCTGAGGACACTCTTGAGGCTTCTGTCAAGGTGGCCTAACACTCCAGACCCACAGTCTCTTGCCTTCTCACCCATAGCCCTGGTGGATGTGGTGCGGGCAACAGCATAGCAAAGAAGCGTCCCCGGGGACACTCTGGAAGGGGCTGGGAGGGGCAGAGCAGCCTGAGGGTGGAGGAAAACTTGGCCTTCCTGCCCTGCCTCTGCAGCCAAGTACAAATTGACCCCAGACCCCAGGGCTGGGGATTCATGATGTTGGGGTGACCGGTGCAGCCCTCACATTAGCTGTCCCTGGGTGCCCCCAAACCCCCCGCCAAATAAGGACTGCACGTTTCTACCCAGGGAGAGACCTCCTTTTACTGCCGCTCACCTGAAAATGATTGGGGATGAAGGGAAGAGGCCGAAAGAGGCACTGAGAGGTAGGAAAGGCGGCCCGGAAGGAAAGACAAACCAGTGAGGCGATGGATAGGCTGGAGGGATCCCAGTTACCCCGATTTGGCCATTATTTATGCATGGATCAAAATTTCACACAGAGCCCCAAAATACACATGACTATCATGTCAATTTAAACAGTACCAAAACATTCATGATAAACTACCCAGCCTGTTGTATTCTGTTATAGCCACACAAAACTGACAGACAAACAAGAAAAAGTGCTACCAAAGAGGAACCAAGCAGAAAGAGAGGCAGGCGTGCTGTAATGTTTGAAATAAAGAACACAGGAGATGGGACCCATAGCAGGAGAGGCAGTGCTGGAGCCTGGAGGACTGCAGGGGGGCCGCAGGAGGCCGCGGGAGGGGACCGAGACGGGAAGTGGAAAGCCGGGAGGTGCAGAGACGAGAGAGAGGCCCCGGCACGCAGACCGGAGGCGTCCCGTGCTGAGAGAACAGGAGTGTGGCCGAGGCAAAAGTACATGAAGGTCAAAGAGATGCTCTCCCCAAAACGGAGAGCTGGAAGCCCTCCCACAGAGGGCCTGTGCCAAGCAGGACTTAATGGGGGGCCTCCGACCTCAGCACATCCAGTGAGGTGGAAGGCCCTCTTGAGGCCGAAGCCACGTGGTTTTGGAGCTGCGCTCCGTGCTTGTTGGTCATTCTGTGTTGGTGAAGTCCCTTCTGAACGCGGATCTCTGCACGCACCAGTCTGTGAGGCACACGTTACAGCGCGCCTCCCTCGTTCTGCTTGGTTCTTCGTCCATCGTGCCTTTTCTTGTTTGCCTTTGTTTTGTGTTGCTGTAACAGAATACAACAGACTGGGTAATTTTAAATGAAATCTTTTTGTATTCTTTAAATTGATGTATCACATTTCGGGGCAGTCCACGCAGCATTTTGATACCATACACAGTGAGTTAATGATCAAATCGAGGTAACTGGGATATCCATCACCTGAAACGTTTTTTCTTTTGGGGGCTCTGTGTCTCTTCTCTGCGTCTCCTGGCCTTTCTATTTCCCACCTCTCTCCTTTCCGAGGGCCTCCAGTGCGCGCCCCACTGTCATCCTCCAGGCCATTCATTTGGGCCTCAGCAGCCTCGCTCCTTCACGAGTGTTCTTTCCAACTCTCTTTATGTCTGATCCCTGTCCAGAAAGGCTTCTGAATGCCCATTTCATGTTACCCCAGGAAGAGACTGGTCCACATGACTCAGGAGTTCATTCGTGTATTGCCCAAAAACTAATTTCTTCAGTACCAACTATGTACGTAATAAGACCCATGCTGACCACCATGGGAGATGCTGAGAAGCGTATTGCCCTCAAAAAATGTATCCTCTGGTTGGGGGAATAAGATGTGGCTTGAACATCCGTGATTTCAGTGGGTGCTTCATGCAAGACGAAGAAAACCTGAGCCCTTCAAGGCCATGTGTGATCAAAGAGTAGATGATGGCACCAAGGGCCGTTGTGCCCCCAGAGGACAGAGAACCACGGCCAAGGGCACAGGGCTCTAGAAAGCTGCTTGGAGGAGGTAGGACCTGGGAGGAAGGTTTCACCAGGAGTGTGGTTGAGCTCCGAGAGTGGGCGCTTTGGATGCTGGCCAGGGGACCTTGACTTCTCCTGGGACTCTGGCATGAGAGAGCCCCTGAAGGTGTTTGGGTAGAAAAATGACTTCATGAGAACCATGTTTTAGGAAGAGGGTCCAAGTGATGATAGGGAGACCTTGGAGATAATTAGGCTGTGTTATCATATCAGTGCAGTCTTGAGCTGGTAAAAGATGAGGGCAGAAAGATGGAAAATCCCCCAGGGGCCTGTAGGCAGGAGCTTCCACAGACGCACGTGGACACTGCCGTGGAACAGGCCTCATATCCACTCATTTTCCCGTCCCCTTCTCCCGGTTTCCTGCATGACTGCTTCGGTGCCCCGACTCCCGAATCAGCACTGCCCCAGCTCTGCCTTTAGACCCTGCCCGCTGTGGGCTGGATGCTATACTTCGTGGGACCCTCTGGGGCATTTTTGCAAGTTTTCAGGCAGCAAGTGGGTGGAGGAGCAGGGAAGGAGGGAGAAAATAAGACAAATGGCACCTCTACCTTATGCACCTTCCCTGCCACCCCACTCCGGCATGCCTGTCCCAAACCCAGTACATTTCATCGAGTTGATGGGTTTCTCTCAGGCACTGTGTTCTTCTGCCATGAGTGGGAAGGACTTGGGACTTGGCTTCCCTCCACGCACAGCTGAGCACTCCTAAAGACTCCTGGGCCAGCTGTGGCTGTGCGCCCTGTGGTCCCAGCTACTCGGAAGGCTGAGGCAGGAGGATCCCTTGAGCCCAGAAGTTTGAGATCAGCCCTGGGAACACAGGGAAACCCCATCTCTAAAAAGCATAAAAATGAAGAAGCATGCTTTCACACTGAGGGCTGTTGGCCTCGTGGTTTCTAAAATGGGTGCCTGCCTTCTGATCAGGGAATGCCCTTTCTCGCTACCAAGACACAAGGCGTTACCCCAGTAGCACCTGAGATCCTTTAGGACACAGTCAGATTTTAAAAGTAAGCATTTAGTAGGAAGTGCAGTGCACAACAATCTGAACCAGTTCCCATAAGCGGGGTGTGGGAATCAATATGCCACGCTTGCAGACAGTGGCCATCAGAAAACCACGGTCCGGAGCAACTGAGCAACTGTCGGACGGGCAGCTCTGTTACGGTCAGCTGCCTTCTCCCACGTCGAGGTGCCCAAATTGGGTTGCACACGACATTTTGCTGGCTGGCTGTAGCCTGTGAGTGGTCATGGACTGTGTTCATTAAAGAATTAGCAAGTGCAATGTGTAGTTTTTTGTGAGCCAAGTTAAAAACCACCAGGCTTTGTTTTGTTTTTTTAATGGGAGAGTGCAATAGTTTGTCAGACAGTAATTACGTATGTTTTTAGGGTTACGGTTTTATTTTTTCATTTCAAAAAGCCAATTTGTTTTCTAATTAAAAATGAAATAAACATTCTTTTCAGAAATTTACTAAAAAGTTAAAAGTAGCCAAAAATTATCCAAGATTTTACCATCTAAGGACAACTAGCGTTCACTTTTTGATGTATTGCCTGCCGGTCTTTTTTCATGCATGTACATTTTGCAGTGATGTAAGTGGACAGAATATACAATTTCATGTACTTAACCCTTAGCATTATACTAGAGTTCCCTATCCTAGATCGTTAGAGGCTCTTAGTCAATATCGTTTTACTATTTCACTGTGCTGAAGTTCCATGTTTTATTTAGCCAGAGCCTAGGGCTTCAGGATTCGGGCATCAGGAGTATGGGGGTGGGGAGTTCCACGCAGCAGTCCTCCGGGACCTGACGACCTCATTCTGGGAAGGGGCAGACACACATGGGTCAGGCTTTTCGGGCCCGACACTCCCGAGTCTGCTGTTGCAGCATGAAGGAGCCATAGGCAGTATGTAAACAAATAAGTGCAGCTGTGTTCTAGTCAAGCTTGCCTTTTTTTTTTGAGATGGAGTCTCACTTTCTCACCCAGGCTGGAGTGCAGTGGCACAATCTCAGCTCAGTGCAACCTCTGCCTCCTGGGTTCAAGCAATTCTCCTGCCTCAGCCTCCCGAGTAGCTGGGACTACAGGCACCTGTCACCACACCTGGCTAATTTTTATATTTTTAATAGCAATGGGGTTTCACTGTGTTGGCCAGGCTGGTCTCGAACTCCTTACCTCAGGTGATCTGCCCACCTCGGCCTCCCAAAGTGCTGGGATTACCGGTGTGAGCCACGCACCTGGCCTCAGTCAAGCTTTCTTTAAGAAAACAGGCAGTTGGCCAGATTTGGCCCATAGCTGTAACCTGGTATTTCCTGCTCCGGAAAAGGGAGCCAGAGTCTGGCTGCAAGTGACAGCTGTGCACCCTGCCGCGGGGCAGGTAACCTGCAGAAGGGTGACGCTCAGGAAGGTGGCCTCCCTCCGTTCCTTCTTCTTTCCTGTGTAAATAAGAGAATGGTTTCTAGGCACGCGGCCCTCATTATGCCAGCATAGCTGCTGAAGAATGCAGTGCACTGGGTAAGCAGCATACTGCCTTGCTTCATTCGTACAAAATGCGTATATGTGTATTCGGTGGCAAGGATATTTATGAATCTTATTTGACGATGAACTAGTTGTTGGAAGGCATTGCTCTCTAATTTTTTTTTCATTTTTGCCTCAGTCTTTTTCATTTTCAGAAACTGATTTCAATAATTCCAAAATGAACAATGACATTACTTTCCATATAAATGATTATCTTACTCACCACAGACATCAATATAGTGTAAGAATCCAAAATATATTTTTTCCTTTGGCTGTTTTCTGCCTCTTTGATTGAGTGGCACAATACCATTTTAGATTTATTGTGGGTCTATTTGTATACCAGGGGAAATTATAACCCAGTGGGACCGGGTCTGCTGTGGGACTGGCTGGAAAACCGGTGGATGCCTATTGCACTGTGCTGCGTGCATGATCTGTGTCTATTAATGAAAATGATAGACATGATTTTGGATTGAATAGAGGTCAAGAAACTTTTCTTTCTTTCAATTAAGCTGAGGGATTCCCGGGAGCGTAAATGTTAATGACAGAATATTACCGTGTATTTGTCAGCGTGGAAAGTTTTGCTCCCGCACTGCCTGCAGGAGACAGAGGATGCAGGGTCTCCTGGCGCACAGGTGGGGTGGAGGCTCAGCCTCGCTCTGTCTGGCCCGGCGCAGCGGTTTGCCGTGCCTGTCTCATGCCAGACATTTGCTGTGACATTTGCTGCTTTTTTTTTTTTTTTTTCTGATGATTCAGCCCAGAATCATCCAGAATTACCTTTAGAAACATAAATTCTTGTGGGTTTGATGATAGAGTTAACCATTTGTTCTCCACGGAGTCTTCTGAAATACACCTGCTTTGCCAGAGAACAAACTTTCTCCTGCCCATTCAGTGCTCTCGGGTCTTTTTCCGCTTCTTTCAACAACTGAGTCAGAGGACCTTGTCTTCCTGTGTCTGTGTGAAGGGCCAGGAGCTCACTGGTCCTCCCAGAGGGTGAAGTAACAGGGGCACATTATTGAATAAAATGGTCTTTTGTAGTATCCCACTGTGTATCTTAGACCTTAGCAGTACGCAAGCTTAATTTGGAATTCATGTATGAAGAAATGGCCTTCACCGTACAGTGTCGGTATCACGGATCTCACACTGTCCCCCTGGCGGCTTCTGGGCGGGTTCCAGAGGCTTTCAGGTTCCAAGGTTTGTCATGTGCTCACTCTGAGGAAAATATTTTTCTCCCAAACTAGACAGTGTTCTCTCACTGTTCCAGTGTCTTGACATACACTCAATTAAGATGAATATCATAATGTATTATAATAGAGCTCCCGTTTAAAGAGATGACATGTGAAAACCATCTGATGGATGCGGTGAGAAAGGGAATTGAAGCACGCGGCGTGGCACGGGCCGCCGGCTCCCCGGCTGAACCCCGTCCTCGGGTGCCACAGGAGAGAGTGAGATTGATGGATCCTGGAGGGAGCCCGCTCAGCAGCACAGCCAGAGACCTTGTGGGTCCCCTGAGGTGGCTGGCTCCCCACGGGGGTGGAGGGCAAGGGGTGAGGCCAGGGGAGACAGTGGAGCAGGCCAGGGCTCCGGGGCTCGGGCGAGGCTGAGGGCTCTGGCTCCCCTCCCATTACCCTTGATAAGCACATCCCGCTGGACCGTGTCTGGGACTCAGAAAGAAGAAAGGGAAGAGGGAGGAGAGAGTTCGTACCACCGCCCTTGTGAAGAGAGAAGTGATCCAATAATCAATATATTCAAAGTGATAAAAGAAAATTGGAAATACGGAGAAGAAACAGGAAGAAAGTCCAGTTGGAAGCATTGAGTATAAAACATATAATTGATGAAATAATTGAAGAGATGGATTGAAAAGCCGCATTACAGATAGAGCCAAGAATAAACCAGGAAGCTGGGACGCTTGTTTGCAGAATTCCCACCAGAGGTACGGAGCTAGAGGGAATGCGAGAAAAGTGAGAGGCAGAGAAAAGTTCAAGTATCTGCGGAAAGAACGTTTTCTTCTCTCTAAAAAAAGGTGGAAAAGGAGAAAAGAAAAGCGTAGTAAATAGGAAGTGTAGGACACCATGGCTGAAATGTTTTAAAATAAAGGTGTGACTGAAAATGAACTGAATTCCCCTCTCAAAGGGCAGCGATTCCCGTGTTGGCTAAAATCATGATACAGCAGTCTCTTGTCCACGGGACACAAATTTAAAGCAAATCATTTAAGCCTGGGCAAAATAGCATGACCCTGTTTTTACTAAAAATTTAAAAATTGGCCGGGTGTGGTGGCTCGTGCCTGTAATCCAAGCACTTTGGAGGCCAAGGCGGGCAGATCACCTGAGGTCGGGAGTTCAAGACCAGCCTGACCAACATGGTGAAACCCCGTCTTTAAAAAATATATAAAAATAAAATAAAAATTTAAAAATTAGCTGGGCGTGGTAGCTTACCTACGCCTGTGGTCTCAGATCCTCCAGAGGCAGAGGCAGGAGGATCACTTGAGCCCAGGAGTTCAAGGCTGCAGTGAGCTGTGATTGCATCACTTCACTCCAGCCTGGGTGACAGGGCAAGACCCCGTCTCTAAACAAATTAAAAATAAGAACATACATTTCAAAGGTTGGAAATCAAAGACTGAAAAAGGAGAAATATGAACCAAGAAAAGCTGAGGTGGCCAGTTCTGATATGAGTCAAAGCAGAATCTGAGAGAAAATACTGAAAGGAGCAGAGAAAAATGTTTTATTGTGGGAGAAACAGGAGAGCAAGAAGATATACTGATCCTGACTCCGTGTGCATCAACAGTATGACCTTGAAATAGGTAAGATGGGAACTGAAGTCTCATCGAAGTAGATGAATCAAAAATGTGCTTAGATACAGAGACACCGGGTGCATAAAAAGCAAGCAGAATAGACTAGGGACCGAATGAATTAGCCAGACCTCATAGGGGCATACAGGACCATACATCCAACAGGGAATTCGGACATATGAAGACCACCCACAAAAATCAATCGTGTACCTCACTGCAAGGAAACTTCACGAATCCAGAAGAATCAGCATCATGTAAACTCCGCTGCAGACCACACGCAGTGAAGCTGGAACTCAGTAGCGAAAGGACAGCTTCAACAAAAGTCTGAAAACGACAACCTTAAAATCCTTGGAATAAAGAGGAAATACCATAAAACTGATAAAATACTCACAGCCAAATATTAGGAATGGCACATTTCCTGTCTGTGGGGTGTGTGTAGCCGAAGCAGGAGAGGTTTTAATATTTAGTCAGAAAACAAAAATTAAAAACAAGAAAAATTAACAGTTCGCCTTAAAGAGCCAGGGGGAAAATGCAGTAAACAGATGAAGAACAAACTGAAGAAAGCCAATCAGGAAGATACAGGCACCCCTAAGCTGTCCATCACATCTCTGCATCCAGAGGGCCTCCGCCTCATTTCTGAGCGTTCTGCCAGTGAGGGAAGAGGAATGCAGGGCCTCCCGACACCTGCTCACTAGTTTTCAGCTGGGCACTTCCTTCGAGGGAGCCGGATCCTTGCCGACACCAGGCGTTGTGTGTGGAGTGCTTCATTTTGACCTCGCACTGTCCAGGTCTGCGGCTTCCTTTCTCTCGCCTCTGCTGAGTCACCGCTTGTTCAGCGGTTTCTTACATTTGGTTGACATTTTGCAGTTACAGGGATAACAGTAGCTAGCATTTGTCAAGCTTCGCTGGAGCCTGTCCACTAACGAACTCCTCTAACACCACACGCCTGTGTGGTGCGGACGGGCATTAGTGCTGCTTTCAGGATGAGGAAGTTCAGGTTGCTTGGAGAGTGACAGGTGAAGCCAGGATTCCGAGCTGGGTGCCTGGGCCCCTGAACCGACAGCCTGAACTGTGGTTGTGTTCCGCCTCTCTCTCATGCCCAGCCTGTCTCATGTCCCATCTTTTCCTTCCTGGGGCTCTCCATCCTCGTCTTGTTCTTTTTCTCTCATTTTGGAGGAGTTCTGGAGGAAGTTGAGATCATTGTGCATCTACCGTTTGTCATGTCTAAGCAGAGGTTACCAGGATTTACTTAACTTGCTAAAGGCTACATCACAGTCTTCAGCCAAGCAGCCTAGTGGAGAAGATGGAGACATCTCCCCTCGAAGCTGGGAAGAAGGCAGAGATTCTCTCAGCACTGAAACAGTGTTAGAATTCCTGACCCCCAATAAGACAAGATAACTATATAACCAGCAGAAGGAATGTGCACATTTGCAATTATCTGTACACAGTAAGGGTCACCTAACATACTTCACTGATTCTAGCATGTACTTTTTTTTTGAGACATGATCTTGCTTTGTCACCCAGGCTGGAGTGCAATGGTGTGAACGTGGCTCACTGTAGCCTCAACTTCTCAGGCTGAAGCAATCCTCCTGCATCAGCCCCCCCAAGTAACTGGGACTACAGGTATATGCCACCATACCCAACTAATTTTTGTATTTTTTGTAGAGACTGTGTTTCACCATGTCACCCAGGCTGGTCTCGAACTCCTGAGCTCAACTACCTCAGCCTTACAAAGTGCTGGGATTACAAGTGTGAGCCACCACGTCTGGTCCTTTTTTGAAAAATAGAGACAGGATCTCTCTCTTTTACTTGGGTGGGAGTGCAGTGACATAGTCATAGCTCACTGCATCCTTGAACTCCTGGGCTCAAGTGATCCTCCCACTTTAGCCTCCCAAAGTGCTGGGATTGCAGACAGGAGCCACCACACCTGACCCCGGCGTGTGCGTTTCACACTGAACACATCTGTGGTGCAGCCCTGTCTTACAGCCACCGCGCCTGACCCCGACATGTGCGTTTCACACTGAACACATCTGAGGCGCAGACCCGTCTTACAGCCACCGCGCCTGACCCCGGCGTGTGCGTTTCACACTGACACATCTGAGGCGCAGACCCGTCTTACAGCCACCGCGCCTGACCTCGGCGTGTGCGTTTCACACTGAACGCATCTGAGGCGCAGGCCCGTCTTACAGCCACCGCGCCTGACCCCGGCGTGTGCGTTTCACACTGAACACACCTGTTTAGTTGGCAGTACTTTTGCTTTGTTAGTGGTGTATAAAAATGCTTTCAAAGGCCCACCTAGAGGTGTGCACTGTACTCTCTCTTCCTCCCACTAGGGAAAGAAACAGGCAGAATTACTGAGCTAGGTATTCATATACAAGCCATAATTGATCTCAACATGTAATGACATTTATAGTTATTAATTAGAAAATCCTAAAATGTATGGTCTATGCTTATCTTTAAAACCAGAACAAAAAAGAATACATTAAACCCTAAGTAAGTAGAAGGAAATAAATAAAAAGAAGAGCAAAAATAAACAGATTAGAAATCAACCCAAAAATCTGTGAAAATCTGTAAAACTGGTTGATAGTTTTTGAAAGGTTCATTAAAATTGTTAAAACTTTTTCTAGAGTGGTCAAGAAAAATAGAAGGAAGATACAAAGGCTGACATCAGAAATGAAAGAGGGCGCATCCTCACTGATCCTGCAGACATTCAAAGGAGAACACGGGGCCAAGCGTGGGGACTCGCGCCTGTAATTCCAGCACTTTGAGAGGCCAAGGCGGGTGGATCGTTTGAGCTCAGGAGTTCGAGACCAGCCTGGACAACATAGCAAAACCCCATCTCTACAAAAATTACAAAAATTACCCATGCGTGGTGGCATATGCTTGTACTTCCAGCTACTTGGGAAGCTGCGATGGGAGGGTTACCTCACTGGGGGGAGCATCTAGGCTGCGGTGAGCAGTGCAGTGATCACACCACTGCACTCCAGCCTTAGACGACAGAGAACCTGTCTCCAAAAATGAAAATTAATAAATAAAATAACAGGAGAATAAGGGAATCATTTTAACCATGAAGGACCGTATGCCAGGAAATTCTTCATCTTAGATGCAATGGATGAGTTCTGTGAAAGACACAAGTTATCAAATCTGACATAAGAAGAAAAAGGAAATTTAGATAGGATATATCCCTCAAGGAAATCAAATTTCCGTTTAACGACCATACAAAGATAACCCCACACCCGTTATCTTTACTAGTGAAGTCTACCGAACCTTTAAGATTGAAATAATACCAATTCTTATACAGACTCTTTCAGAAAATAATGGAAGATGGAGTATTTTCCTGTCTCATTCTAAAAGGCTAACTATACCCTGAAAACAAAAACCAGATAATTACTTTGCAAGGGGAAAAAGGAGGGATCAAAGAACCTGTAGACCAGGATCCCTCATGAACAGAGATAGAGACATTCCTAACAGATTCAATTCAACAATATATCGGAAATGTAATGTGTTAACCTTATACAAGTAAGGTTTATCTCAGGACTGCAAGAATAGACTCACATGTACATAAGCAGCTGATTTTGGAAAAAAGATACCAAGTTAATTTGATGTCGGAAGGACTCCATATGTGGCGATGGAACCGCAGGCTGTCCACACAACTGACGGGAGGAAGAATGTGGATCCTGACTTTATACCATACAGAAAAGTTAACTTCTACCTTTTATACATATAAAAGGTAAAACTGTAAAACTTCTGGATGAAAACGTGGGAGAAAACTTTTATGATTTCTTAGACATGATATAAAGACTGTAAAGTTTCTCAAAATTAAAAACATCGGGCTGGGTTCAGTGGCTCACACCTGTAATCCCAGTACTTTGGGAAGCTGAGGAGGGCGGATCACCTGAGGTTAGGAGTTTGAGACCAGCCTGGCCAACATGGCAAAACCCCATCTCTACTAAAAATACAGAAATTAGCCGGGCATGGTGGTGGGTTCCTGTAATCCCAGCTATTCAGGAGGCTGAGGCAGGAGAATGACTTGAGCCTGGAAGGCGGACATTGCAGTAAGCCGAGATCACACCACTGCACTCCAGCCTGGGTGACAAAACCAGACTCTTTCAAAAAATAAAAACTTCTACACTTTGGAAAATTTGATAAACACTTAAAATATGTAGACAAGCCACACATGGTTGAAAAGATTTACGGTACACGTGTCAGACAAACCTGTATTCAGAATATATAATGAATTCTAAAAATATATTCATAAGAAGATAACCCAGTGTTTACAAACCAAATGATCTGGATAGATGCTTTACACAGAAGACACGGAGACGGCCGACAGACACCTGGAAGGTGCCCCGTGTGTTGGCGAGAAGTGGAGGAGCTGGAGCCCTCCCACGTGGCTAGAGGGAAGGCAGCACAGTCCACGCCTTTCCGGAAGTGGGGTGGCAGTTTCCAGTGAAGTTCAGTATACACACAGTGTACAGGCCGCCAGTTCCACCCCTTCATGTTTGCTCAAGAGGAATGAAAACGTGTCCATACGAAGACTTGCCTGTGAACCTTCATAGCAGCGCATTCGTGGCGACCCCACACTGGAAACACCCTAAACACTCGTCTCAGGGTGAGTAGATGAACACAGCGCAGTACATCCGGATAGCGTGCTACTACTTACCGATAAAAAGGAGCGACTCTGGACACACACATGAATGAATCTCAAAAGCGTTATATTGACTGAAAGAAGACAAACGGAAAACAGTAAACGGCTTATGATTGCATGAAGCTCTCAGGAAAACTCAGCTACAGCAGGGGTGGTTAGGGCCAGGTGGAGGGGCAGAGTGGAAACAGGGTGAGTGATGGGAATGTCCTGTCAGGGGACCCCGGTGGTGCTTACACAGAGATACGGTTTTGCTAAATGCGTCAAACTGTCATCCTAAACTGGGCACATTTTATTATATGCAAACTGCATCCCATTGAAGTTGATTTATGTTTTGAAATGTATAGTGTTGAGTGAAAAAAGAAACAGAATTAGATTTACAGCACAAAACCGTAGTTAAACCCAAAGGAAGGACAGTGTAAATGTTTAAAGTTTCCACATATACTCGGGCGAAAGTGTGAAAGGACACAGCCCCCTCGGAGCAGAGAGCAGCCCTCAGCAGACACGACCTGCCAGCGTCTCCGCCTCGGACCCGCAGCCCCGGGACTGTGCAGTACGTCTCTGTTGTTTACCCGCTGCCCAGTCCGTGGTGTTTTGTTTTGGCGGCTGGGATGAACTAAGGGGTATTGAGTGCGGTTGGGGACGTAGGGAAGAAACAAGCACAGACAATGACCTGTGCCACGTGTGAGAGCCTACGAGCAGCTTTTCTGGGCACCCAGAATCTCACAAAGTTGTCACATAGATGAAACAGAGGAGACAGACAACCTTTGTGAATTTTTTAAATATCGGCTGATGATATTAAATTGCTGTCCCAAGGCTCAGTGTAATTAGTAATGGTAAAAGCTAAGAAAATGTTCACAACATTACCTCCTAACTATTGACTAACTTGACCAAATTTTATGCACCTACGGCCTTTTAAAAATGAGCTTATTTCCCTAAGAAAAAGTGTTACATGAATTATTTATTTATTTGAGAGGGAGTCTCGCTCTGTTGCCCAGGCTGGAGTGCAGTGGTGCGAACACGGCTCACTGCAACCTCCAGCTCCCTGGTTCAAGCAATTTTCCTGCCTCAGCCTCCTGAGTAACTGGGATTACAGGTGCCCGTGATCATGCCCAGCTTATCTTTGTATTTTTAGTAGAGACGGGGTTTCACCATGTTGGCCAGGATGGTCTCGACCTCCTGACCTCGTGATCTGCCCGCCTTGGCCTCCCAAAGTGCTGGGATTCCAGGTGTGAGCCAACGCACCCGGACACATTAATGTTTTGAAAGAGCAGCTTGCCTCGATATTTTTGGTTCTGGCTGGGACTTACCTCCTGGTCTTTTACTTTTAGCTGACATTTTCTCTTCTCCCATGTCTGTCTAACAGGAGAACTATGGAGTACATGATCTCACAGGGGATCTCAGTATAGGCCGCTTAGTGAACCCCGAAGACTTCTGTGAGAGTCTGAATGCATCCGTGTGTAATGTATCTGGAGGACCCCAGGGCAGCACATGTACACAGTATTCTTTTAACAGAAAAGGAGCATTCAGAAAAGAATTAAGACCGTATGCAGTTCAGCCCACAGTGGGGCTCCCATAGCTACTGAGTTATTCATGTAATTCTAGGACATCAGCTTGGGTGAAATAGCGCGCAGGAAAGAGTGTTCAGCCCTGGCCTTGCTGCTGCCTGTCCCAGGCCTCCTCGCTGTCCGTGTCTAATGGAAGAAAGTCCTTCGTTGTCTCCTGTTTTGATGCAGTCATCCCCATGTGCCACATTAGCTTCAGTGCCTGTTTGAAATCATACCTACTGAACAGCTGAATGATACCACATTTATCACACGATGCGCTGTTAACTACTTATTTGCCTATTCGTATCTTCTTCTTAAACTTCTGGGCATTTTAGTGGAAGTGTTATTCTTGTCTGATTTCTGTGGCCAAGCATGCTCAGGCCTCCGTGTTTTGTCAGCGACGTTAGGTCACATTGCGTGCAGAAGCTGTCAGTGAGTCCAGCTCCACGTCTAACAGCAGGTGTTCATGACCTTTTCGTACATAAAAGAGTGATCATTTGGCTTTGCCAACCTGGGCAGTATATTGCAGAAGGCGTTTTCATTCTCACTGTACTCGTGCTGAGATCAAATCCATAATGCCTCTTGATGGCATCATCATTGGAAGGCCAGAACTGTGCTATCACGTGGACCTGTACGGAGGGCGTTACGTGTCCCAGGCCAGAGCCACGCTGTCATGTAGATCCGTGGGAGGGCGGCGTGGTGTTCCACACTAGAGTCATGCCATCATGTATGCCTGTGTGAGGGTGGCACAATGTCCCACGCCAGAAGCAAGCTGGCATGTAGAGGGGCATGGTGTCACCAGCCTTGTTGTAAATGGTGTGAATTAACCCAGGAGCCTCTTCTTTAGTTCCTGTTATTGTACTTCTGAGTAATGTTGTTGTATATGTCTATTCAGGATGATTTAAACTGGATTCAGTGCGCCGAGACTGGGGATGAAGCCCGGCTGTAAGAGCTGTCAGCACCGTCACTGGAACAGCCCTAGTGCTGCTTATTCGACTGCACTCAGTCAAACGGACTCTATGCAGTGAGAAGTTCTGAGTGCCTGTCCTATTCCAGGTAGCCTGTAAACACCCAAGACATGACAGTTATGAAGCGCAGTCCTGCGCACCAGGAAAAGAGGGTCTTCAGGGAGAGGCGCTCCCTCTCATCAGTGCTCTTGGAGACAGAGGAGAGAGGAGGGACGCTCCTTCTGCTTGCCTTGGAGGCAGGCGGCGTCACTGCTGTTGGGGTCCTCGTACCTCCCCCTATAAAGAGTGAAATTTCACCAGCGAGAGGGGGTGGAGAAAGGCATTGTGAGGCCCTCACCCTGACCTGCTCAGAGGCCCAAATGCGTCTAGACCAGGACCCCAGTGTGGCATCTGAGGGAAGGGATGGTGACCAGGACACAGGGAGGGCGGGGTCCGTGACCACAAAGCTCGGCTGGGATTTCTTCTGTTGGCAGCGCCTTCTTTATGGTAGGAATTATGCAGCTGCAGGGGCTGCCCGGTCTGCAGAGCCAGCCACCCGGGGTCTCCACCCTTGTCTCAGCCCACTAGTGCTGCTGGACAGGACTTCTGAAACTGGGTAATTTATAAAGAACGGAGAGTGATTTCTCCCGATTCTAGAGGCTAGAGTCCCAGGTCAAGGCACTGGCAGGTTTGGTGTCTGGTAAGGGCTGCTCTCTGCATTCAAGGTGGCGTCTTTTCCCCATTTTCTCCCAGGAGGACCACTGCATCCTCACGGGGCCGAAGGCAGGAGAGGCTAGCTAATCCCTCCAGCACCCCCACCCTAAATAAGGTTGCTGAAATCCCACTCAGGATGGTGACACCTTGGGATGTGACCGTCTTCTAAAGCCCTGCCTCTTAGCACTGTCACATCGGGTCCTCGGTTCCAACGGGAAGTTTAGGAGGGACTTGCCTTCACAGCATAGCAGCCCTCTGGGAGATGAAAGCGTGGTTGAGAAGACATGTTCCTAGCTCAGCAGCAGTGTGGCCCTGGCTCTCCTGAGGAAGGTGCCCAGGGTCTTTGGGGACAGAGAGGAGCAAATTGCATTCAGCGGGGGCAGCTCCCCTGTGTGGGTGAGGCTTGGAGCCGGGCATGGCGGTGGCTGGCAGGTGGGCACAAGCAGATGGACAGGTCTGCCTGTCACCTACCATTTTTAACTGAGGATAACGATATCGTCAGTTGTGAATACAGCTTCTCTGTTACTGTTCGAGAAGCCTTGCTGTTCGCCTTCTCTAAGAGGAAAAACACCGTGCGGTTAGCACCTTCGACCTTCCAATCCACAAATATTTGGACTCAAATTTCCCCATCAGAACCAACAACGAAGCACAGAAAGCAACTGATCTAAACCCAGTGACTTCTTTCCTTAAATCATGTGTCTTCCCCTCAGACGGAGCATCTGATTTGTGCTGCCATCACCACTCGGCTTCTCCCAGCAAACGCCATGCGCTGCCCCTCCCGGCCCAGAGTGGACTCCTGCCTCCCTGCCACTCAGCAGCTCTCCCAGAGCCGTGGAGATAAACGCCCACTTCTGCCCAGAACCGTCAAGGCGATCCCTGCCTTCCTCACTGGCCTGTTCCTAATCCTTGCCCCTGAAGACTCCTCTGTGGAGCTGAAGCAAGGGACACCCCTCCACCACCTCCTTCCCCACCCAGGGTCTGCGGCTGCCTCCCTGAAGCTCCCACTCTCTGGCCAGCTTCTCTTCCTGCACTTGGACGTGTGTTCTCGGCCCTCTTCTGCCTGTGAGAAACTGCAGCTGCATCCAGCAGTCCCTTTCCGGACATGGTCACGAACCCCTCTGTGATAATCCCTCCTTCCCCCAGCTCTCCCTCTGCCAGGCTTCCCGCTTACCTTGTTATACAGGCCTGCATAAACCTCACCTGCCTGAAACCAAAGGCCCACCTCAGCCAGAGGCCACTCCTACTCCAACAGCAGAACCCACCCTCACTGGCCCTCCTGGGCCACCTGCCTAGTTCTTTCCCTCCAGGTGCAGCTCAGCTTCCTGAAGTGACAGGAGGTGCCTCCCAAGCCTTTCTGCCCTTCCTGTCTAGCCCTCAACATTGTAATCAGGACTCCTCAACCTGGAATGCCCCTTCCACTCCCAGCCCCGGGTGTTTACCTTGGTGGTTTGTGTTTGCTTGTTTTTCAGTGTAATGGAAGGAAGGCATCTCCTAAGAAGCTTTAGGAATGGCACACGAAACCCTTCTGCCTCCATTCTGACCTGGGTGGGGATGACTACAGGCCAGTGGGCAGCTTCCAGGAGCTCTGAACCCTCTTGTCCCTCAGCCAGCCACTGCCACACCTCCATCTGGGCCTCACCCCCCGCCATGGGGGACGCTGTCGCTGCTGGATCTGACTTGCCCCTTTTCTCGCTCGGGCACCCCAGCTGGAGTGCAGCGGGGCAGTCACGGCTCACCGCAGCCTCGACCTCCTCGGCTCCAGTGATGCTCCCACCTCAGCTTCCCTGGTAGCTGAGACTGTAGGCTCACACCACCACGCTTGGCTAATTTTTCAAATATTTTGTAGAAACGGGGTCTCAGTATATTGGCCAGGCTGGTCTTGAACTCCTGACCTCAAGCAGTCCTCCAACTGCAGCCTCCCAAAGGGCTGGGATTCCAGGCCAGACCCTAATTTCTACACACAGAGCTGTGGAGGCTCCTCGAGCAGCAGGGCAGTGAGTGAGTGCCCAGACCGCACAGGCCAGAGTGGACATCTGTTGACCTGCCTTAATCCGCTGCTGTCTGGCTGCCTTTAAAAAGGAAATGTACATCTTTGTTTGGATTGGCTTCCCTAACATCACATCCCAAAACTCGATCATAGCAACTTTTCTGAAGACCTGGTTGTTTTGGACAGCCCTGGGACCCCCCTGTCGTTTGACCTGAATAGTGCTGGGTTCACCCCAGTCCAGCAGTGACCACCAGTGCAGCCCCTTCTCCAGGCCCCTCCCCCCACATCCCTGGTCTCTTCCCCCACCCCCCACCGCCTGCCGCATACCTGATCCTCGGTGCCCACCTGAGAGGCAGCTGCCCCCGTTCTCCTGTGTGATGGCCCCACCAGCCACAGGGCTCGTCCAGCGGCTTGGACCTTGTTTCATTCACTAACGCGCCAGCTCCAGCACTGGGAGGTCATGACCGGATTTGTGAGCAAACGTCTTTCTTAACGAGCAAACTAATGTGTACCTAACTTTTATTATGTGCCCGGCACCTATTAAGGTTTTTTGTTTATTTAAATCTCAGTAATGCCTATTTTATAGTCCTGTTGTTCTCATCCTGCAGTCAAGGCGTGACCTCACCCGGGCTGTGCAGGGGCAGGGCCGGGGCTGGGATTTGAACCCGGGCTTTCTGACCTGAGAGCTCTGCTCTTCATTAGCTTCTGCCTCCGCCTTGTCGCCACTTAAGCGGCTTAATACATGCAGAGCTTTTAAAATCAGATTTTCTCAGAGAGCTGTGTGTCTGCAGGTGGAATGCACTTGCACGGGGATATTGGTGTTAAGTTTCTCTTGAGAGAATCAGTATGTCAGTATGCTCAGCTCTCTTATTTAAATCTCTGTTTTAAAGTTTAACTTCCTTGTAATTCAGTAAACAACCTTCTCCACCAGTTCACAGTAGTTCACATCTGCCCCCCTCCCCCCTCCATCCTGACTCATCCCAGCCACCTGGTCATCCTGCTCTGACAAGCATGTAACCATTCTTCCTGCCAAAACACCCACGCTGCCACTCCAGCTCGGACCCCTGCTCTTTTTAAAATAGCCATTGGGATTAGTCTAGCTTGTGCAGTGTAACTCTGGCCAATAGGGGACAACACAGCAGCAGCGACAACCCCCATCAGACGTAAGTACCCCTCCCCCCTTGTCAGGTGTGTGGCGGCCATCACTGCTGCGTCCGCGTGCCCGCACCCTTCTATAGAAGTACACCGCCTTGCTGAGAGGACATGTCTTCAAATGCCATTTCTTTTGCCGCATCAGAATTTTACTTATAACATTGGGAGGCACAGAGTTGTCCTGAGTCTCTCCTATCAGAGAAAGCCAGCGACCCAGGGCCGCCCGAGAGCAGCAGCCCCACACTCAGGACAGGCGGACGGGCGCTGTGTGGCCCTGGACATTGTCATTTCACCTGCAGTTTGTACCCAAAGCCCAGAGGTGCCGTGTTAGAGACACAGCTCGTGGGGATCTTTCTGTTCCCACAGAGATTCTACAGACCGCAGTTGCAGCTAACTCACGCTCTGGTAAACAGCGCCTCTGGCAGTGGGTCTTAATATCCACGCTGGTTGTTGAAGCAGTATATTCTGTGCGCGCATGGGAAAGCAGTCATTTAAAATGTCTCTGCTTTTTATGGGTCCGTTTTTCTTCTTCTTTCTCACTCCCCTGCCAATTGTTGGACTTGAAGTTTGTTGGAAAGGCCCTTCCTTTATTTTGATTTGTGCCTGTGCTTTGCTCCAAGGCAGGCCACTGGGGGCGTTTTTCACACCGAGGACTTGGTTGGAACCGAACGGATGCCTGGCCGGTCTGTTTGTTTACAAGGCAGCCCCGCAGCCTCCTGAGCTGGCCGGCTCCTGGATGTGATTTGGTTTTGCTTCCTCTGGCAACAGGCCCTCCTCCAGGCAGGCGCTTGGGCAGGCTGGTGGGACTGATGGGTAGCCTTGCTGGGGACATGTGGTCACTGTGGCGTTGCCAGCAGGCTGTTCTCTCTGGAAGAGAAACGCTTGGTGCCTGGTTGCATTCACTGTGTTCTGTTGTGCAGCAGAGCTCTCTCAGACGTCGACTGCTTCAGATTCCCTCCAGACGGCTGCCGGTGGACAGGCAGGGCTGTTCAGCCTGCCCCGTGGGCTGTGGTGCTGAATCCTGAATAACCCCTCTTCTTGGGCTATCGGAAAGGACAGGCTGAGTCAGGCTTTAATGTCAACCATCACTCTGAATTTTTCTGTTTCTTCATTGAAAGAAGCACTAATCCTTGTGTTCATTAGAAATAGCTCAAGTTTTTAAGAGGCTCCTATCCTGTGGGTGCAACTCGAGGGCGCTATGACCTCCTGAGAAAGCAGGGCCTCTGGGAGTCTGCACGCCAGCTGGTCCCGTCTCCACCCCGCTTAAGTTCTCAGTTCTCACAGCACACATGCGATGATGATGCTCGCCCTCCCATGTGACACAGGCAGCATGGAAACTGCATGGGAAAGTGCTTTGGAAGTGGGAACCGCCATAGTAAGCTGTTAAGTATGAATTGTATCGTATTTCACAGTCCACAGAGTATTCTCCCATATGGTGTCACATTTGCTCTTGCTAATAACCCAGGACTCGCCAAAGCAGACGTAATGCGTAAAACATCACTGTGCTCCTGATAAGGCACCAGATGCTCCGCGTGCGGCCGCCCGGGCTCTGCAGCTTCATTTACAGCAGAGCTGAACCGGAGCCTGGGTCTTCTCATCCCAAATCCTGTATTCTTTTCACTATTCCATGCTGCCTGCCTTCACCAGCATGAGCTGAAGTTATTACCTGTTATCACCTCACTTGATGTCGTGCCGTGCTTTACATGAGAACCAGCTTCCCGCAGGGACTTCACAGAGCTTTCAGTAGGGACAGAATCGGGGCAGCCCCTGCAAAGCCGTGTAAAGTAGCATTTGCGGTGTGCAATCCTGCAGTGTTTGCCGAGGACTGGCTGTCTGCAGGGGACCATAAGACGCCACAGAGAAATCAAGGAGGATGCAGACACAGCGTCTGTCCTCAGGTCACTCCTCCCTCCCTTCCTTCGCCCCTCGGACATGGAAGGTTTTCGGGTAATTAAGTTGCTTGCTTTAAAGCGCACTTTGCTCCACGGGCCGCCTGTGTGTAGAAGCACTCTGGCAGGGTCTCTGCACCTTCCTGTCTTGGCTCCTGGGCCCGTGTCTGTCCATCCCCTGCTGTCTTGCTCTCTGCACCCTCAGGGTGTAAGTCTGGCCCCTCGGCCACCCCACAAGCCTGGCCCGGGGTTGTGTGCCCTGTGCTGGGTGAGCTTCCAGCCCCTGCTTCAACCAGAAGATGGAGCACCTGTTTCCTGCCGTGGAGAAGACGGAGGGCCTTTTCTGCAGGCTTTCACTCTGACTTTCTTGTTTCCAGCCATTTCCTCTGTGCTGTTTCTCTCCTTTCTTCCTGTGACTTTCCCCTTGACTTGTTCTTAGTCTTTCTCTTTTTAACAGGTAGCGGTCTTGCCGTGTTGCCTAGGCTGGTCTCAAACTCCCGGCCTCAAGCGATCGTCTTGCCTCGGCTTTAGCACAGTGCTGGGACTGCAGGTGTGTGCCCCACACCCAGCCAGGCATCTCTTTTTTTTACCTAGATTTTAGGCTTCTTTTTTTTTTTTTTTTTTTTTTTTTTTTTTTTTTTTTTTTTTTTTTTTTTTTTTTTTTTTT
>NW_016107351.1:2481287-2483185 GCF_001604975.1 Cebus imitator | reverse complement strand
TCCTGCCTCAGCCTCCTGAGTAGCTGGGATTACAGGCACGCGCCACCATGCCCAGCTAATTTTTTGTATTTTTAGTAGAGACGGGGTTTCACCATGTTGACCAGGATGGTCTCGATCTGTTGACCTCGTGATCCACCCGCCTCGGCCTCCCACAGTGCTGGGATTACAGGCGTTTTAGGCTTCTTGAGTTGTTTTCTTCTCGGATGCTTAGTTGAGAATGTGGAAAGCACTGAAGTGCAGCGGCGGCAAGGGGGCAGTCAGCCCTGGCTCCCACCGAAGATCAAGTTTATTTTCAGCTCGGAAGTGCTGGCTATGCCTGACCCATCAGGGGTGCAGCATTGCTGGGCATAGGGATGAAAAACACACACAGCCCCCACTTTTGGCTCCCAAGCCACATGTCCCGGAAATACCTGTCGTTGGCAGAACCCCCGAGGGAGCCTTTGCTATCTTTTAGTTTATTGCGGAAACAATGTTATAATAGTAAACAATGAAATGAAAGAAAAATTACCCAGAATCCACTGTTTTTGTTATTCCATATTCTTCATACATTTGTCCATATATGCACATAATTTTACTTATTTGGAATTTACATATATTTTGTATCATTTTCAAATTTGAAGATCACTTATTTTATATTGCTACTAATATTTTCAAATTTAGTATTCCATCACATTTATAGATCATTAATCGTTTCTTCCTTAAAAATCATAGTGCTTGCGAGGAGTTTTCTCCTGTTCATCTTTGCAGTACATACAACCTTTCCTTAGCTGGGCGTGGCACGCGCACCTGTAATCTCAGCTACGTGGAAAGCTGAGGCGGGAGGATCACTGGAGCCCAGGAGCTTGAAGTTATGACGAGCTATGATTACACCTCTACACACTAGCCTGGGCAACACAGCAAGACCCTATCTCTTAAAAAACAGCTCCAGTCGAAGCAATAGAACGAGAACCTGTCTCAAAAGAAAAAAGTAATAATATTTTCTTATTTTGGACTTAGAATATATTTCCGGGAATAGGATCAGTAGGTCAAAGTGTATAGCTCGTGATATCTTTTGCCAGACTTTTTTATTTTTTTTTTTTCCCGAGACAAAATCTCACTCTGTTGCCCAGGCTGGAGTGCAGTGGCGCAGTCTCGGCTCACTGCAAGCTCCACCTCCCAAGCTCAAGTGATTCTCCTGCCTCAGCCTCCTGAGTAGCTGGGACTACAGGTGTGCACCATTTTTGTATTTTTAGTAGAGACGGAGTTTCACCATGCTGGCCAGGCTGGTCTTGAACTCCTGACTTCATGATCCACCCTCCTCGGCCTCCCAAAGTGCTGGGATTACAGGCGTGAGCCACCATGCCTGGCCCTGCCAAACTTCTTTACTAAAAGGTTTCTCTGATTACACTGCCCCAAATCACACATATGTAAGAGTGTCATTTTCAATACATTATTTTCGGAGAGAAAATATTCCTTACTTTGCATATTGTAGGGAACAGACTGTCTCCTGTGGATCCTGTAAGTGACTGCAAGAAAGGACCAATATTACAAGGCCAGAGACTGAGCAGGCTCCACTGTGACACCTGGACCAAATCTTTTTGGGGAACCCAAGTGCTGAGTTACTGATTAGAGAGTAAAGTGGGGGCGGAGGCCAGCATGGGAGGATGGAACAGGAAAGAGCATTTGGTTTCATGTTATTTCCGAACTTACTGATAGTTTTAAATACGTGGTTGAAAACAACGAACAACATGAGTACTCAGGCAGGACTAAGACAGAATGTCTCTGACATGTCTCAATTCCAGCCACTCTGACAGAAGCGTGTGAAGTGATATCTCTGTTTTGCTTTGCATCTCCCTCCTGACTAATGACTTCAGGTGTCTTTTTATGTGCTTAATGGCCATTTCTTTTTTTTTTTTTTT
>NW_016107351.1:2473184-2480792 GCF_001604975.1 Cebus imitator | reverse complement strand
TTTCTTTTCTGTTTTTAGTAGAGACCATGTCTTCTTTGGAGAAATGTCTCTACAATTTTTGTAGAGACAGTTTTTGTCCGTTTTTAAATTGAGTGTGTCTTTTTCCTGTTGAGTTGCTCACGTATTCCTTATATTGGCTCCTCAGGTGATTTGCAGATATTTTCCTCCGTTCTCTGGGCTGTCTTTCCAACTCTTGATAGTGTCCTTTGAGGTGGAAAAGTTTTTTATTTCGATGAAGTTGATTTTATCTGTTTTGTTGTTGCTGTTACCTGTACTTTTAGTGTCGTATTTAAGAAACCATTGCTTAATCCAGGATTATAGAGTCTGACGCCTGCATTGACTTCCCACACTTTCATTGTTTTAGCTATCACATTTAGGCCTTTGATGCATTTTGAGTTAGCTTTTGTAAATGGTGTGATGACGCCTTAAGTCAGCATACCTTGGACGTTTCAGTCTATTTTTAGCTTTGAGAATGTCTTCTGCAGTAATGGCAGGAGGAGATGGACTGCTGGAATGCCTCTGGAATTGTGTAAAGCAAAGGTGACTGCCAGACACTGGGGAGGGAAGGAGCTCTTTGCTTCGGAGGGTCTGTGCAGGGCGCGTCCGTGGCTGGGGTTAGTTAAAATGCTATTTATTTATGCAGCTTATTAAATTGGGAAAAGGCAAAACCTGAGTAGATTTGCATCCACTCCATAAAAGCTTGCTGTTTAAGTTTGATGATCATGTAATAGCTCTGAAAAATATTGTTTTCCGTGGATTAATCGGATTACCAACATTATTTTAAAACCACACAGAATCACTCTTTCTTTCTGTGCCACAAGGTGCTAGGACCAGTGACTTCTCTTGGGAGCAGCTATTAGGATCCTGATGTGAATGACAGACAAAACTTGACGTCAGATAGAAAATTAACCTTGTTCAGGCTATATAAAACTGCCTCCCCTAATCCTGTGTTCTTCCTAAGTAAACCAAATGCAATCTAGGACCTCTGAAGAAGGAAAATCACAAGCTGTTCATGTGCTTGGCACCTTTTGGAATAGTCATTTACCCATCTCTTTTGAAAGTAGTAGTTAGAAAAATCACAAAGAAATAGTCTTTCTGAAGTTTTCCTTCCATTTTAATGCTGTTGTGTTTTTCTTCACATTTTTCACACACCTCACAGCGTTTTGAGGGGCCCAGGCAGGAGGATCACCTGAGACTAGGAGTTTGAGACCAGCCTGGGTAACATAGCGAGACCCAGTCTGTACCAAACTTCCTTTAAAACATTAGCCTGGTGTGGTGGGGCGTCTGTGGTACCAGCTACTTGGTGGAAGGAGGCAGGAGGAGGACTGGAGCCCAGGACTTCACCACTGCCGTGAGCTGAGATCATGCCGCTGCACTCCAGCCCTCATGGCAGAGCTGGGCAAGGCCTTGTCTCTTAAAAGAATACAGTGTTGGCCGGGCGCGGTGGCTCAAGCCTGTAATCCCAGCACTTTGGGAGGCCGAGGCGGGTGGATCACGAGGTCAAGAGATCGAGACCATCCTGGTCAACATGGTGAAACCCCGTCTCTACTAAAAATACAAAAACATTAGCTGGGCATGGTGGCGCGTGCCTGTAATCCCAGCTACTCAGGAGGCTGAGGCAGGAGAATTGCCTGAACCCAGGAGGCGGAGGTTGCGGAGAGCCGAGATCGCGCCATTGCACTCCAGCCTGGGTAACAAGAGCGAAACTCCGTCTCAAAAAAAAAAAAAGAATACAGTGTTGATTCAGGATCCTGACAGTAAAATCTTCGGAGAAAGAAGAACCTTGGTGCAGCGTGATGCGCGGTGTCTGCGCCTGTAGGGCCTGCAAGTGCTTTGCCTGTCGTCTTAAAGGAGAAGCAGACACCTGTGTGCGGACGGGGAGCGGGCACTGGCCGTGCTCAGCCGTGTCTTTGCAGCTCAGCACACGTGCTCAGCCGTGTCTTTGCAGCTCAGCACACGTGCTCAGCCGTGTCTTTGCAGCTCAGCACAGAACCAGGACGCACAGCTTGTGCCTGCCGTAGCCGCTGGAGAAGCGTGCCGTTGCTTCACACGGAAGCACAGCCTTGGGCTGACATGCACCTCCCGAGCCCGTGGCTGTCCTCAGCCTCATCTCAGCCCCCAGCTGAACGGTCCTGCGGGACTAGGCCTAAGGCGTGAAGCTCAAGTGTGCTCCCATAAACTGGCTTTCCATTCTGTGACATAAACTTCCTGTAGAAACACCACAGTTGTCCGTAAGGTAAATGGAAGTAAGTCCCAGGACACTATCCCTGTCCTCCCCTTGTCTGGTGTCTTGTGGAGGGCTCTGGCCAGGTCAGCAGCCACTGTTTTTCCTGTGAAAGCAGGCACCTCCATGGCTTCTGGGAGAACTAAGGAGAGAGACTTGTAGCTGGCGAGGAGCCCCTGGGCACAGCAGCATGTGGGTTTACTCGTGCCTCCGCTGTGCTTACGTGCACTGGCGTCGAAGATTCTGCTGCAGTCAGAGTTTTCATGTGTGAACACTGAAATGTGAAATTCCGTGACAGCAGGCGCTGCCCCTTCCACACAGTGAGGTTCATCTGCTTGTGCGGGCGGTTGGGCGAGACCCTCTGGAGCGGGCCGGAGGCTGCTGACCCAGTGCCGAAACCGAAATCCAGGAACACAAGCAGATCAGAGCAGCAACTGGGCAAATGGAATAGTTTCCCACCCCCCACCTCGTTGAGGAATGCGTGGACAAGCTCTGCCAAGCACGTTGAAGAGCACAATCTGCACTTGGACATTAACTGGAAAATCTATGTGAATTCACTCGTTTGCCACCAGAATGCCAGGAGTGAGCTCCGTTCTTGGGGTGCTCTTTGTTAGCCCCTAGTTTTTGCTGTGGCCTAAGGCTCTGCTGGAGCCGGGGGTACCCAGGCTCCATTCCTCTGCCTGACTCCATACTGCTGCGACTCACCTGCTGTGGGAAAGGCGCTCCCTGTGGACGTTGTCCACGCCTCTGGCTGGGTTTCTGCTCAGGCACCTTCGGCCAGCAGTGTTCTCATCATCACCATCTGCTTCTATCCCATGAATGGGCACAGACACACGGCCCCTAAAGCAGCTGGATCCAAAGTCTGGTTCATATCAGACGACTTATTTGATCCATGTCCGAGTCACAAGAACTTGAAATCCTGTTGTGCGATGAATTTCAGAATCGTGCTCTGGGCACTCCAGTTTCCCTAAGTGTAATTGGAGCTGTCAGTGGGAAGAGCAGAGAGGGAGAGCTTGTGTGTTAGGAGAAGGGGACCAGTGAGAGGCAGGGATGGACCCGAAGTCTGTTTAACTTGAAATATTGGGTTCAGAAACCACCGCAATTTAAATGCTTAGGAAGACAGCGGGTTAGGCAGGGGCTTGTTTCTGGCCCGGGTCCTGAACTCGTCTATCCCAAAAAACCGCTGCTGGCACCCTCTGACAGTCAGAGGCGGTCCAGGCTGGAGGGGATTGGTGGGAGACATCCTGGCGTGGCTGCAGCACATGGATGCTGTCCGGTCGGAGCTGAACCGTGACCTGAGGTACACATACTTTTCATGTTTTTGCTGTTTATGCTATTTTTAGATTGTCTTTATTTTACATATTAGGAATTTGCACACACATCAGGTGAGTTGAACAGTCACAGAGTATGTTCCTTCTTGGCCTGTGGCCGGGTGGCCCCTACTGCTCCTGCTGCCCCACTGCCCCACCCCTGCCCCGGGGCCAGACTCGCCCAGCCACTCCCTCTCCCTTCTTCCTGATTTCCCTAGTTGGGTTTGAGTCAGTGCTCTCTCAGTTGTCAGGGGTTTACACTTGTGATTTTTTTTTTTAATTTAGCTTTTATTTTAAGCTCAGGGGACATGTGAGGTTTGTTATATAGGTACAATTGTGTCACAGGGGCTTGTACAGATTCTTTAATAACCCAGGCATTAAGCCTGGGGCCCAGCAGTTATTTTTCCTGATCCTCTCTGACCTCCCACCGTCCACCTGGACTTGGCTAAGGTGCACCAGGATCCTGTCACCTCAGCCCCTTGTGGTCTTTGTGTGCAGAGGAGGATTCTTACACCCAGCCACTTAGCCAGCTGGGTAGCCGGGGCAAGTTTCAGAACCAGGACAGGAAGGGTAATAACACACATCTAAACTGGTGGCTGATATTGCGGCCCCAATCTGAGTCTTTCTCAGATCCTCTGGTGACATTGCTGGGTGGCCTGAGCTAGGAGGCGGGGTAAGGACTTAGGCAGATGGAGGAGTGTGCATTTCAGTTTTTTGTTTTGATTAATTTTTTAACTGATGAGATAATTTAGAGGGACTTTTAGAACTGGCAAATAGAATCTTCAGCTTTGCCTTCAGTTCTGTAATCTTAGGGTGAACTCGTGGCTGCCACCCGAGACAATACACCTCCCCTTCGCCTCCATGCAGTTCCCTGCTTCCCAGAGGGTACCGAGGAGTTGGACCGGGTGCTGCTGAAAAGGAACTCGGTACAAGATTTCAAAAGTTTTCAAAGGAAGAACTTCCAAAGTCTCAAATACACAGAACATACTTAAAAAGGGCCCCTTCTCGTGGATATATTTAAGAGTCCATTTTGCCACCTGCTGTCTGGCGTGGGACCTCTGCAACAGCTGAGACACATGGCCGTTTCTTCAAGACTTGGAATAAAACCGTGCCTGAGATCAAATCTGAATCGACTGGGCTTGGACAACCCATCTGACTGAATTTCTATCCCAGCTGTAGCTTCCAGAAACCTCCTTAGAGGGAGAGGCCTACTGCTGTGGGAAGACAAGAGAAATGAATGCGTTACTCCGGCAAAGCCTCTGCGCCGCGCCGGCGGGTCTTTTGTCTGCGTCTTTGGGTTGCAGAGGAGCTGTGATTGTACATAGCCTGTCTTGGCCTCCAGCCCAGATTAGAACTCCTTGTAGCTGAGCTCTTCTCTCGCTTGTACTTTGGAAGAGAGTCAGGGCTTGGCTCTAGGTCACCAGGTGTGCTGCCATTTCAGAGCTCTGCAGTGACAACAGTTTTGTCCTTGTCGTAGGGACTCACTGATTCTAAGATGATCTGCTCGAGGCGGCCCTGGAACCTTCAGCCGCGCTGTCCTCCCGAAAATCGCCGGGCTGTTTCACATCAGTCAGCTTTGGGAGGGTTGTCGCTAAGTAGTAAGTGCTGAGCATTTGGTGCTACTGCAGCGCCCTCCTGTCCCTGTTTGTGGAGGCAGCGGCTGGTTTCTGGCTGGCCAGTGTCTGCTCCACCCCGTGGATGTGCATGGAAATTGACACAGTGAACTCTGGGATGTAGGGGAAGGTTGGGGGTCAAGGACATGGCGTCTTTGTATAGATATATAATGACGGGTCATGTCAGTATGTGGTTCTTTGTAATTTAGAAGAATCACCTTTAAAAAAAAAAAGAACTGAGTTTTATGGGTTTGCCACAAGGCCATCCTACACCCCAGACAAGAATAAGTGAGGCCCCAGCAGTCGCCTGTGAAAATAACCGGTGTGTTTAGTGGGAAACACCCTCTTTCGGCCATCAGCCCTATTTTCCCTTGATCTTGGAACACCGTGGCTTCCGGGGATCACAGCCCCAGCCACTGCCCCATAGCTGTTCCTCAGCACTGCAGTTCATGAGAGCACTGGACTGAATTAGGACTGAGCATCCCTGGCTCTGAAGGGGTCCCCGGGTGAGAGGACCAGGATTCTGCAGTTTTTCACGTGAGAAACTCCAGTTCTTTGTGCCTGTCCCACTTCCCGACTCAGCTTGGTCTTCTTCGGGCAGCTTGGTGTTATTCCCGTCTAAGCTCTGTCAGTATGTAATACAAACACAATTCATGTCATTGATAGTTTCTTAGGTAAAAACAGATTAAGATTTGAATCAGGCCAAAGAGCACGGAGAATTTGAAGTTATCCCAAACAAGCTGGCGGTAAATGGTCTACTCCAGGGCAAGGTACACCCCAGAGCTGCTGGGGAGAGGTGAAGCTTGCTGTGTGCTGTGTGTGTTTCCTGTGGCTGACGAGCATGAGCGTTACCTCTGTGGAAGAGGCTTACTTTTTTAGGAAATAGTTTTCTGCTTTTCCAAATTAGTGCCGACTCTTGGTCATCTCAAGGACAGCGGAGAAGGGAGGGGCAGGGAGCCTCCCTTTCAGTCTTCGCATTCCTTGAAGATAGAACACAGATTGCTAAAGTATGGAAAAATTAGGTGGCTTCCTTAAACGGTTTCCTCACTTGACTCATCAATGTGGGAATGCCTGTGTCGACACTTCCCCGCTCTCTCTGTCTCTGTCCCCATCCCTTTTACTTTTCAGTATAGGACAGTTTTCAACCATTCTGTAAGACAGTTGAGAGGATGATACGGTAAACCCTATATATATGATACCATCTAAATTTTACTCTTTTTGCTCTGTTTTGTTTTCATGAGTACGTTTGCTAAATTACACCATGATGCTCTACCACCCAAATATTTAATCATTTCCTTAAAAACTGACATTTTTCTTATAACCAAATTATCTTAACTGTTTTTTGTTTGTTTGTTTTGAGACAGTCTCGCTCTGTTGCTAGGCTGGAGTGTGATCTCGGTTCACTGCAGCCTCCACCTTCCAGATTCAAGCGATTCTCCTGCCTCAGCCTCCCAAGTAGCTAGTTTTTGTACTTTTAGTAGAGACAGGGTTTCACCATGTTGGCCAGGCTGGTCTCAATCTCTTGACCTCATGATCTACCTGCCTTGGCCTCCCAGAGTGCTGGGATTACAGGCGTGAGCCTCCGTGCCCGGCCAACCTTTTAATGTCTCTTGAACTCAAATGGCACAGCCCTTACAATTAGCAGTGTTTCCATGGAAGCTGTTTTCCGTTGCCACGCCAGGCTCAAGCATCCAGCAGGTGCCTAAGGGCTCCTCAGTATCCAGCCAGCTCTGACAATGGGGCTGTAGCCCAGAACAAGACAGATGGGATCGCTTCGTTATGTTGGCTGGCAGAAAGCTCAGCTGAGGTGTTCATCTGTATTTCTCTGACTAATGGAATCATCGGTTTTCCATTTTGCTGGCTTGCTTCTGTAGCAGGGAGGGCAATTATGAAATAGCAAACGTCTGCACTTAATTTGTATCTTGTCCTGATTACTGGCCTAGAAGCTCCTAAATAGAGCCAGCTTTTCTGTACATTACAAAGTGCAGTTGCAAGTTAGGAAAGTCTCTTCTACTTTTTTTTCTCTAATAATACTAAAGGCATACTTTTTATTTTATTTTTTTAAGAGAAAGGGTCTTACTGTGTCCCCCAGGCTGGAGTGCAGTGGCACGATCATGGCTCACTGCAGCCTTAACCTTCTGGGCACAAACGATCCTCCTGCTGTAGGCTCTCGGGTCCTCTGAGCCAGGACTGCAGGTGTTTGACCGTGCCCAGCTAACTTTTAAATTATTTGTAGGGATGGGAACTCAACTGTGTTGTCCACGCTGGTCTCACACTCCTGTCCTCGAGTGATCTTCCCGCCTCGGCCTCTTAGAGCACCGCAACCACAGGCATGAGTCACCGCATCCAGCCAAAAAGCAGACTTTTAAATTTAGTTACAAATATCGCATGATTAGCACACTAATTCATGTGGGGATGTTTGTTTATTTCTTTGGGTTTTTTTGTGTCTTTTTTTTTTTTT
>NW_016107351.1:2464852-2473084 GCF_001604975.1 Cebus imitator | reverse complement strand
GTTGCCCAGCGTGGAGTGCAGTGGCACAATCTCAGCTAACTTTAACCTCCGCCTCCTGGGTTTAAGCGATTTTCCTGCCTCAGCCTCCTGAGTAGCTGGGATTAAAGGTGCCTGCCACCACGCCAGCTAATTTTTTGTATTTTTAGTAGAGATGGGGTTTTACCATGTTGGCCAGGCTGGTCTTGAACTCCTGACCTCAGGTGATCCTCCCGTCTTGACCTCCCAAAGCACTGGGATTATAGACATGAGCCACTGCACCCAACCTATTTACTTTTAATTGTGTATTTATTGCCACTTTGAGCCATATTCAAAAATTCGTTTTTGAAAAAGAATATTTAAAGCCAGACACCTCCAGCAGTTTGCTGTATCTCTGCACGACTAGGTTAAAATACAGAAGTCTGTGAAAGCTTCAATGACAGCTTTATCAGTGTAAATTCTAGAGACTTCACGTGCCAGCCAAAGTGAAATAAGCCACCTACACCTTCTCTGTCCCACTCAGTACACGAAAAGGTCTGGTCAGGATACAGAAAAGCAGTTACCAAAGACTGGAAATGAGCAGGGATAGCAGGGACTGGTGTCAGACTCAAAGTATAGAGATGAATCTCTAAATGTAAAACATTTTCTTTGGGAAGCAAGATTTGCAGCTCAAGGTGTACATGCAGGCCACATGGTCTTCAGTATATCTGATGAACAAAGAAAAGGTTGCAGGTTTGATAAAGAGAAAGAGTGTTTCGTGTTGCCCTTTGAGAAGGCTCGTTGGCACTAGTAAGGTTTTCGGGAGCTGGCAAGTTCAGATTGAGTGGGTACAACTAGCCTTAGCGTCAAAGCAGGTTGTGTCAGCTGCCATTAGTTAAAACTGGTTTCAGGTGACAGCAGGCAGTTTCAGCAGCCAGGCTGCCAGAGAACTACGTTCCTGGAGGAATATTTTGTGGCCTGCGTGCTTTCCCCTGCCCCTTGACTCTGATTGAGTTGGGTATGACAAGAAAGACCCAGTTTGCATGATCAGCTTTCACAGTGACAGCCGTGAAGGGGCTGTGTTTCCAGGGTCTTTTCCTCTCCTTTGCTATGGAACGGCACAGGGAATGCTGATGGCAAGACCTCCAGAGAAGCCACTTATGTCTTCACCACTAGAGAAGCGAGGACTCTGCATGTTGGCAAGAGCATGGGTGTGCCACACTCCAGCACATCACATGTTCACCTTCCTGCCAGGAAGCTCCCCTTGTTCAGGAGTTTTTATAGAGCGCCTGTCCATGGCGGGAGGAGGGACTAGGCAGGGTGGGTAGTAGTGTCCTAGGGCCAGTTCCCCAGGGATACCCAAGGATAATTGTATATGCATGGGCCAAGTCTGAAGGTCATCGCAGAGGCCACTTCTGTGCAGTGGGATGGGAGCGTGAAGGCTAGACTGACGCACTTTTGCATGACACACGTCTGTATGGATTTGGGTTTTTATAGTGACCACCATTTCCTTTTATGCCAAAATAAATCAGCATGATTCAATGTTGTGTAAAAGATATGAAAATGCTAAGCTATCTCAACATGGTGGGTTTTCACTTTTTTATGGTAAATACATGTGGGATTTTTTAATTAGGAGAAAACAAAGGAATTTTCATTCTCAAAAATGAAAACAGCATTCAATAGTTAATTATATGATACTTGACAAAGTTACTGAGCTGAACATTAATTTGTTCTTCATTGTTAAAAGAAAACTCTAGACAAATTAGATACAACAGAGTTTAATTGAGCAAAGAACGATTCTTGACTCAGGCAGCCCCAAAACCAGAGTGGGTTCAGAGCGACTGCGGGCTGCCATGTGGCCGGATACCATCCGTGGGCGGAAGGGAAGCTGCCGCTGCAGCTGGTTTGCCTTCCGCTGGGTGTCTGCCTTGCATGAGCCCAGTTTGAACTGTTGGCTGCCTGCGGTAGTCTGAGATTCAGCTGCCTGTCACGAGAGCAGGTTGTAAGCTGTGTACACATCAGGTCGGGTTACGGTTCTCTACGTATATGAAACCATTAGGCCAAACATAAAACATGTATGGAGGCAGCTTTAGGCCAAACTTAACACCATAAAAATCTTGAAGCCACTTGTTTGCACACCCAGCCTGGATCAGTCATAATTCTTGCTTCACACCGCACTCATCACTAGTCCGTATTTGGCCTCCGTTTAAGTATATAGTTAGCTAACAGTTGTTTTTATAGTATAATGCGTTTCCGCAGACCACCACCCAACCAAAACCCAGACCTTGGTGATTACCTCTGCCCACCACTCAGGGCCCTGGACACACATGTGCTGCCGTCCCCACCCCGTGGCCACTGCCCTGGGTGCCAGGTTCATCATCCTTTCCACACCCTCCCTAAATTGCTACCCTGCATCTCGTGCAGTCATTAAGACCATTACTTTTCTTTCAGATTTTAAATGTTTTAAAAGCTTTAATGCCAAATGTGATTTTGAGGACTCTTTTAAAGAAATACTTTTGGTTGAAATGTGGACATTTTCCACTTAGCGTTGTGTTGGTAGTGTTCCTCCATATTGATGTGGATAGCTAGAGGACCTTCCCTCCAACTGCCTGCGAATTGCACCCTGCGAATACACCAGCCCGTGCACCTGCTACTCTCTTTAACAGACACTTGAGCTTTGCCAGCTTTTCCCCGTGTTTGTTTTGCTTTGCTTTGGTGTATTGCATTTTATCTTTGCTATTATGAACAATGATATGTTGAACATTCTTTTCTATGTGTTCTTTTGAACACATGCAAGAATTTCCTTGGTATCAGAAAGTAGAGTTACCAAATCATTGTGTATGGGACAGTTCAATTTTAAGAGATAATGGTAAGGTGTTTCCCCAGTGGCTGTGTCATTTTACACTCCTGCAGTGGTGATGGAGATGGCTCGTGAGCCACGTCCTTCTCAGTACCTGGCATTGCCATTCGTGTACAGTTTTGCTAACTGAGGAGGTTCAGAATGATATCTCATTAGCCTTGATTTACGTTTCTCTGATAGCTCGTGATGTTGAACATTTCCTCGTGTTCAGTGGCCATGTGTGTTTCCTCATCTTTGAAATGTCTGTTCACCCAGTTTTCTATTAGATTTTTCATGCTCTTGTGGATTTGTATCTAGGTTTTTAATCCTGGTTATGATAGATATTGCCCCCACCTTTGTGCTTTCATTTTAAGACAGCTCCAGCTGTTACCAAGGTTATGTGTCATCGTGACTTCATAGATCTCCTTCAGCAAATCTTGGATTTTCCCTCTAACTTTAGCTTGCCATCAGAAAGTGTCTTCCTCATGAGTCTTTTTGTGACAAGTCTTCCGAGGCCATATGTGCCTCTGAGGGTATTTTTATCATGCTCACACATTTGAATGACAGTTTGGCTGGATACAAAATTCTAGGTTTTAACTTCTTTTCTTCAATAAATGAAAAACACCAGCGGGGTGTGGTAGCTCACACCTGCAATCACAGCACTGTGGGAGGCTGAGGCGGGAGGATCACCTGAGATCAGGAGTTCAAGACCAGCCTAACCAACATGGCAAAACCCCGTCTTTACTAAAAATACAAAATTAGCCATGCATGATGGCAAGCACCTGTAATCCCAGCTACTCAGAGGCTGAGGGAGGAGAATCATTTGAGCCCAGGAGATGGAGGTTGCTGTGGGGTGAGATCGCACCCTGCACTCCAACCTGAGTGACAGAGTGAGACTCCGTCTCACAAATAAATAAATAAATACACCACTGCATTGTCTTCTTGCATCCTGTGTTAGTCTGATTCTTGTTTCTTTGAATGTGATCCGCTCTTTATTTCTAGAAGCTTTGTATGTATTTTCATCGTCTTTAGTATTCTTAAACTACATGGTAAGTTACCTAATTTATGATGTTTTTATCTGTATAATGTAGCATAATACCTCACAGAATGTTGTAAGGATTCAAGAAATAAAAGGCATAAAAGACATAGAACATTGACTGCCGAATCGTAAGCACTAAATATCAGCTGTGTTATGATTGTATTCAGTTTTGTGGATTTTTTGAGCCGTTTTTATTACTTCGACCTTTGCCTGCTCTTTGACCTTTCCTTGCTCAGTAACACTGTAATGTAGGTGAATGAAAGAAATTGTATAAAATGTGAAACCAGTTGATAGCAATTCTGGTATAAAGAGAATTTGCATTATTGTCTAAAGTGAAGTTTGTGTTTTACCAGTGACTGATTTATCCATGCCACTCTTACTCATGTAACCATACTATCATAAGTTGCATGACGTTCCCATTTTAATTTTTTATTTAAGGGAACATTATATTTTCAGTGGCTTTATAATCTTATTTCCAAGTCAATAATTAAGATATTTTTATAATTTTAGAGGCTCTGTCTACTAATTCCCAGATCTGGCCAACTATGAAACTGTTTTTATTAACTGTTTTTTCTCTTGATTTTAGACAGTATGCTCTCTGTTATGGATGAGACATTGTAGACACTAGATTCTGTTACTTTCTTTCAGCCGTTACACTGATCTTGTAGAGGCTTGATTATAGGACTAGGCTCTTTCAGCTTTGATCTTATTCAAGGGTGTGGTTCGTAATCCCGCTGGGGTGTCCATGGAATGCCTCAGATGTGATCAGGCCCTGTACTTTGCAGGACTGGATCTTCTCTGTCTTCACTGTGGCCAGCAGATGTCAAAATCTCTACTCTGCATTTTCAGCCTTCCTGCTGTCTGCAGGGGGATCCTGGGAATATTATCCTGTGTGCGTGCCCTTCAGGAGCCAGCCTCTGACTTGGGGAAGGTTTACATGTGGGTTTTGGCTCTCGTCTTCCTAGAGCTTTTGCCTGCAGTGTCCTGGCAGCCCTGAGCCTGGCCTCAGCTCAGCAGGGTTGCTGTCTTTTAGTTGCATGCTATCCCCCACGTGCCGCGTGAGTGAGCAGCGCCCCTGGGAAAAGCCAGATGAAGGCGATTCATGCAGCTATTCTTGTTTTCTAAGGGTCACAGCCCTTCCAGTTCCTGCCTGCATTTGTTTGTTGATCAGAATCTTCAAATGGCTTTTTAATATTTTGTCCAGAGCTTATCATTATTGGCAAAAGGATTAGTCTGAGATAAGTGATTCTGTCATTACTGGACTCCAGAAATCCCAATCAATAAGTACATCATGTATAAAAAGACAAAGTAGCATGGTTTGCATAGGACTCAGATTCAAAAATGCATTTCCTTTAGATGACTTTTATCCACGGAGAAATTCCAGTTTACCTGGGAGCACTGCGGGAGATGCACGTGTCTGCGCTGGTGCAGAGGTGTCTGGGCACGGCCCAGGAGAGCATCTGCAAGTGACGCCAGCAGAGCAGACCCCTCTGAGTGGCACCGACTGGCTCAGGGAAGCATCAGGACCACACAGGGCACTTGATGCTGTAGGAAAGGGCTGCTGTCTAGCTTCAGGCAGACATGGGCCCCACTTTATTTTCTTGGCTCTTTGAATGATAAAACACTGATTACTGCAGCCACAACCAAGAATATAACCTCCTCTCTGCTGGTCGAGCTAGGTATTGCTTCTTGAGACAGCGAACGTGGCTGGCAGCCGCGCACGGGGTCCAGGACGGCCAGCTCAGCCTCCCCTCGCCCTGCAGGGCTGCATCCGTGACTGTCTTCACACCCTTGGCTCGTTACCTTCCTGCTTCTGGATCTCTTGGGTCCTCTGTGTCTTTCCCATTTCCGACCCACTGCTACGGGTGCCCTCCCGGGCCCCCATCCCCCGTAGAGGAATCACTTCCTCTTCTCCCCCGGAATATGCCTGACTCTTGTACTGTGCCCTCCCCTGGGCCAGTGGCCGTCTCCGGCCTTCCTTCATCTCTTACTTTCAACCAACAGTCCCTGAGTGCGTTTTGGAGACGTGCGTACTTGCTTTGCACCTGCCATTATGTTTTTACGGAATTAAACATTTTGCATTTCTCCTCCTTACTGTTTTCCTCTGCTGCCTTGATTCTGCCCCAGTGTGGGGCAGCCGCCCTGATGGAGGAGACATCGCTGCCTCCCTCCTGTTGGTGCCACGTTAGAGAAAGCCCGTCCGGCTCCTCACGCACTCCTAAGGGTGGGTTCGCCTCAGACTTGAAGCCAGCTCTGACCTGTAGGAGTCCATGATGGTGGAAATGATAGAATTGAATTTGCATCTCTTCTGGGTGCCTTGAGGCTACTCATTTATTCCTCCAGCCGTCTCCCCAGCTCTCTTCCTTCAGAAGGAAAGAGCTGTCCAGTCCACCCCAGCAGCCCGTTTGGAGACTGCACTTTATTAAGCTTCTTGGCGCTCGTCTCCAGAGACTGGGCTTCATGTGGCTGCAAACGGCTTCTCTCCTTTCTCCTGACAACTCACTGTGGCAGCTCTGTAGTCTCGCGCCTTGACAGGATGGCAATGAGATTTTCTTTACAAATCTAAAAGCTGCCAGAATTAAGGAAATCTGAGTGTATTGGTTCACCATGGCAGCCCCTGTCCCACTTTTAACTCTTTCCTTTTTCTGCAAGCCTGTTGAATTTCCTGGGTGACTATTCCATTTGTGCTGTTCACATTCTTTTCTTTCTCTGCAGGTTTTGCATGCAGAAATGTGTCAGTCTGGTGCCTGGCGTCACACTGGATTTGATAGAAAAGTAAGTAAGATGTTTAAGCTCTGTGGCTCTCTGGACCTGATGAGATTCTTCTCCTTTTTGAAAGCTCTTGCTTCTCAGAAGCACTTTCTATCGGTGTGGGCCATGTTCCCTTTCATGTGGGCATGTTGTTTTGTTCTCTGATTAAGGCTGTGTTTGTGATTGTCACACTGGGGCTTAGTGCGGGAGATAACCAAACATGGGCCATATGAAAAGAAAAATCATAAAAAACTGAATTCCTTTGAAGATGTAAAAAGTCTTCAGACTTTAAGCCAAAGCAAGAACACACCGCTCCGCATACAGATCATTTCTGCTGCCACTGGAGTGATAGCTCGATCGTAGCTAGCGCGTACCTGACGTTCTGAAACTGTCCCTTGAATAGTCTGTAACTTTCCATCCCTTACCCACCTGCCTCCACCCAGTGTCCATTTTACCGTCTGAGGGCAAACTGAGTTCAGAACCCCAGTGATGACATGACGGGGGTTACTCAGGCTCCCGCGAAGAGTCAGTGGCACTTGCCTCCCGGAACCTTTCCGGTCTGTCTCTTGCTGTGATCTCTTTGGATCTGAAGCGGTGGCTCAGGACCCGGGGCGCGGCCTGCACTGCCTTGTTCTGTTTGTTTGTGCGTCGGATACATCGTGACTCATCCTGAGTCATCCAGGCAGCGTGGAGAACTTTGGAGTTATTTTAAACCATTTGGCTCGCAACCCTATTTCTTCTAGAATTAACATGCAAGATAATGGTTTTCTGCATCCTAATATTCAAAGTTAGATCTTAATATTAGGGCCTGAATTTACTAAATTAGGAAAAGCAAGCCCACTTCCATGTTTCTCTCCTAAAAACGTACTTGCCTGGCATATCAAGGGAAATATATAAGAATATCACACGTAAATATTCACTAGGGCACAGTGCGCTCCACTGTGGTTCACTCCCACCATGGAATGTGGCTGTGTGGTGGATAGGAAGGCCACGGGAGCTACACTAGGCCTGATGTGGAGTGGTCTACCAGAGGTACTAAGTGAGCAGTACCCAGCATGGGTACTTTCCAAAGTCTTTCCAAACAGTGCACGCTGTGACTTAGAAGACTGTTTCCAAAGGCTAAACAGATAGTGGAATCTCTGAGAAGCATCGCATGGAAAAGAGCTTTTAAAAATTAAAAAAAATTGGACTGAGTGATCTGTGCCGTGCTCCCCTTCTGTTTGCTCTGGTTCCCTGATGAGATTTCAGTTTTGCGAAGCTGCTCCATGAGGTCTGTGTACCTGTCATTGCTGTGCGCTTTCTGTGGGGGTTTCAGTTCCCGCTGTGTGTTCTGAGTTTTGAACTCTATTACCTGGACCATATATATTGCCCCTAGCCACCCCTGCCCTCGCCACACACACATACACACACACCACACACACACACAGTGGATGACTATCCAAAATCTAAAAATACAAAATCGGAAATGCCCCAAACTTTTAAAAACTTTTTACCTGAATTAAAAAAAAAATAGAGCCGGGTGCGGTGGCTCAAGCCTGTAATGCCAGCACTTTGGGAGGCCGAGGCGGGTGGATCACGAGGTCAAGAGATTGAGACCATCCTGGTCAACATGGTGAAACCCCATCTCTACTAAAAATACAAAAAATTA
>NW_016107351.1:2438078-2464702 GCF_001604975.1 Cebus imitator | reverse complement strand
AAAAAAAAAAAAAAAAAAAAAATAGACATGGACATCTTGCTATATTGGCCAGGCTGGTCTTGAATGCCTGGCCTCAAACGATCCTCCCACCTCCACTTCTCAAAGCGCCAGGATTACAAGTGTGAATAATTCTGGCCGTCCCAGGCCAAAATCGGAAACTTTTGAGCACTGACATGCTACTCAAAGACAATGCTCATTGGAGCATTTTGGACTTTGTGTTTTCAGATTAGGGATAAATTCAAAGAACTTAACTGGTAAGTATAATGCAGATATTCCAAAATCTGAAAAAATCCAAAATCCAGAACACTTCTGTTTCCAAGCATTTCAGATAAAGGGATACTTAACCTGTGTATATTTATATATAGATATAATTTCCTAAATAACCCTATCCATTAGCGTTTCCGAATTAGTTTTACCCTGGCTGGGCTGGCTCACTCGGGCAGCTCTAGTAGAAACTGTCTTGCCTCCCTGTGGCCATTTCCACAGTTTCCTGTGGAGGTGCGGGGCCGCGCTGTCCTTTCTCCTCCACTGGGTATCAGGAGCCCGAGCCTTGCCCACGCCTCCACCTCCCTGTGGAGTCCTGTCTCCATGGATAGCTGGCGTGTGCTGCCCATCCCCTCCTGGCCACCTGTGCCCGTGGCTGCTCCGGACAGGGCTCTGCTGGTACATGTTGAGCCACGTGCGCTCAGACAGCAACACGTGCTCCACATCTCCAGAGCAGAAAGGCTGTTAAAAACCACCGAGTGATTACAGCAGAAAATTCTCTGAAGCTCTGGAGTCAAACCCCCTTATTTACTGAAAGAGAACCTGGTATTTCAATCACTTCAGCTCCTGGGTGGCCTTTTCTGCCTGGTTCGGGCAGGGCTAGCCTAGAACTCAGGTCTCAAGTCAGCCCCACTGTCGTCCACCCACCGCACGGAGGCCTTCCCTTGAACAAGATTTCGGTGGCAGAACAACCAGCTGCTGCCCTGTTTCTTTCCAAAACTTAAAATGTGCACAGCAACATGACATCCTAAGCGTGATTCACAACAGAAAAAAAACTTGGACTTCATCCAAATGTAAAATGTTTACTCTCTGAAAGACACTGCTAATAATATGGAAAGACAAGCTGTAGACTTGGAGAAGATATCTGCAAGTCACATACCTGACAAAGAACGCTTGTACCCCGGTTCTATGAAGACTCCTCAAAACTCAAAAATAAGGGGGAAGAAACAGTTAGAAAATAGACAAAAGACACAGAGACACTTGACCAAAGAGGATTTGGGGATGGCAGGTCTGCTTATGAGAAGATCCTCGAAATCTTCAGCCATTAGGTAATGTAAATAGAAGCCCCAGTGAGATGCCACAGAAACCGATACGTGAATGTTTATGGTAGCTCTGTCCGTGACCCCAAACCGGAAGCAACAAAAATGTCCCTCCCAAGGCAAAGGAATACAGACTGTGGTACATCCATATGGTGGAATTCTGCTCAACAGGAAAAAGGGACGGGCTTTCGCTACACGCCGCTATATGGGCGGTTCCTGAAGTATCACCCTGAGTGTCAGAAGCCCATCTCCAAGGGTGGCGCATGGTCCAGTTCCATTTCCGTGACCTTCTGGGAAAGACAGAACGTGGAGTTGGAGAAGAGATGGGCCATCCCCAGGGATTAGAGTTGTGGAGAGGGTGACTGGGAGGGGCTCACGGGAGCACCTGGGGGTGTCTCGATGGTGGTGTGGTTGCAGATCCACCCACGCGTTCTAATCTGCAGCATGCGCACCTGCAGAAGTCATTTTGCTGTTTGACAACTGAAGTCAAAGTAATATGTAATATAGGGGAGGAAAAATGCCACAAGAGTAGGCTCGAGAGTGCCGACTGGGGCTGCACAGGGCTGGCCGCCGCTGTGGGACAGCGGGCCATGGGCCTGGGACGCAGGGGTGCCGGGAAGTGGACACCTGGATTTGGGAGAGGGAGTGGATTTGGGAGAGGAAGTGGACAGCAGGCCATGGGCCTGGGACGCAGGGGGTGCTGGGAAATGGACACCTGGATTTGGGAGAGGGAGTGGATTTCTAGAGCAGTGTGCTCTGTTATTTATTGGGAAGATGCCTTCACAATTATTATTATTAAAATGGGATTGAATGAGGATTGAAAACGAGAAGCAAAAACCCTTCCACATCCACGGTGGGATGTTAATTATTTTCATCAAATGTCCTTTCCCTAAACCGTGACATTAGAGTTTGCAGCCAGTCTTGTCCTTCCCAGAACCGGTGCGTCCCCTCCCACCCCAGCAATGAAGGCCCGTCTCAGCCAGTGTGATCGTGACCGCTGGAGGTTAGGGCAGTGTCCTCGTCTTTCTTCCGTCTTCCCCTCTCCTGTGCCAAGTGATGCTACTAAAGTGGCTCAATGCTAAAGCTTCATTCATTTATTTTTAATGTAAAGAAGCAATTAACTGTTAATGGTAGGCAGTTTTCAAAACACACCCTGATGAGGGACTCGGGGTGTGAGGGCGAGTGTGGTGGGAGGAATATGGGCGTTGGAGTCAGAGCAGCCCCATCTGGCCCTTCTGACCCCTTTTGAGCCATGCTCACTGGGCGCCTCCTTTCTTCTGAGTCTGTCTCTGTCCTGCAGAAGGGACCCCACTCCGGCGCCGAGAGCATCACACGTCCTGACACGGCCTCAGCTCTCAGCCCATGTCTACCTCCCAGCAGTCACTTCTGCCCTCTCAGCACTTCCCAGAGCTGCAGCTTGGATGGCGGCTGCTGCCACTGCACATTGCTGTAGCTCTGTAAGCGCCTCCCACGCCTCCCCATCTGCCGTCAGCCGAGGCACCTACGACTCCCAGGCACCGCTGCCCTGGCCCCACCGCAGTTAGAGAGAGACAGCAAGGTACCAGGGAGGTCGTGCCCTCGAGGCCCATTGTTGAGATGAATTGGCTTAGCAGGCTGTTTTAGCCCATTCTCACACTGCTGTAAAGGTACGACCTGAGACTGGGTATATTAGGGTTCTCTAGAGGGACAGAACTAATAGGAGTTATAAGAGAGTTATATATGGGAGTTAGTATTTTTAAAATAATTTTTATAATATTTCATTTGACCAACACTAACAAAATTAAACAACAAAAATAACAAAACTAAGAAGACATATAAATATTTTTACTTTGTATAGGTTTTCTGTTGCTTCTGTACATATTTTTTATTAGTTCCACCTAGAATGTGAAGAAGAGGAGAGATGTTTTGCTTAATACATACAGTTTTAGGGAGACATTCTCTGAATTTAAGCCCAATTACAGTGCACTATGTTTAACTCATATGGTCACAAGATCCCACAATAGGTCGTCTGCAAGCTGCGGAGCAAGGAAGCCAGTGCGACTCCCAGAGCTGAAGAACTTGGAGACACTGTGTATTAACCATTACACTGGGTAATTTATAAATAAAAGAGGTGTAATTGACTCACGTGGCTAGGGAGACCTCAGGAAACTTACAGTCACGGTGGAAGGGGAAGGGGAAGCCAGGCATGTCTTACATGGCAGGAGAGAGAGCGACAGTGTGCCAGGGAAGGGGAATCAGATTTCCTGAGACCTCCCACCATCGCAAGAACAGCATAGGGACACACTCCCATAATCCAGCTGCTTCCCACTGGGACCCTTCCTCCACACGTGGGGATTACAGTTCAAGATGAGATTTGGGTGGGGCCATAGAGCCAAAGCATATCACAGTCACTTTAGGCACCTCAGCCTTTATTGAGAATAACTTTTTAGGCCGAGTGCGGTGGCCCATGCCTGTAATCCCAGCACTTTGGGAGGCCAAGGCAGGTGGATCACAAGGTCAGGTGTTCAAGACCAGCCTGGCCAATATGGTGAAACCCCATCTCTACCAAAAGTACAAAAATTAGCTGGGTGTGATGTTGTGTGCCTGTAATCCCAGCTGCTCGGGAGGCTGAGGCAGGGGAATCGATTGAACTTGAGGGGGGTGCAGAGGTTGCAGTGAGCCAAGATTGTGCCACTGCACTCCAGCCTGGGCAACAGAATGAGACTCCGTCTCAATTAAAAAAATAAAAAGAGAGAGAATAGCTTTTTTAAGTGTGTGGATTTGGGTGTGAGCCACTGTTCTCTGAATGCAGTTCAGCAAAAGCACCTGTCTGAGTGTCTCTCTCACATACCCGTCAGCACTCCCAGGGAGGGCCCCACGGCGCCTCCCCCTCGCGGTGTGACAGAGGTGAAACTGAATGCGAGTGGGTGAATGATGTTTATATTTTTGATGCCAGGACAAATTCCAAACTTGAGTATTATACAGCAATGGAGAAATCCAGATCTTTGCTCCAAAACCTGCCCAGCCACAGCTGCCATTAGCTCTGCTTCCAAGTGGACGTCAGTTTTTAACTTGTACAGAGTGACTTCTCCACTTAAAACGCTATTACTACGTTTTTTAATTTTTAGATTTTTTTCCCAAATATGTGTACAGTCGCGTAAGACTTTTTGTGTGGTTGGTTGTGTGCTTTGTTTTGTTCTGCTTTCCCAGGCAGGGTTTCGCTCTGCCTCCCAGGCTGGAATGCAGTGCCGCCCTCTCGTCTCACTGTCCACCTCCTGAGTTCAAGTGATCCTCCCGCCTCAGCCACCCAGGTAGCTGGGACTGCAGGCATCTCCCGTCATGCCTGGCTAATTTTTATTTTTATTTTATTTTTTATTTTTTTGTACAGACAGTGCCTTCTCTGCTGCTAGGGTTTCTATATTCAGAGGACACTCCTGTACCTGTTAAAAAAAAAAAAAGGCTCATTATTTTTATACTTTATCATCATTTTCTGAAGATTTATTCTTAAAATATCTTGAACTTGGTTACAGTGACATGTGGTTCAGCCCCCTTGGCCAGGGTTAGCCTTTGGAGGTAGCCTTTCTGCTACCTCACGGCCCCTTCTTTTTTCCACGGGGGTCTCATCAGCACATGTTAACTCACGTAATGCTAGCCCGCGTGCTGGGGAGACAGATCCACTTGGAAAGTAGCCATGCGGTACAGTACAGAGACGAGCAGGTCGTCATCAGGCTGTGCTGATGAATGTGACCCCTGTGTTCCAGGCAGACCGAGACCGAGTTTCCCCTTATTTCCCTTCGCTGAACATGTCAGCCATGTTTGTGATGTTCTTATGTGTCCTTGCCCTGAGTGTGATGCTGAGACCTGGGTGCTTGAGGATGAGCTCCCAACACATTCCAAGCTGTGCCTGTCACCGGCGTGCCATGGGCAAGGGAGTCACCTCTGATATGCAAGCCCAGAGGTCGCCTTCTGGAAGCAGACCCTGTAACCAGCCTCCCTCCTTACAGGGCTGGGGGGTGGCAGGGTCCACCATCTGTGGAATGTTCTGTGGAGCCTCCTTGCCCATGCCACACAGAAGGATGCTGTGGGTAGGGCTCCCATGAGTCACAGCATGTGGCCAGCTGGGCCACGCCACCTCCCAGGGTGGTATCTGACCTGCCTAAAGCCTTTTGAGTTTTTGTATGTCTTTTTCAACACTTTCCTAAAATGCAGTGGTCAAAAGATAGTTGACTGCTCCTGCTTGGGGGATAGTCCCTAAGTGGGTTGGGAATTGTTCCTCCCAGACCCTGGGGCTGACATTTAGAGGGTCACCACCTGAGCCCTGCTCAGGTGACTGAGCTCCACAGTCAGCAGGATGCTGCTCCTCCGCCACCCCTCCCCTCACTGTGGGAGCAGGAGGCTGTGGTCTTGGAAGCAGCGCCCTGTGATTCGCATTCGCCTGAGTGGCCTTCTTGGCCGCAGGACTGAGCCTGGGGGAGCTGAGGCACTGCCTCCCTCCAGGCAGCACAAGTGTCTAAAAAAATTTGTAAGTACCCAAGGAATATTTGAAAATACATAAATTTTTGAATAGTTGAGAGATTTTTATAAAAAACATTTGTGTGGCTGGGTGCAGTGGCTCACGCCTGTAATCCTAGCACTTTGGGAGGCCGAGGTGGGCGGATCACGAGGTCAAAAAATTGAGACCATCCTGGCCAATGTGGTGAAACCCCATCTCTACTAAAAATACAAAAAATTTAGCTGAACGTGGTGTCACGTGCCTGTAGTCCCAGCTACTCGGGAGGCTGAGACAGGAGAATTGCTTGAACCCAGGAGGCGGAGGTTGCACCGAGCCGAGGTCGCGCCACTGCACTCCAGCCTGGCACCTGGTGATGGAGTGAGACTCTGTCTCAAAAAAAAAAAAAAAAAAGACATTTGTGCAATATTGGCAGAGGTGTCGGTGGGTGCTGGGTGAGAGCCACACAGCTGTCTGGGTGCTGCCCCTGTGTCCCTGCACACCAAGACTGCCCTCCTCTGCACCTGAGCTGGGGCTCGGGGTTCCTTGAGTCACACCTACATTAAAACGACACAGGCATCCATCGCTCTGACGTCTGTGCTGGCCTGAGCTCCCTGGGGAAGCATTTGGATTGCTGCCCCTTTTACCACAACCCTCCTGGGCATGGTAAGGCCTTTGAACCTAGAGCCAGAGAACCTGCATGGGCGTCCCTGCCTTCCTTGGATGAGCTGATCTTGGATCCGGGTTAATGTTGGGATAACTTGTTTTCAGTTATAGTTGTAAGACCAAACAGAAACAGGCTGTCTTGCTTGGCCTGATTTCGTTTATGTTTTGTAGGTTTTAGCAGTTCATTATTGTAAACAGAATCCTGAGCACTGTGGACCAAGGCGGGTGGAGACTCCACCATAACCCAGCACCTAGAGCGCACGTGTGTGACATCTCGCATGACGCGCCTTCGGAATGGAGTCTGTGCGTGCGCAGTTGTCAGGGAGCCTCTGCAGTACGTGCGCATACATGGGATTTAACTTGATCCGCTCTTGGTCTTTGCCAGCTTTTTAGGGACTCGGAAGACTTAGTTTTGCATACAGTTTCATTCTTTCATCTCACTCACCACATAGAAATGTCTTGCCCTTGAGAATACCTCTGTCGCCACGAAGGGGAGGATGATGCTGGTCCCTGGGTCCCATCTGCCTAGTGTGACGAGTCACATGACACCAGGAGACTGACAGGCCTGTGTTCTTGCGCTTTGCTTCCGTCAAGCTTCGTGACCTGCAGAAAGGAAAACCAGGTCTGCCTCGTGCTCTGCATACCCCTTCTCTTCCCGGCAGCCCTCGTAGGGAGCATGTGAAGGATGGTCCTGAGTGCAGGCTATGGGTGCCAGGCGGTGATTGGCAGGCCCACGTCAGATGGGCCGGTGTGTTTCGCACACACAGACCTGCACGGCAGGCACCTGCCCCATGCCCATGTGTCCTTGCCCTTTGCCGTCTGAGAGGGCGCACCCTGGTCCTACAGTGCCTGGCCCTTAGTGTGCCAGGTCTGTGAGGCCCGAGCTCTTAGGGGTCAGTGTCGGGGTCATGCTGAGGGGTGAAACACTGCCCTGCTGAGCACACAGCAGGTGGTCGCCTGGCCAGGAGCCTCAGGACTCCGAGGTGTGGGGTTTGGAGGTTGAGTGACGCACAACACACCACTTTCGTGCCCTGTGGAAGGCCTGGCTTTTGTGACCTGGCCTCTTCGCCATCTCAATGGCAGTTACATGGCACGGCATCCCTGCTGCCCCCAGACGGTCAGAAATCCAACCTGAATCATATCATTATCCTCATTTCTGTCAGCACTGGAGACGTGGGGAAGTTTCGACCATCAGGACTGGTGCACAGCGCGATGTGTCTTCTGTAATAAGTGTGGTTTATTTCAAACAGGGGCCTCAGTGCAGCTGCTCACCATCAAGGCTCCTCTGGATAGCTGGCGTTAACCCCTTGCCAGCCCTCCTGCCTTTGTCAGAATCAGCAGCACGTGGTGTTTCACGTCTCAGCACGCGGTTAGAGAGAAGATCCGGCAGTTTGTGCGTAATTATTTAGCAGGCTTTAAAACTAGGGGAGGAATTTGTTTTCTAATTAAGCTGCTGTGTCTGGAAGTAAATTATAGTGAGCCTTCCTCGGGCGGCCCCCCAGTTTCTAATTATCTACGCTAACCCGGCAGCCTGATGAATAAGCCTGTTGCTGCTGCCGTACATATTTATATTCCGAATCCTTTGAGAGAGTGGCAGTAAGATCCATGCTTGGAAATTAAGGGACATTTTTCAGCCCTGAATCAAAGTAATGAAACGCTTTAACAGTGCTAGGAATATTAGAGTTCTCAGAAAGCTCCGGGGAACCTGAGAGGTGCGAACCTGTTCCACAAGGCTGCTAGTTAGTATTCCGATCACCGGAGGCTCAAAGCGTATCCGAAACGTGCTCGTGATTAACATTGATTGTATACACAGCATATTTTAAACCGCTAACAATCCAGCGTTGCGAATAAATGAGTCTCCGTGTGCCGCCGCTTCCGAGGCACGGTAAGCATGGCTGCCCCTGTGTGGCCTGGGCACAGTGGGCACGGGGCTGTAGCCCTGGAGCTCGGGTTTGACTCTGGCTCCGAAACCTTCAGCATGGTGTTTGCTGGTCTCTGGTTCCCGTCTGTGGGAATTCTGTCTCATCTGAGGCTGGGGATGCAGTGAGGAAAATGTCAGGAGTCCTGGGAGCTGCTGCTTGAGAGCAATGGTTATCAGTGCTTCCTTGGGAATGAGAGTAACCATAGGAAGGATTCATTGAGCACCCAGGGTGCCAGGTACCGTGCTGAGGCCTTCACAGATATTATCCTCCCGGGAGCCCTTCGAGGGGAGGTGCTGTTTTCTACCTTTTAAAAGATGGGGAAACTGAGGCACCCCACAGGCACGGGGCCTGCCGAGCACCAAGCCATTAGGACAGGCTGGGGCAGGGATTTGCTGGCAGCCTCCCTGGAGCCCGGGTCTCCTTTTCCTTGGTGTGGGCTGTGCGTGAACGGAGCGCAGGCCCCCCGCAGGAGTCCAGACCTCTAAGGGTCCACACAGGGTGAGGGATGGCACACGTGCCAGAGGCTCGGCGGCTGTGATGAGAATTCACCTCACTGAGGCCAATCATACACATGGATTATGTTTGAAAGGAAAACTATCAAAAGATACCAGTCTTGATTCAAAAAGTACCTTTCTTTCAACATAAATATACAATATTGGCTGGTGAAGGTGAAAATCAGTAATTCATTGACATCTGCCAGTCACTGCTGAGATGAGTAACGAAGCACTAGACGCTGATTTAGAAATGAAGAGGCAGAAACAAAACCTGAGAGACCGCTGAGCAAGGAGGATGTGAGTCACTGGCAGAAACGTGGGACCCCTGCCACCCAGCAGAATAGCACCTCTGCCTGCCCCAGCACGGCGTCCTCAGCGCTCCCGTCTGCACCACGCCAGGGCACACACCTTCTGCCTGGGCGCCTCTCAGATCCCCCCTGAGCGAAGGAAGGGAAGATAGGGGTGCCAGGTTCCCCTCTGGTTTCCTTGCACCCCCCAGTGAGGCCTCCTCAGCTTGTCCGGATCGCCGGGCGTGGAGGAGGCCTGGGTCTGAGATGAAATTGCGGATATGTGGCTGAGGGGGGATGTGAGAGGTTCAGAGGCCTCCCCACGGAGCATGCACACAGCACGGAGATCTTCCATTTCCTTCACAGTGGTACCCAAACTCTGGCCCTTGTCATCAAAACAAAGGCCTGAGCAGCGCAGCACGGAACATCTGTGGTCCACACTCCGTCTCCTTGCAGCTCGGTGCCTCCTAGCATCCTCAAGAAAATGTGTGTGTCTGGGCATCACTAAAGGAAGCCCTCGCTCAGCGGAGATGCAGGGGCACAGGGTGATTGGAGGGAGCTTCTCCTCCTTGAAGGCAGTTCCCAGGTGCAGAGCGAGGAAGAGGCCGCTGTCAGGCTGAGTGTGTGCCTGGCCGGCACCCCTTGGCCGTCCTGTCTGGTGTTGGCATTTGCTCCTTTGTAGGAGTTGTCTCCTGGGGATGGCTCAGTAGCTGTGGGGTCGCTCGTCACTGTGGTCACATGACTGGGATGAGGCTCAGCCCCTATTGATCCCTCTTTTCCAGACGTATCGTAGTTCAGCAGGTGCACCTTCCTTCCTCCATGCAGCAGGCCCTCCTCCCTCCGTCCAGCAGGCGCCCCTCCCTCCGTCCAGCAGGCCCTCCTCCCTCTGTCCACCAGGCCCCCCTCCCTCCGTCCGGCAGGCCCTCCGCCCTCTGTCCAGTCTGCCTTTTTCTCCTTACCCGTCCCTGAGAGTCTGTTCAGGCTGCGTTGCCCGCATGGCCCGTCTGCTCCTCTCAGCCCCTGATTCTGGCAGCGGTACCTGCTTGGATCCGTTTATCCTGCAGGTCTCAGAGCCCCGCCATCGTTCCTGTGTGCATGGCCGCAGACTGCATTCAGTGATAAAGCAGTGTGGCATGAGGAGCCGTCACAGCCGGGGCTCCGGGGTGTGTGGTAGCTTTTTCCGGCCCTCACCACAGCCGCCTAGTGAGCAGCCTCTGTCTCCACATCAACTTCTGGAAGCCAAGACGAGGGTAGAGGACCTTGCTAGAGTCACAGAGAGTCACACAAGGATCCCCAGTTGGTGGTGGAGCCTGTGTCCTCCCCCGCCCGCATCCGCTGGCTTCTGAGTTTGCTGCTTTGTGCTGCGTGGTCCCTCTTGGAGCCTCATTGCTGTACCGTGTGCCATTCAGAGAAAGGCCTCCCTGTTCTGACGTATGTGTGAGTCTTCCGACCTCGAAGCCAGCGCGTCAAGTGTGAGCTGCAAGCTCGCCAGTGGGGTCTCGGGTTCCAGGCTGCAGCGCACTTTCAGACCCTGCATGTACTTCCCGGCGCATTCGTTCATTCACCCGTTCATTGAGCAGATGTCTGCTGTGGACTCACTGCGTGCTGGGGCCTCTCCTAGGCCCTGGAGCCAAGTCCTTGCTCCTTAATTTACATCCTGATCGGGGCAGAAATGCACTTAAGAGGAGTGTGAATGTACCAGGAGTGCCATGTGATCACGCAAGAGTAGCTGTTTGCTTCTTTGATGGGGCATGCCGGTGAGGCCGTGAAGAGGCAACCTGAAACTGTGACCAACTGGCCAGACAGGAGCAGCCGTGCCAAGACCAAGGGACCGCGTTCCAGACAGGGAGCCCCCCGCATCTGAGCCAGCCACGAGTGTGGACTGTGTTGCCAGTGCTTTCTTTGAAAGAGGCATATGTAGGTTCGGTATCTAGAGTTAACACTGCTAATCTGGGAGCATTTAATGGGTTTACAGGGGCCTACCTGAGTCTGACTCAGACCACTGCATTGGATGGGGAAACTGAGGCACTCAGTAGCTTGATTGCTACCTACATTGGACATTTTGCTCCATGAATCAGTGGTGTGAACCGCAGTGGCCACTGAAGGGAGCGGTGGCGTGAAGCCTGACTGGTGGCTCCATTTGCCAGAGGGAGGGGCCTGACTGCACGGCCCGCGGGAGGCCGTGGTGTTCTCCCCTGAGAGCCAGAGGGAGGAGGTCAACTGCATGGCCCGCAGGAGGCCGTGGTGTTCTCCCCTGAGAAGGTGGGCGAGTACTCCTTTTGCTGGAAGAGGCTAAGAGATCTCTAAGATTCTTCCCGTGGATGATGACCCAAACAGATTTCGTATGGCTGCGTGTTTAGCTGCTGTGTCTTGTAGCTGTTATTGGAGGCCGCAATGTGCCTCCCTGAAATATGAAGGATTTTTGGGCTGAAGACAGTTAAGAAGCAAGTGCAAGAGAGCGCTCCTTGCCTGCCCTCTGTTTCCCTAAAGCAAGACATCGATCTGCAGAGGCAGAGGCACCCTGTCCTGCGCCCGTCCCAGGAAGGACAGCAGCGAGCCGGAAGACAGCTCCCAGCCCGTGCAGTGCCGGCTTATAGATGTAGTGACTGAGTCTCAGAGAGGTTAAGTAACCTGCCCAGAGTCACACAGAAGGAGTGGCTGAGCCGGCAGGACTCCAGCCCAGGTCTGTGTGATGCCAGCGCCCACCTCTGCACCAGGTGGTGCGAGGAAGGACGCCTACCCCTTCACATCCCTTCGCCCGTTTGTGAGCGCAGATGCTGAGGAAAGTGGCATGAGTTGTATGCATCAAGGTGCCTGGTCTCAAAGGGCAGGCTCGATGTGGACCTGACAAAATGAGGGGCCATGGACAACATGGGAGGAGGAGTTGCTGACCTTCTGTGTGATGCATGCCCACCGGGAAGACCCCAGAGCATTGTCCCAGAAAGCCAGGCATAACCACACACGGCTGGCTGCATTTAGCAACTGTCTTTCCTGGGGTGTTTTAACAAATTCACAGGAAGAAACAGAATCCACAAGCAGGCTGGGAGTGACTCTGGGATTTCAGCATCTTTTCAGAGACAGAAAGATCCGTATGAGCCCAGGACAGTCGGGGGAAGTTGGTGGCAATCTCTGTCAGAACCATGGTGTGCGTGGCAGTTAATTCCACAGTGGGAGAGCTCCACCCTGAAAGCTCACCCTCCTCTCCTCCCACCCTCGTTAGGCCAGATTTTTGCAGAGAAGCTCCCTGGTGAAGTTTAGCATGCAGGTAAGAGGGCATCTGGAGGCGGGCAGTGCCCTAGAAGGAAGTGCTTCCCCCGGCTCCTGCTCCGCGGGAGCCTGTCTTCCTTCCCCTTGTCGTAGGAGCTGCTTTCCCGATGTGGCAGGCCTTTCAGCAGCTGCTCAGGAAACTGCTTGGAGGTGGTTTCTCCCATGTGGCTCCTGTGACTGCCTCTCAGGATGGGCCCTGACACCAGGAAGCCCACAGAAAATCCACTTCTGAGAGAGTACTTCAGAAATCAACGTGGGCTCAGATGTCTTTCCGAAGGGCTTTGGAATCTGCCTGTTTAATAAAAAAGAATCTGCTTTTCATTATGTCATCAACATGTTGAATAAGAAGATGGGGAATTGCCCCTCGCCTGTCTGGGGCCACCTCTCCCTTTGGTTTTTGTTTGCGGCCTCCAGAGTGGCCGTTGCTGTACATTGTTGTTGACTGACCCCAGGAAGGGACAATCATTTGGCATTCTGTAGTACTTTCGGGACAGGGTGAATCAGCTCCTGTGACATTAACTCCTGCTTACTGTTAAGCCAGAGAAATTTTTCCTCTGGAATTCAAACCTACACTTACTTCACAAGTAAAGATGAGCAGAATTCTGTTCTAGGAGAGCCATTAAATGTGGAAAGATGGGATCTAAAGAGATGGTCGCACTGTGCATATGAACCATTTGATTTAGAAACCAAGCAGAGATTTTGAAAAATTAAAAAACAAGCCGCCTGTGGTGTTTCTAAAAAGAGCAGTCAGCTTATGCAGAGGTGCAGTTATGGAACTTTCTAGTTTCTAATGTCTCTCGGGTGCTCTGTTCACACCAAACCGTTTGGATCCTCCTGGAGACACTAACAGCCGCTTCATTTAAGACAAGGTTTTTCAAATCTCAAGTCCTGGCTGATTAGTGGCAATGAAAGCAGTTAGGTGGGTCACTGCCAGCATTTAAAAAGAGAAGAAAGCAACACTGTTTTCCTAGTAAGACGAACGTTCCTTGGTTCTGTTGCTTGAGCATGTATCTCTTTTTCTGTTCGTTTCTTCATTTTTGTTTTTCGGAGGCATGGGTAGAGTACGAACCTGTAAATATGTATCTTTTTGTTTGTTTGTTTCTACTGGTTTGTTGTCAAAAAATATGTATCTTTATATGTGGTTGTGTATGTGTGTTTGTCCGGTCACCAGAAATATTCCTCGGGCTCCTGATCAAAAAAGTTTGAAAGCTTCTTATTTAAATGACCTGTACTCTTGTGTTAACTGGGGACCTGAACAAGACTTTAGCTGTCAGCAGTGCTGTGACTCCTTAGCCATTGCCTCAGAACAGCCTTGCCCCAAATCCCTGTTCTACCACCTGCCTTCTGCCGTATTATGGCTCCCCATCAGTCTGTCCCATTTTTAATTAAGGATACTGCTTATACATATATCTTTTTTCTTTGATATTTTTTTCTCTTTTTTTTAAATTTTCTTTCACTTATACATGTATCTTAACTTTCTCTTCTTTTCTTGTTGAAGAAATAATTTTGACAAGTTCTCACATTTTACTCTAAATTAAAAGCCCATTTCCCTTTTGACCAAACGCATTAACCTTCAGAACTGAAGAAGGACAGAGTAACCATGAGCAACTTGCCCTTCCTGGTAGAATGAATCAAACCTTTTACCAGCAAGATACATCTCCCTTTATCTCTGGTGTTGGAAATAGATGCTTGGTGCCGCAAAGAAAAATTAGCACTGAGACAAAGGATTTTTCAGCAACATAATTTTTACTTCCTGGACTGCAGGAAGGGTACCCCTACTGGCCATTGTGCCACGAGAGTACAATGAACAAAGGAAAACACAAATGTATCCCTTACACATTTGGGGTTGTCCTTACTTCTGTGTCTGATCTCTTTTGGTTGGAGCCAGACCTTACAATCTAAACTAAAATCTGATTGGCTAATAACTTTAAACTTTTCTAAAAGGTAAAAGCATGGAGAGCTTTGAGCACATCCAGCACAGATACCTTGGTTGAAGCATAAGAACATAAAATATACTATGTGCCTGTAAGCATGGCATGTTTAACAGCTACATAGGGTAGGGCTTAACAAAGAGTTATTAGCACACTTATTCTTTAACAGGAAAGGAAACTTTAAAAAGAAAATTTCTGCTTCCCATATCTGGTAATGCCTTTTGCCTTAGAGTTCATGTTTTTATAGCATCATTGCTAAACAACCATCTTTTGGTTAGTGTTTGCAGAATGCATCTTTTTTTATCCACACACATATATATATATATATATATATATATATATATATATACACATACATATATATATACATACATACATACATATAAGGTGTATCTCTTTTTAGCAATATAGTTAGCTTTTATTTAGTTTTGTTTTTAAATAGAGTTGGAAAATTTAAAATATTTAGTTCGTTTACATTTAGTGTAGTAATTGACATATTTGGGTTTTAGTTTGCCTCCAATTTACTTCACCCTTTTTTTTTCTACTGCTTTTTATTCTAGCCCCCCACCCATTTATTTTTTATTTTTATTTTTATTTTTTGAGACATAGTCTCTTGTCACCCAGGCTGGAGTGCACTGGTGCAATCTCAGCTCACTGCAACCTCCGCCTCCTGGGTTTAAGCAATTCTCCTGCTTCAGTCTCCCAAGTAGCTGGGATTACAGGCGGCGTACACCACCACACTCGGCTAACTTTTGTATTTTTAGTAGACAGCGTCAGCCAGGCTGGTCTTGAACTCCTGACCTCTGGTGATCTGCCTGTCTCTGCTTCCCACAGTGCTGGAATTACAGGCCTGAGCCACCATGCCTGGCCAAGCCCCTTTTTTAACCTTTCTTTTTTCTCTTCCCTTACCATCTTTTGGGTTGATTTAGCAATTTTATTACACCTTTCTTCTCTTCTATTGGCTTGTTAATTTTATATTCTTTTACTATACTTTGAATGGTTACTCTAGAGCATGCTGGTTTTTTCTTCTAACTGCTAGATAGTATATACCTTAGGCTTTGCAGGCCATTTAAAGTCTCTGCCTCATAGTCTCCCTATTGTACAACTCTTTAAAAATTTAAAAACCGTTCTTAGCCTGGGGGCCTTAAAAACAGGCTTCTGTCTAGTTGTGGTCCTTGGACCATAATTTGGTGACCTGCTTCAGAAGCTATAACATGCATCCCACTAAAACCTAATGTATGCCCGGCACCGTGGCTCATGCCTCTAATCCTAGTCCTTTGGAAGGCTGAGGCAGGAGGATCACTTGAAGCCAGGCGTTACCAAGACTAGCCTGGGTAATATGATACGCCCCTGTCTCTACCAAAAAAATCAAGTCAGACATGATGGTGCACACCTGTAATCTCAATACTTTGGGAGGCTGAGGCACGAGAACTGTTTGAGACAAAGAACTCAAGACCAGCTGAGCAGCATAGCAAGACCACAGCTGTACAGAAGATTTTAAAAATCAGCTGGGTCTGGTGACGTGCCCCTGTAGTCGCAGCTGCTTGGGAGGCTGAGGTAGAAGGATCACTTGAGTCCCAGTGCCTGCGGCTGCAGTGGTTCGTGACGCGCCACTGCACTCCAGCCTGGGTGACAGAGCAAGACCCTGTCTGTTTAAAAAAGACAAAAACAGAGTACCCTTTAGTACAGATCTTCTGATTTAAAAAAATGTCATTGGTATTTCTTTGAAAATTCCATAATTTCTCCTTTATTTGTTTTCACATTTTCAAATCAACACTATTGAGGTGCATTCAATAAATTATGCCCACTTTAACTGTGCAGTTGATGCGTTTTGACAGACCACTCTGCCCATGGAAGCACACCACAGCCAGGACACATCCCACGTGTTCCCTTGTACCTGTCCCAGCCCATCCCTCGCCTTACCCCTCAAGCCCAGGCCACCATCGATCTGGATTTTCTCACTCTGCATTAGATTTGACATTTCCCGAACTTTCTATAAACAGAATGATAAAGTATGTGCTGTCTTCTGTCTGCCTTCCTTGGCTCAGAATCCTGCGGTGGGGATTCATCCATGCTGGGAGATCCATAGTTTATTCCTTTTCGTTGTGAGTACCAGCCCACCCTGTGTGTCCATTCGTTTCACCTGTTCATGCTCGTTTGCAGTTTCCATCCTGACTGCTACAAACAGAGCCACTATAAATATTCACGTGCAAGTCTTCGTGTGGACCTATCTATTCATTTCTCCTGGATAAATACCTAAGAGTGGATGGCTTGGTCCTATGGTAGGTGTACATTTAACTTTGTAAGAAGTTGCCCAACTGTCTTCCAAAGTGGTTTACAGACCTGAGTTCCTCCTGTAATAACAGCGTGCTGGTCATGGCACATCCATGTTGACAGTTGGTATTCTGTCTTTTTGTTTTTATTATTTTATTTTTTTGAGATGGAGTCTCGCTTTGTCATCCAGCCTGGAGTGCAACAGCACAGTCTCAGCTCACTGCAACCTCCGCCCCCCGGGTTCCAGCGATTCTCATGCCTTAGCCTCTTGAGTAACTGGATTACAGGCGCATGCTACCACACCCAGCTAAGTTTTTGTATTTTTAGTAGAGATGGGGTTTCACCATGTTGGCAAGGCTGGTTTCAAACTCCTGACCTCAAGTGATCTGCCCGCCTTGGCCACCCAAGTGCTGGGATTACAGCAAACCCAAAGTGCTAGGATTACAGGCATGAGCCACCACACCCAGCCACCTTATGGAAGGTATAACACAATATCATTATTATTTTAATTTGCATTTGCCTAATCATGCCAGAGCAGGTTTTCATGTGCTGCTATTGGCCATTAATTTATCCTCTTTAATAAAATGCATCTTCAGCTCTCTTGCCAATTTTTAAATTGTGCTGTTTGTCTTCAAGAGCCTTCCTATATTTTGGACCCACGCCTTGGTCCTGTCTATATATTGTGAACACTTTTGCTCAGTCTGTGGCTTGTGTCTTTATTTATAAAACAGTCTTTTGATGAACATAAGTTTTTCATTTTGATGGAGCCTGATTTCATCATTTATTTATTTTATCATCTGTACTTCCTGTGTCCTACCTAAGAAATCTTTGCTGACCCTAGGGTTGTGGAGATTGTCAATTTTTTTCTAAAACTTTTAGTTTTAACTTTCATGTTTGTGATGAACTTAATTAACTATGATTAACTTTTAAGTTTGTGATCCATTTGAAGTTTCTTTTTTTAATATAATGTGCAATAAGAGTCAAGGATCATTTTTTTCCATATAGATACCAAATCGTCCAGCACTATTTGTGGAAGAGACTATTTTTTTGTCATTGAATTACCTTTGACAAAAATCATTTGACTGTAACTGTATAGTTCTATTGTTCTGTTTTATTATATTGATCTATGTCTATCTTTATTGGCATAGGGATAGAAATACCACATTACCGTGATCACTGTAGCTTTAGTGTGAGTCTCTGTTTTTTGTTTTGTTTTGCTTTGTTTTGTTTTTGTCGAAATGGTTTTGGCTACCCTAGATCCTTGCATTTCATATAAATTTAAAAATCGGTTTATCAATTCTAAGGAGAAGCCTGCTGAGATCTTGATTGGAATTACATTAAATTTAGATCAATTTGAAGAGAATTACCATCCTAGTAATAGGGAGTCTTCTGATCCATGAACATAGTGGGTTCAGATTCCATAATCATTATCACATATTGATTTAGTTGTCTTGGTGCTTTGTAGCCTTATCTGTACATGTCTTGCAAATATTTTTTCATATTAATGTTACTTTGAAAATTACTGAATGTGGCATATAGAAATTAACTGATTTTTGCATGAGGACCTCATTTCCTCGAACCTTGCTGCAGTCACTTACTGGCTCTGGGAGCTGTTTTCCAGGTTTCTTAAGATCGTCTGTGTATCTAATTATGTCATCTGAAAATACGTACGGTTTTACTTCTTATTTCCAATGTTTATGTCTCTCATTTCTTTTTCTTGCTTCACTGCACTGCCTGACGCCTCCAGTATAATGTTAAATGGAAGCAGTACAGCTGGGCGTTCAGGCCCTGAATGCAGTCAAAGATCAATGACAGGGAAACGTTTTGTCTTACTCTACTAAGTATAACATGTGCTGTGAATTTTTCAGATACCCATTATCAGGTTGAGGGAGTGCACTTCTCTACCTAGTTTTGCGAGGGTCTTTATCGTGAGTTGGTGTTGGAACTCGCCGGCAGCTTTCTCTGTGTCTGTGGAGGGCATCGCACAGCTCTTCGCCCATACCGTTAAGACGGTGCATCACATGATTGATGTGCAGCTGCTAAGCAGTCCTGCATCCCTGTGATAGACCCCACTTGGTCACGGTACATTACTCTTTGATATATTGTGGGATTTTACTTGCATTTCATTGAAGATCGTCTCACGTGTGTTCTCCTCTACCCTGTGGGACACAGCCACGCCCTCTCCAGCAAGGCCTAAACCTCAGCCCCGCCTGGGGCCTTCTCCACATGCTGGGATTACAGGCGTGAGCCACAGCACCCGGCCCTTGATTTCTTAGTATACTAAATTTTTAATTTCCAGGGTTTCAAAAGAAGTAGCTTCTAGTTTTCTTCCAAAATTGTTCACCTTGTCCTTTAATTCCTTATGCATGCTAAGTAAGATTACTGCCAACTCTGGCCTGGCAGCTCCATTATTCAGACCCTCCGTCCATCCCTTTCTTGTCAGCTGCTTTTCTTGGTTTCAAACATATATACAGTTTTCCAGTAATTACCTGGTTTTTCTTTAATTGAATGCTACAAATTGAAAATGGGAATTGTACAGGTACTTGGGGGTGATCTGAGGCTGTGAGTCTGCATTGTTTCTAATTTCCTGTTCCCAGTGGAGAGCCCTTTAGAGTTTCCATCTACAACTGAGGAGTTTCACCAGATCTGCTTCTCCCTGGCAGTCCCTCCTCTCCCGCTGTTGTTCCCCAGCCCCGTGAGCCTGCTGCGATCTGCTCAGTGTCCCTGCTGGTGGGTCCCATTTTGGGAATTGCCAGATGCTTCCAAGAGAGGTGGCCCCAAACAAAAGCTCAACCCCGGGCTTCCTTCCCTCGGGTCTTAGCCCCATAATTTCTCATAGCCTGGCCTGCCTCTCCTTGCTTTCTAAAATATTCCCCGAACACACACACAGCCTTTCTAGCTGTTCTCCAGGCGAGAATGGTCTGAATCACTTCATCTGCCATTACCTGCCAGGGAGCTCATACCGTCCTCGAAACCCTAAACTCATGGGAACCACACCCCCCCAGATTTGCACCTGTGAGTTGGAGTCTGGTGGGCTGAGCCTTCTTAGATAATGTCCAGTGGCTGCACACGAGGGTCTGCGGGCACAGAAGTGGACCCACAGCCCACGTCCCCAGCCCTCCGTGTCCAGCTGGGCCTCTCACCGGCTCTCTTGTTCCCGTTCCTGTCCCTCTGTCCTCCAGACTAAGCATTGTGGCCCAGTTGAAAGGCTGCTCCTCTGGCTTTAAATTGCAAACTATTCAGCCCAACACCATATGCTAGGATTTGCAAACCATGGGTTTATGCACGCTGAAATGGACTTTAATTATGATCACTGGAAGTCTGTAAATGGCTATAATACGGGGCACTGTGTAGTGAGAACGTCACATAACGCTGTAGAGTGCTGAATTCTGCATCATTTTAAAGAGAGGTTGGAAAAGAGTGTCACAGAAATGCATGTTTACTTGGTTCAGAGCAATATTAGCTTAAGAAAAAGTATTTTCACTAGCTTCACGGAAAGCTGCCTCCTGGTGCATTATTTCCTGATCTTCGTTTTCAGTTGTTTTCTTTCCCCACGGAGTTGTGTTTTTACAATAACATAGATGCGTGTTTTATACATACGGTTTCAACGAAGCATTCGTTCAGAGGCTGTATGGACACGCCCATCACACATGCGCACAAGCTCAAAGACTCCTCTCAGTAACCTTGTGATCCATGCCCCCCTCACTACCCCCAGCCCTCACTGTGGAGAACCACGGGCGTGAGATATGTATACATAGCTTTCCTCTTCCTAGCAATCTAACCACTATGTACTGACCTGGATTTTCAAAAGAATTATTTAAAGAAGAAATTGCTCAGTTCACCTCCCCGACCCTGTCACGGAACATTTGTAAGTAATGAATTATTTGCAGTAAGTAAGTGAGCCAGCTCAAGGTTCTCTATGCCGCCGTTTTCATAGTAGTCATTTCAATTTAAATGTGTATCCTTCTTTAATTGAATTTAATCTGAGATGATATAAATTTTTTAAATAATACAGTTTTGACCGGCAGGTGGATCACCTGAGCTCAGGAGTTCGAGACCAGCATGGGCAACATGGTAAAACCCCATCTCCACCAAAAATACAAAAAATTAGCCAGGTATGGGGGCGTGCACCTGTGGTCCCAGCTACTTGTGAGGCTGAGGTGGGAGGATCAATTCAGCCTGGGAGGTGGAAGTTGCAGTGAGCCGAGGTTGAACCACTGCACTCCAACCTGGGTGACGGAGTGAGACCTCATCTCAAAGGAATTTTTTTTCATAATGCCGTTTTGAAATATCTTCCCTTTTCCGGAAAACTTGCTGTAGCTTTCTTCTTATTTAAAATAAAAGGGGAGCAGGGAGTTTTGGTTTTCTTTAATATGTAAGTCGTATGTTTTCAGCATGGTATTAAGTACACATAAGGAAAAAGAATTAAAATCATCCATTTTCTTCAGCCAGCCAAGATAATCATTATTAATACTTCGGGTATACCCTTGCAGACTTTTGTCTAAGTAGATTCTTGGATATTTTTTGATTTTGTGCACAAAGAGATAATCCAGGGGCATGGCCACCACCGTGTTTCAGGAGCTCCTTAGATGATAGAATTGGGGATGATTTGTACTATCTTGTTTTCTTTTTTATCATCATTTGAGTATTTTTAGTGAGTTTGTCCTATTACTTGGAAACCATTGTTTTCAGTTACCATTTTGTTTACATGCAGCTTTACCATCATTCAGTGGGGATTCACCCCCTGGCTCATCAAATACGTATGCGGCACCCATTCTGCATGGGATGTTTCATGCTGAGCATCATCATAGCAAGATGAAGAAAGAACTTAGTCCTCACTTTCAGAGAGCCCCAAGCCTCAGTGGAGACACAGCCTGGGCAGCAATCTCTTACGGCAGAGACAGTCACCGCTCTCTGGGCAGGCATCAAAGCAGCAGCTGCCAGTGGGGTCCCCTAGGCTGGTGTGGCAGAGGCCCCAGGGAGTGTCCTGAGAGGAAGCAGGACTTGAGTGGAATGACAGGGTTCGTAGGTGTCCCCTAAGCCGGGAAGACGGCGGAGGGGGGAGTGGTCTGAACAGAGCAGCAGGATGTTTGAGAACAAGTGTGATGTGGCTGGAAAGCGATGTATTTGCTGAAATAGGAAGTTGGGGACAAGTAGAAAACAGCACAAGGAAGGTAAACACACGCGAGCCACTCAGGCTCATATGTACCATGTCAGCTGCGTGGCTGTTCTAGGGAGCAGACACCAGGCAGTTAGGGGTGCACGAGGTTTGTTGGAAGAAACACCTGTCAGAGCTCAGGACGGAAGCTGGACCCGATGGATGCCTGGCCCAGGCGCTGCAGGCCCTGTGGAGAGAGAGCTGCCGCTCCAACTCGAGGCAGCCAGCTCTGTAGCTCCGCTCTGCTTAGCACAGGCCAGGGCTGCCCAGAGCAGAGCAAGGCCCTGTCTGAACATGGGCCAGTCCCTGTGCATGCCAGCTGGGGCTGTCCCTGCACCTCACTTTTTTCCCGCTGAGGGCCCAGCCTGGTGTCCACGGGCAGGGACAGCCATCGGCATCAGTGGGAGCAGCTGTGTTTTAGGTGGGGAAGTGAGGTGGCCAGGCCTGCGCGCTATGTAGATCACACCATGTGCTTCACGAGCTGCCAGGAACTGTAAGATTGATTTATGTCAAGGAGAGCAAGTCATTGCCCACGGGAATTTAGCTACACAGAAAATTAACAGAGTGGAACAGTCGTGGGTAACAAAGGAAAAGTAAGGGATTAGAGGATCTCAGCTGTCATCCTGTCCCCGTAAATCGGGGCTGGACAGTCCGTCACCTGCAAAGCCTCCTCCTGGCTGGCGAGGTGGCGTCCACAGAGCGATTCTGGAGACCCGAGGGGTGGGGGAGCAGGTTCTGCACAGGCAGTTGGAGAGCCGCGGGGCTCTTGGCCCCCACTCCTCCAGCCAGAGGAGTTTTGCTGTCCTTTGTCCTGCGTAAGATTTTGTTTGAGTAGCTAAAAAGTGATGAAAACCCTGCAGCGGTCAGTGGGGACCCTGGTAGATTTGGGGGCCCAGCTGCCTGCACAGTGTGAGCCACAGCAGAAGGGCCTGGCCCCAGAACGAACGCCCGGCAGGCCTGGTTGGCCCCCATGCGGGACTGGAGAGCAGCTGAGGGCTCAGGGCCTCCAGGGTTTTGAGCATCAGTGAACAGCGAATCCACAGGGACTCTTGGAGTGGAGACCGTCAGTGGAGATGACGGTGTTGCGCCTGATGTTACACGCGTTACGCTTGCGCCGTGATGCCAGGCAAGCTGAGGGTGAAGGCAACACCCTGTGAGACCCACAAGGAGCAGGGCCACTGCTGGAACAGAGCTGGCAGTGCAGTGCGCCCAGAGGTCACTGGGGAGGAGCAGGGTGCCAGGGGAGGGACAGTCAGGATTCGCAAATTGAGCAGATGAAGAAAGGCAAGGCTGGCAGCCGTTGGAGTCAGCGGGCTTGGCAGGGGGTGGCTGGGAAGAGCAGCAAGGACCAAAAGCAGCTTTCCTGCGGCAGATGACAGAGCCCACAGGAGCCCATGGAGAGCTTAGCCAGTGCAAGTTGCAGGGCCGCGTGGGTTTTCCCCAGGGTGGACAGACTTAAGTCCCCAGTGGCCACTGCGTGTTGAGCCCCAGCAGCCAGCGATCTCCCCGGCCCCTCCCCGGTCCTCCGGACCCTGTAAGGCGACCACAGGGCCTGGGCCTGGTTTCCACCGCTGGTCTCCAAAGGAAGACACACCCTCATGGAGCCTCAGTTTCTCTATCTGAAAAGCAAGTGACAATAAGACCTACCTGCTGAGGGCACTGGGAAGGAAGTCTTGGTGGACGTGGCAGGTGGGTGACTTGGGTCTGCCAGGCCGCACAGCGGCAGTTGTGCCATGAGTACCCGGCTGGCAGCGGTGGTGGAGGTAGTGTCAATGTTGATGCTGAGGAAATGCAAAGCCTCTGAGAGGCTGGGCAGCCAGTCTCTGGCCAAATTCAAGCCCATGTTCATCTGGCTTCCAAGTTTAGGCCTGGAGATGCAGAAAGAGGAAGGCTGGGGGTCTCCTGACGACCTCACGTCCCCTTGTCCTTGTCCTGTGCATGGACGGGGCAGGGAATAGCAGCGAGGCAGCCGCCCCATGGGGAGATCATGTGGTACCCCCCCGCCAAGCCCCCTGACTCCTGAGTGCATCCGGAGCTGAAGGCACCTCCGAGAATCCAGGTGAGAGCAGGAACCTGGGGAGGCTGGAAGGTGAGCACCGGCAGGTGGGCACCTGTGAGTGAACCTGGGAGGGACAAGGACCCAAGGAGTGGGTGACACCTTGTGCTGGATGTGGGGAGCAAGCAGGGTGATGGGGCAGATGGCAGGGAGCTGGGCAGGTCCAGGAGAGGGGTTAGGGAGATGGAGCACCCTTGGGAGAGTGGCTATGGTATGCTGTGACCCATCTGGCAGCTGCTGGAGAATCAGAGGCGAGGGCTGGGCACACAGCTGCTTTTATTGAGTGACAAGTTCCCAGCAGAGGGAATCCGGTGCTGTTGGTGGTGAGGACAGCCAGAGGTGTCAGGGAAGAAGAAGGGGCCTCAGGGGAAAGGCACCTGCTTGGTATTTCAGAGCTGGCCTGGTGCTCTAGGGCGGTTGCACAGATGGGGAGTGGATGCCGACGTTCCGCCGGCATCTGGCAGGGCCAGGGTCACCACGACAGCCTGGATACTGGGATAAGGAAGATAAATCCTGGCAAGAAGCGGAATGCCGCAGGTCAGCCCGGAAGTGTGAAGGAAGGTGGAGATAGACCCTCCTTTTGACAGCAGCGGAGGAGAGTTTGAGGAGGCGCAGGCCCTGTCGGGGAGGCCGCCCCGGCCTCTGCAGCACCTGCTGTTGGAATGTGATCCCTTTTATTTTAGTCCCCATTTTGCATCAAGGTCAGCCGTGTTGATTCAGCAGAACAGCAGGTGCCACGAGTCATCCAGCCACAGCACAGCTGGGACCAGCGCTGGTTTTCTTGTCTCCCAATTCAGGGATCTTTTCCTGAACTGTAGCTGTTTTAGTTTTCGAGTAAAAGTTCTTAACACTGTGGATTTCAATTTTAAAAGAGCCACCTTGATCATTAACCCTTTGAGTGTTCAAAGAAACTTCTGGAATGAAACGTGGTCTGACATGGACACCTAACCCCAGTAGACTCCTTCCATGGTCCCCTCGTGATCCCGGCGGCCTCCTGAGTGGGGCGAGGCTCAGCATTGGTTAGGATCGGGTACAGAAAGAAAACCAGAAACAAAGTATCGCAAGGATTTAGTTTTATGTGACGTGAAAAGTGAGGGACGCTGGACTTCGTGCGCGCTGTCACCCCAGGTAGGACCAGGCCTGTTACATCAAGAAGCCACATCAGATTTCACTCGCTGGATGATTGGTTCATCGACTTGAACGATTTCTGGGTCTGTCTGAAGTCAGCCGGGCAGATGGCTCTGTCTGGTTTCGTGATGAGCTTAGGGAAGAGATCAGTGGGATTTTCAGGACTGTGTTGGGGAGTCTAGCTTTGCCTTTATCTACTGGTGATTGTCACAAGATACTAATTCGCAAATGCACAACTAGGTACACACTGGCCCTACCTGGCCATCCAGTGACAGTGCTAGGGTGCGGGACCTCATGGGAAGCCCCGTGCTGCTCAGAAGGCAGCTTTCTGTTAAGCAGGGGTCACAGACTCGGGACCAGCAGGGCTCTGTGAGCTTCACTTGATTCAGGATCCAGGGGCTCACGTGAGGTGTACGTCTAGTCCTGGTTTGCAGACAGCCTGGGGGCAAGTGGTCTGTCTGTCTGTGATGGTCCCTGCGCTTCTTCTGAGATGCACCCACCCACACCCTGCCCCACAGCAGCCCGAGCTGCACCCCACAGCCTCCCTCCCGGGCATCACCGGGGCCAAGGATGAGCAGCTGCAAGAGCCAGGGTCTCGGCAGTTCCGTTACTCCGCCGAACACATTCATTGCAGTAACTGTTGATGCTGTAAAGACAAGAGAGTCCCACGATTCTGAGGTTTCTCCTCCAGCTGTCTCTCCTTGCGCGTACGTAATTGGGACTATCGAGTGTGTGTCCTGCTTCTTCATGTTACAGAGCGTTTCCATGCTTCTGAAATAACAGTTGCTTGTAACTGCTGCGTCGTGGTCGTTGCGTGGTTTGCGTAATCATTTCTCCCTCACTGGTTCCAGAGCAAATGTCGGACTTTTCACGATGGCAAATGACAGCACCATGCACCCTCCGTGCACCCCATTTCCCCATCTTGCTTCCGGTTTAGGCTTCATTGCTCCCTGGAAGTAGATGTACTGAGCTACGTACATGTACTGACCTTTACACGTAGTAAAGAAGGTCATGCCAGCTCCTACTCATACAGGATAGAAGTGTCTTTGTTTAGGGCAGGGACAGGCATACCCAGCTGCCTTAGGATGGGGGCTGCCCACATCAGACCAGCCATGTAACGTAGTGACGCAGACCCAGTCAGTCCATCGGTCATGTCCATGTGACTCTGAACACACAGGCTCCGGGCACTTCCCGGCTTGGCCAGTGCACCAGGGTGTCACAGTCCTGCTGGGAGGGTAACTGTCCGGACTCCACGGAGTGAGGATCCAAACTCTGCTAGTGGTGCTGGGCCCCATCCTGCCCTGGGTGCCTCTCTTCCTGAGTCTTGGGGACGGTCCTCTGCCCTTGCAGTTTGGTTAACTCCAGATATGTTGAGAGAGAAGAGACAACCCATGACAGAACGCTCAAGATCAGCACCTCCCATGTCCTCCTTCCTTGCACACTTGGCCACTTTTGTGTTTACTAATCCTAGACCACAGAGTATGTGGCCTCTGCTCAGCTTTGGTGAGGAGGGGTGGACTTGGCACTGTCCCTCCTCTGCTCGGCTTTGGTGAGGAGGAGTGGCCTGGGCGGCTTGCCTCCTCTGCTCGGCTTTGATGAGGAGGGGTGGCCTGGGCGCCGTGCCTCCTCTGCTCGGCTTTGATGAGGAGGGGTGGCCTGGGCGCCGTGC
>NW_016107351.1:2433688-2437978 GCF_001604975.1 Cebus imitator | reverse complement strand
CTGCTCGGCTTTGATGAGGAGGGGTGGCCTGGGCGCCGTGCCTCCTCTGCTCGGCTTTGGTGAGGAGGGCAGGCGCGTCTCCATGAGAGTCCTGCAGCTTGAAAGAGACAGCATTTCTGCAGAACGTCGTGATTGACGATCTTGTCAGTCGTTTCATTAAAAAGGATTTCAGCATATGTGTTTCTCATTCACAGATGTGGAACCCAAGACAGTGTGTTGGGGCTCCACCTCCACCGCAGGATGCCCCCCATGCCCCTCCACCATACTGTTTCCCAGGGCACAGGGCAGCCACCCCTGTTTGCACTTGCGCTTGAGGGCTGAGAGGCGCAGCCTGGTAAAACGAGTTCCCAGGCTGTTTGCTTGTGTTTCATAAGGAAGATCTTCTCTTTGGGAGGTGCGCCCCACCCTTACATGCCTCGGTGGGGCAACGCTCTGTTGCAGGTTGTTACCGAGCGAGCGTCTTTGCTTTTCCTCTGCTCGGAGGTCTGATATGCTCGTTCTGAAGTGGGAGCAGGCTGGGGAGAAGGAAGCGGGGTGAGACGAGGCTCTGATGTCTTCGGGCTGCGTGTTCGCCTCCAGGCCCTGGTTTCTTTTAAATGGTGGGAATCCTTGATGATGCCCATCCTGCCCCACCCACAAAGCTACTGAAAGGTGCTTCTCAGAGGTCCGCCCTGGCCAGCAGCCTGACCATAAAACCTTGATGTTGGGTATACTCAAGTCTCTCGTGTGGAGGTCAAAATTTTTCTTGCATTTGGAAATCTTTGTTTGAGACTTCTGGTATCGTTTGAGCAACAGTGCTGTTTTAGAATATTATACCGATTTCTCATATAATTTCTCATTTTTCTTGTCCTATCACTGAGCCTATTTTGAGGAAATAAGACATTATTTTTGTTCCTAAAGGAAAAGGCATTTAGGAAAGAGCATGTGTTGAAGAATTATATTAAGAAGCTGGCTTAGGCTGGGCATGGTGGCTCACGCCTGTCATCCCAGCATTTTGGGAGGGGGAGACGGGAGGATCACTGAGCCAGGAGTTCCAGAACAGCCTGGGCAACACAGCGGGACTCCAACTACAGCAGTTTTAGAAAAGCAGCTCACTTGACTCAGCTGCCCTGGATTCCTGACCCACAGCCTCTGAACGTTATTCGTATGAAGACGGCGCCGTCACATGGGTCCCCACAATGGGAATCACTGATCTGCTCAGTGCTCTCAGTAGCGGACTCATACTCATGGCTCTGAATGTGTGGCGTTTGGTTTTCCATCCTGAGTGACTTCATTTAGAACAATGGCCTCCAGCTCCATCCCGGTTGCTGCGAAAGTCATGGTTCCTCCTTCTCACAGCTGAGGAGTGGTCTTGGGTGCCGCCCGCCCCGTGCCAAGCGCAGCAGCCTCCTCCTCCCACTCCGTCGTGTTTTCTCTGTCATCTGCCGTCACTGGGCACCTCTCATGTGCTTCTGCGTGTGCCTGTTGCCTGTCGCTCCCCCGAGACCTGGCTCCCCGAGGACAGGGCCTGGGCACACGCTGGCAGTCCCCACATCTCTGCTGCAGCATCGGCCGCGGGTTGAATACGTGGGAGTGAAGTAGACCTTGTGGGCGAGACTCCCCCCGGTGTGGACCATGCGCCTCCACAGCATTCGCAGGCTGAGGTGTGGGCCTGCGGAGCGCGGTGCGTGGGCCTGGGGAGCGCCGGGCGTGGGCCTGGGGAGCGATGGGCGTGGGCCCGGGGAGCGCGGTGCGTGGGCCCGGGGAGCGCCGGGCGTGGGCCCGGGGAGCGCGGCGCGTGGGCCCGGGGAGCGCCGGGCGTGGGCCCGGGGAGCGATGGGCGTGGGCCTGGGGAGCGCGGCGCGTGGGCCTGGGGAGCGCCGGGCGTGGGCCTGGGGAGCGATGGGTGTGGGCCTGGGGAGCGCGGCGCGTGGGCCTGCGGAGGGTGGTGTGCACTGCTTTCAGTACGCGCCATGGACTGTCCAGTCAGCGGTCCATGGGAACCATGTGTGACCAGCTGGCCTTGGTGTGCACGTCTGGGGATATGGGAAGCAGCAGCCTTTTTGGAGGTGTGCGGGGAGGGGGAAGCTGCAAATGGTGGTGAGTCTGATTCTCCTGGCTGGCGCACGCTGAACCTCTGCTCAGAGCCTTTGGCCGCCTGCGCCCTTTCTTCTTGCAAGCTCTGCTCCATTACCTGCCCTCAGAGCCATGGCATCACTCATGAGAACGCGCCCTGTCTTCTAGAATCCCCGGCCGCCTGAACGACAGGAGGACGCCCCTGGGTGAGCTGAACTGGATCTTCACGGCCATCACAGACACCATCGCGTGGAACGTGCTCCCCCGGGGTGAGGCGCGGGTCGGGCCTTGGGGAGGGAGACTGTGGCCTTGGGAGCGTGGGGAGTGACTCTCGGACATGAGAGAAGTGGTATGGGATCAGTGAGGCCTCACTGGCAGGAAGACAGTGGGAGGGGCTGAAAAGGAGAAGACGACCACCTAAGGCGGTTTCTGCTGGCGGTGGTGAGTTCCAGGACACCAGTTCTCCCCACAGTGTGGAGAGACGCCATGTCAGCATTTGCCCTTCACCGGGCAGGGCGGCTGATCTAGATAGTCATCAGCATTATTCACATTTGCTGAAAACCAAATGTGAATAGGCTCGTTCATATTTTTTGTGTATTGATTGGTTGATTTGGGGTGTTTGTTTACATGTATGTATATGTGCACTGTGTATGCATATACATGTGTGCATGTGTACACGCATGTGTATATTTGCATATGTGTGCACATGTCTGCATATGCTTGTGTGTTCATGTCTGTGCGCATATATGTATATATCTGTATACGCATGTGTGTGCATGCATGTATATTTTGTGTGTACGTGTGTGTGTTTAAGCGTGTGCTGCTGTTGGGAAATATGCATATTAGTCCCGACTTGTTTTTAGTAACTTTTGATGCAAGTGAATGTGTGTTGATGGAATTTTTGATGGAAGTGAATTTGGCTTTAAATGATAGACACAAATCACTAAGGACTTCTTTCCATCTTGTCTGCCCTCAGATCTCTTCCAGAAGCTCTTCAGACAGGATTTGCTGGTGGCTAGTCTGTTTCGAAATTTCTTACTGGCGGAAAGGATCATGAGGTCATACAACTGCACTCCCGTCAGCAGCCCGCGGCTGCCGCCCACCTACATGCACGCGATGTGGTAAGTGTCTCGGGTGGGGTCCTCCGGGTGCCGTGCTCCCCGCCCTCTGCCCCACTTGATCTCATGGAACTGCACAGAGCCGGGCAGGGACGCTCCACACCTAACCTGGGGACCCTGTGTGGCATTAATAAGTGATGCTAAATGCAGTGCTCCTGGAGACCTCCACGCGGAGGAGCGGGGGTCTCCTTCCGAGGGTAGAAGCCTGGGAGGGCCTTTCCAGACCACACGGGAGCAGCGCCGGCTGCAGCCTCATGGCTCCACAACTCGGAGGGCGGCGCTTTGTAAGAGAGTTTCTAACCCTTTAGAAACCAGTGGTGAGAACATAACTTGCTGACTTGAATTTATGAAGCGCATCCACGATCGCGCTGGAGAACTAAAGTGTTGGGCTCATGACCGATTAGTTTCTATGCTTGTGTCCCACACACACGCTCACGGGTGTCGTCTTCCATGACTGTTGAGTATAGTCTTCTCTCATTGCAGAGTTGCGGCTGTTCATACGGCCACTAATAGTAGTGACAGTAACGGTGATGGGGTTGGTTTTAGTCTAGACATTGTATTTGAAGACATTTGGTTTCTTTCTGTTCTGTGGCTGCCCTAACAGAAGCAGGTTTGGGCAAATTCTAAAATGGTATTAAAGGAAAAATAGTTCTGTTCATCAGTGGAAGAAACCCTAACACAAATATTTTTAAGCGAGCAGTTCACATATGCCAGCTCAGAAACCACTGTGTGGCATGTTTTCATGATCCGGTCTATTTTAGCCTGTGTTTTCTTCTTGAATGTCTACATGACCACTTTCCGTCAACACGGGAAACCCAGAGAAGCAGGAAGGAAATCTAAACTCACTACCCATCACCTACTCCAGAAAAGTTCCAAATAATCTAATTTTTAATGGTAGTAAATACTTATATGAAATAGATCAAAATACATTATACCCAGCACAGCACTTGGACTTTAAACAGAAGAAGTTAAAGCATGCATGATCTGTATCCTTCTTAAGAGTCTGTAAGATAAAACAGAGAACCTTGATAAGGAAAAAAAAAAAATAGAAGTAGACCATTTAAATAATGTGTAAATAAAACCACCACAGACGTATTTCTCACGAGTCCATAATAAC
>NW_016107351.1:2430913-2432958 GCF_001604975.1 Cebus imitator | reverse complement strand
GCATGCCTGTAATCCCAGCTACTCAGGAGGCTGAGGCAGGAGAATTGCCTGAACCCAGGAGGCGGAGGTTGCGGTGAGCCGAGATCGCGCCATTGCACTCCAGCCTGGGTAGCAAGAGCGAAACTCCGTCTCAAGAAAAGTACGGCCTTAAATCCTGTCTCTGTTTCTTCTGAGACAGGTTTTTGTAATAAATTTATTATAAAAAGGGAAGGAGAAAGACAAAGAAAAAAGGAGCTGAGGGGTCAGTGCTGCATAAGATCCCAGGTGAAAAGCTAGTTCAGGGCTGGGAGCCGGCTGAGTTCTCAGAGCGGGACCTCATGGGGTCTCCGGGTTTGCAGGCCCCTGTGGGTTCCTCTTACCAGGAGTCAGTCCATGGAAACCTTTTCCTTCTGGCGTATGCTTTCTCCAGATGTAAAGGCACCGCCTATCTGATGTGCTCCGCTGCGTAAAGAAGTGGCGTCACACTGGGGTTCCTGGTCAAAGACCGGAGCCCGAGCACAGAAAGCAGCCAGGAGGGTGGGCGGCCAAGGACGTGTGCTGGGAGGAGCGCGTGGCGAGGCCGGCGCAGGACAGCCACATCCCACCTCTCCATCTAGAGACTGCTTTCTAGTACTGGCCCCTGGGAAGCTTTCTAGTGCCGGCATTTATATCTGTGCTGCCTTATAGAATGTCCTAGTTTAGGCCTAGCTGCAACCTCTCCCAGCCCTGTGGGGCCGCCCTTCCCTGCCCGGAAAAGGCCGGCTGTTCTGCAGACTCGGCTCCCCAGAGCCTCACGGAGCCAGCACGCGTCGTGCTTATTTGTTGCACTCGAGAATCATGAGATGAGGTCGCAATCCACAGAGGCCCAGAAAACCTGGGGACAGCATCGCATGGGTGCTTGGCGGCCCCTGCTTCCTGACGGTCACTGTGGACGCTCAGGTTTTTCTGCTTTCCTGGTTCTGGCCTCCCTGAGTGTGTCATGGGCTCTGCTTGGGCTAATGTGCACCTTGAGCGATCCATCCTGCGTGGCCCGTCATCGGCGCTACGTCATCTGCTTCCCTTCTGGACACATTATCCAGGTTGTTTCAGGGTGGGCTCTGTGGGAACGGGCGGAGACGGAGGTTGCTGTCACGACGCTGCTCGTGAGTGGGCCAGCCCTGGGTCAGCGGTGGAGGGCTGGGCAGAGAGAAGCCAGGCTCACCTCCGCCGGCCCTGGGGAGGCCTGAGGGTGGGATGGGAGGTGAGTGGGCCGGCTTGCATTCTGCATTGGTCACCAGACACAGGCCACCCAGAAGAGGGCTTGACAGCCATGAGCTGCCTGCCTGTGGTGTCCCCAGCAGCTGGGGCAAGAAAACCTTTATCCTGAAGGGGGTCCCAGCCCCCTCCATCACTGTATCTTACTGTAAGAGAAAATCTCACCTGCCTGACCTGGGGCTGCTGTTACCCCCAAGCCCCATTTCGATGAGGCCCTTGAGGATGAGGAAGCACAGCAGACGTGCCCCTCCGCAGGCGCACGGCCCACCTGCAGGAAACACGTTTCCTTCCTCACCCACGAAAGTGACCCTTCCCGGTCGGCCATGCAGAGCTTGTCACCAGGCCATGCCTAGGCCTGCGGCAGTGACCACAGAGCTAGACAGAAGACAGCAGCCAGGAGCGCCTGGCCACTGGTACAGCCACTGCCAGCAGCTGGAGCTTCCCGCCGGCCCGGGTGCAGTGGAATGGACTCTTCATGTAGAATCACAGCGGCGACCCCTCAGTTCCAAGGCTGGGGCAGGGTGGTCCCTGGCACCCTTCTGCTGGGTGTCACTGTGTCCCAATGGTTCGGTTTGACGGACATCGCAGATGAAAACTGAAGAAGCAGGCCAGGGTGGTGAAGGGTAGTGGCCCTCGGGGCTGATGGGGGTGCCATACTGTCGCTGCTGGACATTGGGCACACCTGCAGACTCCACCAGCCATGCGGCTAGAACTTGGCCTGTGGATGCAGATGGCCTAGAACTTGGCCCTGTGGTTGCAGATGGCCTAGAACTTGGCCCTGTGCATGCAGATGGCCTAGAACTTGGCCCTGT
>NW_016107351.1:2417681-2429759 GCF_001604975.1 Cebus imitator | reverse complement strand
CCACCTGCACCTCCAGGGAGGGGCTATACCTGGGACGGGGGTCCTGGGGCCAGGTTCTAGCCTGTCCGCCTCAGCTGGCAAACAGCGCTGGGGTTAGAGAGAGTGAGCATAAAGTCGCACAGCCCAGAGAGCAATCTGACCACAGCTGCCCTGCGGCACACCAGCCACTGCCGTCATGAGTGGTCATGTGAAAACAGGAATTCCAGCGACGGATGGGATAAGCCCCTGCTGGCTGCGTGTCGGGCATGTTCTGAAGTTTACACCTGTTAAGCCATCTCCCCTCACAGCAGGTGCTGCTGTGAAGCTATGATTTTTGCTCTCAATATGCCCATTTTACTGATAAGAAACTGAGGTGAGTGAGGAGCCGTATGGCAGGGCCAGCCGTGGCTCCAGCCGTCTAGCACCAGCCTGCTCCATGCTGACTCAGTGGCGTATGTGCCAGGTCATGGTACATATGTGCATGAGCTTCTGTTTCAGGCACGTCCCTGGGACAGGAGTGCACCCAGGCAGCAGTGGCGTTTAAGCAGAGAGCAAAGTTCTTGTCACCTCTTGTTACACATGGCTGCTGCCCTGGCAGATCCCAGCATCGCTGTTGGCATGAGGAAGCTTCCCCGGTGTCCGAACGAGTCTTACCAGGCAGAGCTGAGCAGGGAGCGGCACTGCTGCCCCAGGAGCCAGTGCAAGGTCTCAGGAAGGGCGTGCCTCATGTGAGGACCCCGTAGCAGGTGGCGTTCTTTGTATTTTGACGTCAGCCACACATCACCTGCAGGGACAGAGCCCTGGAGTTTTCCCTCCAGCTGGACGTGAGAGGTGGTTGGGGAATTCGCAGCCCTGTCCTGGCATCTGAATCGTCTTGGTGACTCCTGCCCATCAATGTCCGGCCAAGACCCGCCTGGCTGAGGCCTGCCCTTGGTTGGGATCTTCCTGACCTCAGGCCCCTGAGCCCTGGCCACCGCCTGGCCTGACGCCCTTTACAGTGCTGGCCCCGGTGGCCACCCACCTGCCTGCCCACTGCTCACCCTGCCTTTGGATGCCCTGCCCCTTTGCCCTGCAGCCACACGTGACCTGGCTCAGGAGCATGACTATAGCAGGTTGCTAAGGAAAGACCGAGGAACTCGACTGATGGGATGTTCTGAAAAACGTGGACAAATAAAGCCATTTGTCAGGACACAGGTTATGAGAGGGAAACGTTGAGAATAACCCTAGTACCTAACGGAATATGGAAGGAAATTAAAAGATGTGAGTACTTTCAAGAACGTAAGCAGTCTTCAACTTTTATTCATTACTATACAAAATGTATATTAACGAGAGAAAGAAAATGGAATTGCATCCGCAATATAATTTATATCTATGTGAAAGTATGTATTACACACACCCCAAAAAACATGCTAAATAGAATTATAAATAAACATCAATGATGCTTGTGCCAGGGCGGTCCAGCTGGAGCAATGGTTCTCCATTCTGGAAACTGATAGATATGACTTTGGTTCGTCAGAAGTCTACCTGTAGATTTTCTAAGCCTTCAAAGCACTAAAAGCAATTTTTTAGCATAGTCTTTATGGCTAAGGCTTTATTGTGCCTAAATTCAGAACTAGAGACAAACAGAAGACATAATTGAGTACTTCTTTACATGAGAAAAACAAGACTGGTAGAGTTGCCTGTGAGGCAGGCATCGGGGCTTTCGGACAGCGGAAGACAGGGCTGGCATCCAGGAGGGCACAGGCATGGGTAGGGGGCAGCCTGCCTGCCCTGAGCTGAGCTGTGAATCCTGAGGGACAGAGGCTTCCGTGAAGCCCTTGGTGCCTGCGCTCCCAGCACGGTGGCGGTGGGGGAGGGGTGGTACGGTGTGTGGACATGGCAGTGCCGTGTGCAGCAGGGAGGGCTGTGTCCACAGCAACTTGGGCTGAGTCTCAGGACGCTTCCCCACTCTTCCTCCTCAGCCCCGGCTGTGCGTGTCCAAGGATCCTCTCCAATTAGCGATATTTTCTGCAGGGTCTGACATCGTGGCTTCTCGTCTTTCTATTCTGGGAGTGCCAGATAGTAATATTAAAGGGTTCTTTTTACAGAAATCAATGATGATGTGATTTCAAAGAGAATCACTTGCATTTAACACATGTTCTCCTGAGAGGGTTTTCAGCAACAAGGATGCCAGCATGAATCTGGAGCTAAAAAGTAAACACGAGTCAGTTCCATTTAATGATGAAAATTGTATCATGAACCAACTCTGACAGGGAATTGAATGTAGAAATTGGGCTTTGGACTCGGAGAAGATCCTAGATCCTCATAGGAGAAGAAAGACTCGCAGTGTGGTCTGGCTGGTCTCTTCTCCGTCCAGTGTGAGCATGGGCAGCACCGGCCGCCGTGCACCGGGTGTCAGGGCACAGGTGACTCCTGTCCTGGAGGCTCCCATCCCTGTGGAAGCTCCTGCTGGCCACTGGGGCAACGTTCCAGCAGGTGGGAAGGCCACGACAAGTGGACGAGGCAGCTCAGGCCTGGGGTGCAGACAGAGCTCACACGCCCATCGCCTCCCTGTCTTGTGGCAATGTCTGGTCCAGCCTCATCGGGGGAAGCAGGGAATGTGGCCTCCATCCTGAGTGGCATGTCCCACCTCAAATCCTGTTCCTTAAGGGCAGGGAGGAGGCATAAAGGAACAAGAAGCGATCCCAGACGCACAGACGGGGAGAACGTCCGGCTCAGAAACAGAATCGTGCTCAGCTCTGTCATTAGATCCTGCCAACCACACTGAGGACTGAGCTGATGTGGACGCGAGCATCACAGGGGGCTCTGCAGGGCTGTCTGCCACTGAAACAGTGCACAGAGCTCTTCCCTCCTGCCTCATCAAGAGACCAAAGTGTGTACATCCCAAGGGAGCACACAGGAACGTAGCAGAAGAGAGCATTTGGAATAAATAATTCACAGTCTCGCTATTATATTCCTTGTGTGGTGATGGAGAGGTTGAATTTTTAGCGAGAAGAAAGAGGGAACAAAGCCTAAAAAAATTGAGGTTAAAACACGAAGTCATCTGCATTTACGCTCGGCAGCAGCAGCAGTGATGGATACTCAGAGCCTGTTTCCTGTTTAATTTTTGATGCAAAGTCACTGGGGAGTCATTCTCCTTCACTTTCAATTTCAGGGGTCCTGAAACCTTGCCTTCCTCCGAGGTAATAACCTGGGCTTTCTGTTCTGGGGCGGGCGCCGCTCCCTGATTGATAAGCGCAGATGGAGGCTGTGCGGACTTGGCCGGCTTTCCTCCAGCCCACTTCCTGGGCGCCCGCCATCTCAGCGCTGTTTCCTGAAAACCCAGCTCTTGCCTGGATGACATGTTTTCCAGGCGAGTGACGCACCAGAGCAGCCAAGAGCTTAGAAAGTCCCTCTGCCCCCAGCTGCCGGAGGGAGGAGCCCGGTCACAGCTAATCACAGCCTCCTCCCCTCAGACCTGCCCTCCAGCACTCCAGCCCTGCTCCCCAGGCAGCCTGACTGCACGACTGCTGTGGGAGGTGCTAATCCAGACACCTTCCCGGTCCCCTCCCACCCTCTGCCGTTGTGCAGTGCCAAACCTGCTGGTGCTGGCTGCTCCCGAAGCCCACCACCGTGGTCTCTCTGTGTACATAGGACCCACCCTCTCACTTGCCTTCAGCTGGGAATCCCAAATTAGAGCTGCAAGTTTGTGTTGATTTTATCCTAGAAAATGCAGCCGGTTTTAATCAACAGATAAATGCTCATTAGAGAATACCATTGCTCTGCTGTTTAAAAGGTGGCCGTGCAGGCCTCGCACAGTGGCTCACCCCTGTAATCCCAGCACTTTGGGAGGCCAAGGTGGGCAGGTCACTTGAGGTCAGGAGTTCGAGACCAGCCTGACCAATGTGGTGAAACCTCGTCTCTACTAAAAATACAAAAATTAGCCAGGCATGTGGTGCATGCCTGTAATCCCAGCTACTCAGGAGACTGAGGGAGGAGAATTGCTTGAACCTGGGAGGCGGAGGTTGCAGTGAGCCGAGATCACGCCACTGTACTCCAGCATGAGTGACAAAGTGAGACTCAGTCTCAAAAAAGGGGAAAAAAAAGATTGCCATGCAATTTTAGAATTTAATGAGAGCTCTGAGTTCATCTAATCTGATTCTTTCCTTTGGTTAATAAATAAACAAACCACCAAGGCCCAGAGAGGGCCTCTGTCTTGCTCAGCAGGCTGCGCAGGGTACCGGCTCCTCCCAGAACTCCTGTCTTCCCTGCCTTGCTCTGAGTGGGGCTGTCAGTAGGGCCAGGGCCAGGCCCAGGCGCGGCGTGAGGTTCAGAGCAGCTGCCCTGGGTGCTGACAGTCGAGCTCCAGCGTTTGTCTTGCAGCAGTCTGTAGGTTCTTTACATCTTTCTTCTCATTAGTACTTGAACAGAGTCCTTTTCCTCCTCTCCTGTAGACAGCTCTGAGTCCACGGCCCAGAGCAGCCTGCATGCAACGTCCCGCACCCTGAGCCACGGCCCCCGCGCCTGGGCTCTGCTCATCCCCTCAGCCTCCTCTGAGCCTCTGTGTGTCCGTGAAACCAGACCATCCAGGGCTGCTTTTCTGGTCTGTGAAATGTGGAGCTGGGTCAGTCCCCGCCTCCCACCCCCGGCTGGATCCAGGTGGGCTCTCAGCCTTCCAGGAGCCCAGCGGCCCGCTGCAGCGACATGGGTCACACGTCCGAGCAGGATTGCCACCGGTGGCTCTGACACAGCTTCCCTGGGCAGTACTCTGTCCCGAATGCCGAGTGATGTCTCCAGCGCAGGTCAGGCCTTCAACACCAAGCTAGGGCCTTGGAGAGCATGCGGGTAGGCTTTACGGGAGGTGCTGACCGAGGCCACGCCAGGCGCCACGCTGGGCCCCTTGGCCGATGGCCCGAACGCCCTCTCTGTCCTCTGCTCGTTTCCTCCTCCCCTAACTTGTACACAGTTTCTTCTAACTTCTGAAGCAGAATCTTTTTATTTGATTAAATTCAAGGAATCTTCATAGAGTTTAATTGCAGTAATTGACTTTGCTTCTGTCTTAACCAAGAGTAAAATCTCCCTCAATGCCGCTGAATGCCATTTGCCTGCAGCCTGGGGATTTATTGGGCATACGGGAGCTATTTACCGCACGGGCTTTGAGACACTTTTGATGATCTGCTGATTGCTTCTTAACTATATTGGCAGGGGAAGGGCGCGTTTGTGCAGAGGGCAGTCTTGGGAAAGTGAAGTATATTTCATATCCTTGAAAGCGTAAAAGTGTTCTTTCATCCCTTTGTTCATCTTAAATTTTTACTCTTTTTCTGGATTTTAACATTTTTCATTGTCGTTTTGGTCCTTTACTAAGACATCAAGAAAATATGCCCTTTGACATGGCAGCACAGAGTGTCATTAGCCAACAAACTAACACGGGGTCCTCAAGTCTCTTAGGAAATTACTCAGGAGAAGAGATGGCAGAGCTAGAAGCAGGAAGCATTATACTGATCATCACTGGGTTTCCTCAAGGAACGCATTTCTACGAGAAAGGGAGGGTAGGGCTGAAGGAATCGGTGTCCTCCCTCCATCCCTGCCATGAGGGTTGAGCGCCCCTAATTCAGAAAACCAGAACGTTCCAAAACCCAAAACTGTGAGGGCCACCATGCTGCGGCGAGTGGACAATCCCCCTCCCCGACCTCGCATGCACAAACTTTGTTTCATCCACAAAATTATTGTGTGGAATTGGCTTCAGGCCGTGTGTGTAAGAGGTATATGGAATAATATTGTGTGGAATTGGCTTCAGGCCGTGTGTGTAAGAGGTATATGAAATATTATTGTGTAGAATTGGCTTCAGGCCGTGTGTGTAAGAGGTATATGGACCATAAATGGAGTTTGTTCTTTGACTTGGGTCCCGTCCCCATGATATCTCATTATGTATGTGCAAATATTCCAAAGGTAAAAAAAATCAGGAATCTAAAACACTTTCTGTCCCAGGCATTTTGAAAAAGGGATACTTAGCCTGAATCGTGGAAATTAAGACTCGCTCTGTGACCGTACAGAGAGTGAAGTGATGATTCCCTTCCAGTTTAGGGTTCGTGTTGGCTGTTGTGGCCATGGGGGACAGCAGCTGCCACTGACCAACACCCGCTTTGTGTCAGCCACTCTACAAGGACCCTGTGAGGGAGACACGATCATGACCCCATTTCACAGATGGTGAAATGGACCCTGGAGAGACACAGCCACGCGCCCAAGGCGCCAGAGCCACATGCTGAATTTCACCAAGCGGCCTCCCACGGGCCCCCTGGCCAGGCCCTGGTCCTCTGGACGAGGCGGCGAGGCAGGCAGGTCAGCCGCTCCCTGGGCCAGAGCTGGTGGACAACAGAGCCGGGAGCAGAGCCCAGTATCATGGCTCACAGTCAGACCTTCTCTTCTCCCCTCTCTCCCTTTCACATCTCATCCTGGGCTGCTCATGCACAGAGCATGCATTCCTGCTTGCCTGCACTCTCATTCCGCCAGTGTGTGTTGAAAGCCTGCCGCATGCCTGGCACTGGGAAGGAAGTACTGCTGGATGCCAGGGCACCTGTGGGATGCCTGTAAGACAGGGCTGGAGATGTTGGAGATGCCAGGGTGTGCCCGGCCTGGGGTACCACAGAAAGGCTTAGGAGTGCCATGTTACAGCCTCCGAGAAAGCTCACAGGGCAGCTGGCCTGAAGGGAGGTGCCAGCAAAGGGGCCTATTGGGAGGAGGCTGTCCTAACAGCCCCAGTGGGCAACACCAAGGCTCTAGCAGGGCCACGTTAGGAAGGTGGTGATGGTGCTGGGGAGCCCGGTAAGGCTGTTGCCTACACCTGGGAATTCCAGGACCGGCCCAGAGGTGTTAAGTCCAATTCAGACTGCCTGCTGGTCCTACAATAGAATCAGGGTGTGGAAGCCACCTAAATCATCCCCATTGGGGGTGCGTGAGTGAAAAACCAAACGCAAAAGGCCATCTTGACGCAGGAATAAGACACAGGCACCTGCTGGGCACCAGGGACTCGGGCCGTGTTTTCTGGAATGGAGCCTGCCAGGCGCGGCCAGGTGCCCTGTGGAGGAGTGGCTCCCGTTTTCTGTGCGTTGAGACAGGTCTCGATGCCGTGGGAAACTGGTGACCGTGGCCGAGTCCACTTCTGAGGGACTGTTGCCTGTCACCCCGAACAAGCCCTGCTGGTCTTGTCCTCGAGGGTAGAATCACATCTCCAAGTGCTTTGTGAGGTCACCAGCACACCCTGGCCTTCAGGAGCCCAGGTCCAGACCACTCGGGCATGGGGGTCTTGGGGCTGACAGCAGCATCACAGCGCAGGGCTCAGCCCTGACTGCCAGGACGCCCTTCCACGGCCTCACACTGACCCCTCCTGAGGAGGCACTCTGGCTGGCCCTGGTGTCTCTCCCACCTTCCTCTGGGACGCTGTCCTCTCAGAGCCTCCGTGGGGACCACACGGAACGCATGGGCTGCCGCTAGATGGGCTCAAGGCACAGTCAGAAACCACAGCAGAAAATGGGAAGCATTCCTTTGTTTTTCCCAGGCTTTTTTCTCGTTTTATTTTAAAGAGAAAAAATGTGACAAACAAAATGGTGAGAACGCTGGCAGCACCAACCCCCGGTCTCCACCCTCCTGGCCGCCCCTCGGACGTCCTCTGTAGCCTAAATCCGAACAACAGCGAAACTATAAACATGCCCCCACCAGCACCCATGGCCTCTGCCCCGACCCTGCTACGCAGGCTGAGCCGGCTCCTGTGCCCTGCGAAGTGCCCTCTGGTGGGAGCCCATCCGTCATGCTCAGTGGGTGTTCCTCTGTTCTCTCCGCAGGCAGGCCTGGGACCTGGCTGTCGACATCTGTCTGTCTCAGCTGCCAACGATCATCGAGGAGGGCACCGCGTTCAGGGTGAGTCCCTCCCAGGGCATCCTGCACATCTGTGGTGGCGGCTACTTCTCTGGGCACCCGGACTGCACAGCCCCCAGGCTGGGAGTGGTCCCAGGACCCTGGAGTGTCAGATATTTTGTTCACCAGCCTGGAAAAAATGTAGTTGCCAGAGTTTAAAACGTCGAGTCAACCAGGGGTTAAAGGTAGACTTTGAAAGAATCACCATTTAAAATGGTTCCGTCTCAAAATGTTGCTATTACCGATCTGCTTTTCTGAACGCAGGTTCACTGCCTGTGAGTGGTGATCGCGTTACATGAAAATAGCCTTTCACCACGAATGCAGTGTGGATCTCCCCGAGTCCTCTGACTCTCAGCCCCGTGGGGCAGTGACCCGAGGAGGGTTTGGTGCTGAGCCCTGGGGGGGCGTCCAACCCCTGGCTGCACTGCACGGGCGCTGGAGAGCTGAGCTCCCCTAGGCTGGAATCTTGTTTTCCTCCCAGCAGCTGTAAGCAAGGGTGACCCTGGGCTTTGCAGCAGCTCCCCAGGACCCCCTTGTGATTTCTTCATGAGCTTTTGCCTTATGTGAGGCATCGAGTCTGAAAATAGATGAATAAGACAGAGGCCTGCCCCCTAGGAACCTGTGAGGAAAGAGGAGCCCGTCACATCCGTGAAGAATGCAAGGGAGGAATGGGCAGAGGGCGCGGCAGTCACGGGAGGCCAGGGATGGAGGGGGTGGCAGCCTGGCCAAGGCAGGGGGGACGAGCCTCCCCACCTCCCGCTGCTGCCACGCCTGAGACAACACCATGTCGAGCCTGAGAGCCACGGGGACCACACGGAACGCATAACTGCCACCGAGGGCAGGTTTGGTGGCCTCCTGTGTCTCAGTCTCCTCACTTAAGGGGGGATTATGGTGGTATCCAACATCAGGAGCACTGGGAGGACAAAGTGAGTTAATGTGGGAAAGCGCTTTGGATGGAGCCCAGCACAGGGCCCTTGTGAACTCGTGCAGGCCGCTGCCCCAAAGACGCTGTCACTGATGCCAGGGCGTCGCCCTCCAGCCCCGGGCAGAGGCACTGATGGTCAGGAAGGGCTCCGTCCACTGCGCAGACTGTGACTTGTAGTGCACATCACGGTCGTCCGGGGCCTGGGTGTGGCTGATGTACATGTGTGGGATCTTTTAACTCCTCGGATGATTTGGACCTGCTGCCAAGGCTGGGGTGACTGGGAAAACGGCCTTTTAAGAGGACGTCCTTCTCCTTTATAACCATCTAGTACCCTCCCCTTATTGATCAGTTTTTTTGGTAACATTTGATTGTGAAAATTTTCAAACCTAGAGCACAGTTGAAAGAAATTTACGGTGAGCACCCACACCCAGCACTTATTCCTCCTCCGTCTTTGTGTTCTTGCGTCCTCAAGGGCATTGCAGACTGCCCTGCGATTAAACCGCGAGGCCGAATCCAGCTCCCCCCATGTGCTTGGCATCAACATTGGGCTTCTAGATAAAGGCCTTCCCCCCCTCCCTGCTGGACCACAAACCTTGGGGGAAGGACAGGGTCTCCCGCAGAGCGGCCGGATGCCTGCGCTCTTCCGAAGCGCTCTGGGCCTGTTGCCGCGAACAGATATTTGGAAATCTTCCTGAAAATGGCCTTTTTGTACTCTGAGCGAGGCTTCACTGGGTACTTGTAGGAGATCAGAACGATCTGCTTTTATATAAAATAATGCAGTTTCTATTTGCATGTGTGCTCTTTCTAAAGGAATACTTCTGTTTCTGTGCCAGGCATCTTTGCCAAGTATCTTTTCAAGGATTTTACTCTATCATTTCTAACACACTAGAATTAATATTCTGCATTTGGGAATGATTTCACCATGTTGGGGTGTCAGGACAAGGTGGGGGTAACTGACGTGGACCACACACTGGGTTATTTCTGTTTTTATCTTATTGGAGCTACCACATACATACAGAAAAGTGTACACGTCATGCTTTTACAGTTCGGTGGATGTTTCAAGCGGAACATACTCGCGTAACGACACCCAAGCCCAGCAGCGCCCGCGAGCCCCCTCCGCGCCCCCCCAGCTCCTCCCTTCCCCCCACAGTGGCCGCCCTCCTGCTTGGCGGTGTGCTTGGGTCCACGGAGTCACTCACGCAGGACGCAGTCTCTGTGTCTGCCTGCCGTCACTCAGCGTGGCTTGAGTCAGCTCACTCTTACTGCAGGGTGAACACCGTCGTCTGAGTGTGCCAGCACTCATGTGTCCCTTCCAGGCCACTGGGCGTTTTCAGTTTCCAGTTTTCAGCCCTCACTGGCAGTGCTGGCTAGGGCCAGACCGTCGCAGCAGAGCCTGAGACAAAAGGCAATTCTGTGATCCTCATCACAGAAATGTCGGTATCTTGTTTGTTATGGATTTTTGTATTAATTTTTATCTTTGAAAACATTGCTCTGAAATATTATGTGTGTTTATGACTGATTTTTTTTGGCCTCCCCTTCCTGGCCGTCCTCCCATTCAGGGGCTGGCCCCTCCTGCACATTTCTGGGAGTGATGCTTCGGGGTCCCGGGTTTGCCCATACTCAGCTTTAACAGATACTGCCAGAGATTCTGCCAAGTGGCGGGGGCAGCTTTCACCCCTGCCTGCAGCATGCGAGAATTTTCGTTCCTGTTTCTTTATTTGGCTATGATGGTTCAGTATGAAAAGCTATTTCCTTGAGAGCTAATCGTGTATTTCCCTGATGGTTAGTGGAGCAGCGTTTCATGTTTTTATTGGCCCTTTGACGGTCTTCTTTTGTAAATTGTTTAAGGCTTTTGGCCGTTTTTCCTTCGTGTTGTCTGTTACTCACCTGCTGTGGTTCTGTGTCTGCTCCAAAGACAGATCATCTGTCCCGTTATCACCAATAACTTCTTTCACTCTGTGGACTTTCACTTTTACATGTTTTTTTTCTTGATGAACAGAAACGCGTTATTTTAACGACGTCTAATTAGTCAAATCTTTGTCCCTTATGGTTCCGGCTTTTGGTGTCCTGTTTGATGGAACCCTTGTTTCCTCTGAGATGGGCATTCTGAGAAGATGTTCTGCTAGCAGGCTGTGTGTTTCCCTTCACATCTGGACCTGCATCTTCTCCCAGGTCACGTCCCCCATGAATGCTCAGCTTACTGCTGGTGTTTGTACCAAGGACCGTATAGACATGGTCGCCTCTGTTTCCTCGTTTGCACCAAGGACCGTGTCCCTGTGGCTGCCTCTGTTTCCTCGTTTGCACCGAGGACCATGTAGACGTGGCTACCTCTGTTTCCTTGTTTGCGCCGAGGACCGTGTCCGCGTGGCTGCCTCTGTTCTTTTGCTTGTCCCTTTGCTCACTTGGTCCTTGCACCAGGACTGTGATGACAAGCTCTATATGACACTTTCTCAACTGGTGGCCTGCAACTTCACCTCTTTCCCGAGGTTGCCTTGGTCACTTTCGGTCCTTTGCATTTCCATGTGAATTTGACATTCAGTGTGTCAATTTCTGCAACGAACCTACTGGATTCCATTGAGATTATAATTAATCTACAGATCGATTTGGGAGAAGTCACCACCTCTACAGTATTGAGCCTTCTCCCTCAAAATGGTTGTAAGTGGTATCGTTTAAAATTGCATTTTCTGATTTCTGTCTATTAACAGTGACATAGAACCCTATCAAAATTGGGATTTTGGGGGACTGAGGCAGGAGAATTGCTTGAACCCGGGAGGCAGAGGTTGCAGTGAACCAAGACCGCGCCACTGCACAGCAGCCTCAGCAACAGAATGAGACTCTGTCTCAAAAAAGAAAAAAAAACTGGGTATATTGGGGTAGGAAGAGAAGCCAGAAGGATTCCCCTGCAGTGGGAGGCTTGGGACAATTGACTTTCTTGGGGGTATTAAAAAGAACCCTTCTGCAAAATGAGCAGCTGTACAGAGGGGTGGAATAGACGAGCGACAGAATGTTCATACAGGCCATACAGAGGGGAGAGCATCCATACGGAGCCGTACAGAGGGGACAGCGTCCACACGGAGCCGTACAGAGGGGACAGCGTCCACACAGGGCCGTACAAGGGGACAGCGTCCACACGGGGCCGTACAGAGGGGACAGCATCCACACGGGGCCGTACAGAGGGGACAGCATCCACACACAGTCGTACAGAGCGGACAGCGTCCACACGGGGCCGTACAGAGGGGACAGCGTCCACACGGGGCCGTACAGAGGGGACAGCGTCCACACGG
>NW_016107351.1:2379763-2417056 GCF_001604975.1 Cebus imitator | reverse complement strand
GACAGCGTCCACACGGGGCCGTACAGAGGGGACAGCGTCCACACGGGGCCGTACAGAGGGGACAGCGTCCACATGGGGCCGTACAGAGGGGACAGCGTCTACACGGGGCCGTACAGAGGGGACAGTGTCCCCTTGGCAGTGAACTCTAGGTCACCTCTCTAAGCAGCAAACTGGTCATAAGTGGCACATGTATTGTGCCGCTGTCAGGATGGACCACAGTGTCTCAGAATGTCTGGATGGTGAGGACAGCGGCCGGCAGCAGGTGTGCTCAGGGTGACGGGCGCAGAAGTCAGCTGGACTGGCTACCCCGAGTGCGACGCGGAGGCTTGCAGCCTCTCAGCTGGCCTTCCATCTTCAGTCCGCTGCCCCTGTTTTTAGGATATGCCAAACTGCCTGTCACACAGGCTGACCACAGAGCAAAACTCCTGGCATCCGAATCGCCCTGGGAGAGCCAGGTGTGTGGTCGTGGCGGGCAACTCAGACGCCCAGCCCAGGGGCCCTGCATGCTCTCCGTCCTGCTGAAGGGGCTTCGCTCCCCTGCACACAGGGGCCAGCACAGGCGCTCTTCATGGGGCAGAGGAAATGTCAGCAGTTTGACCCAGAGCATCAGCGTGTGACTCACGGGTGGAGACATGTTTTCTGGAGCGTCATGTGAAGTGCTGGCCACTCGTCCACGGGCAGTTGCTGTAATTTGTCAGCCTCCCCGTGGCTTCAGGGAGCTTCGCAGACCTCCCTGCGCACCTGCCGGGCAAAGGTGTGCTTTCCCTCTTTTGTCCGTTTTAGGTGAACAGTCAGGAATTTTTCTCTTTCTGGATGGGGTGGTGACTCCAGCAGTGAGCATCATGTGGAAATCCATCAGGCAGAGCTCATGTGAAAGAGAGAAGAGCCATGATTACCTGAATTACCTGCCTTCCGTTCACGGACAAGGCTTCTCTAACTCAGGAGAACCGCATCTCACGGGATGTGGAGGAGGGCGTACTGCACCAATTTATGAATAATTCACACTTGAAAACAGGAAAATCACTCTGGGGGCTCCACGCCAGCTCACAGGTTGCCCCTAAGTGTGATTAACTTTACGTAAGCTGGCTACACAGAGCTCCAATGCCTACGTGGTAAATGTTCACAGCTGACTCTAAGCGGAGGCACGGGGCTCTGCCCACCAGGCGCCTCTGTGGAGGCTGCCGAGGGCGCTCCCGGACCTGGGTCCACGGAAGCACCATGCCCTCCCCTGGCGTTCGTGTGTCCGTCCACATTCACTGGGACCTGGGGGTCAGCATAGCCAACCCTGGCCAGGTGAGGGCAGGCAGGACGCCCTCCCAACCTCCTCTCACAGAGACTCACCTCTGCCTGTGGCCCCCCCACTACCCCCTGAGCAAAGTAAAACAACGTAGGGCAGAGAGGACAGTGGAGGGGAGAGAGGCTGGTCGGTTTGTTTGTTTTTTAATTCTTGGTATCTGGGGCTTGGGGAAGGCAGAACTGTGTGTCGAGTGGAAGTGACTCTCCGTGGAGATAATCAGGCTGGCCTTCTCCTGCCTGGACACTCAGCTCCCAGACCTCCTGACGGCAGCCTCCCCCACGGCCTTCACCCTCTCCAGCCCTGGGCCCAACAGCGCGACTGCCTGTGGACCCGCCCTTGCCCACCCGCTCCACAGCACCCAAACGAATCCCCTCCACTCTGCCTGCACGCACATGGCTGAGCTAACAGGGAGCCGTGCCCCACGGAGAGTTGTGGTCCCCCCCCAGGGGGCCTGGATGCCACCTGGCAGTCCGACCCCATGCATTTCTTTGGTCTCACCGCGGGCCTTCTCCGTCCAGCTGCATCCCCCACCCCTACCCCACTTGGTCCTCATAGCAGAGGCTCCATCCTGGGTCCCTTTCCTTTCTCACTTCACTTAAAAAAAGATTCCCACGCCACGACTCCCTGTGTCCGCAGCCAGACTTGCCCGCTGACCTGCACGCTCATGGGATCCCCTGCCCCCTGACGCCTTCACTCCCTTGTCCAGCCACTGTCCTGAGCACCGCGTATCCACGGTTGGGTTCCTAGCATGCCCCTCTTGCTGCCCCAGCCCCCCAGCAGGTGCCCAGGCCAAAGGCCTCAGAGTCACCCTCAGCTTCTCCCTTCTCCTGCCCACCTCTGGTGCCTTCACGTGTCCCCCAGGCTGTCCCTCCATGGCATGCCCAGAGCACCCGTGTCTGAGCTGCTGCCTGGCATCCTCGCAGCCCTGCAGGGCGAGCCCTTCACGAAGTGTTGGATGGCCGGCAGGTGGCGGGGTGGGCAGGGCCAGGGAGTCCTGGGATGTGGCCCTAACGAGCGCCTGCTCTGCTTGCCCCGCAGCACAGCCCGTTCTTCGCCGAGCAGCTGACCGCATTCCAGGTGTGGCTCACCATGGGCGTGGAGAACCGGAACCCACCCGAACAGCTGCCCATCGTCCTGCAGGTGAGTCTTTCAGACCAAGCCGGACTGCCAAGGTCCTGCAGGAAGGAAGCCAGAAGTCTGCACAGCTGCCAGCGCTGCCTTCTCTCTCCCTGAGCCCTATGGGTCTGCAACATCCCAGCCCCTCTGCCCTGAAGGTAACGGCACATGGGCAAGGTGGCATTCAGGCGAGCAGAGCACACAGCTCCAGGCAGGAGTCACTGGGCTGACTGTGCATTCACTCCTAAAGGACCCTCCTCGAAAGACATTGATTTCCCCTCCTCCACCCTCGGTTGAGTGTAAATTTGGGGTTGGGGAGTCATCAGCCAGTCTGTCATCCCGTCTCCCTGGTGACCATTTCCACTTTAGGAATTGCTGAGGTTCCGCTCCAGATGGGCCTTGCTTCAGAGCAGGCGCCCCACATCACGGCTTCCTTCTCTCGGGAAGGACAGGAGCTGTTGGTGAATCCTGGGAGAGGAGGGAGGAGGCTCCCTGAGCAGGTGCTGACCGGCGGAGCGGGCTTTGTGTCCCAGCCCGTAGGTTACATGCTGAGCGGCACACGCAGATCTGGAAGCCAGCCGCCCTTCCTTTGCACGGGGCTGTCCCGGCTGCTCAACAAATAGGCCCTTTAGGGACACACCCTTCGGATGCCAGCGCACACGGGTCGGTGCTGTTCACGTGCAGGCTGTGACCTGTTCGTGGGTTGGGAGGTCAGTGTCGTGGGTCCTGCCGACTGATTTTTGGTCACTGAGATAGGATGGAGGCCACGGAAATTGAAGAGTTCGTCACAGGTAGTAAGGGAGAAGGATTCCACAGAACTTCGATTTCAGTGAATGTGTGTTTGTGGGGAGGTGTGTGGGCTGGGTCAGAGTCAGAGGAGTTTAGAACCCACAGGTCAGTATAGATTTCAAGGTCTAATAACTCACTTTAAAAGCTGGAAAGATTTTTTGTGGTTGGTTGGGGTGGTGCGGTTGGACTTGGGCGAGAAGCTGTGTGTGGCTGTGGGGGAGTGAGAAGGCCCCTCTTTCCGGTTTAGACCTGGCTGGCTCCCCTCCTGCGCGGGCAGAGCCCACCTCCACGTGCGGTGCTACTTTCTGAGAGTCGGCAGGGCTGGGTCCTCGCCTTCCCAATACGTGGCGGGGCCTCCATGAAGTGGGGGGATGAGCAGCGTCCCCCACCTGCCTGCTTCCTTCCAGAGCTCACACCTTCCCATTAGGGCCGTGAACCACAGTGACAGATAGCACCATCTGTCTTCACTAGACCAGATGTTCATTCCGCCTCTGAGATCATTTAGAAAACCGGGGCCAGTTTATCTCTGTCACGCCGTGGTTCAGCAACCTTCCCTTCTGCCGTTCAGTGTGCTGCAGCCGTGGCAGCCGTGGCAGCCCGCTCACAAGTGTGCTGCAGGACTGAGGCTTACCTCGTTCAGGACTTTGCCCCAGGAGTCTCAGGCAGCGAAAGAGGAGTTGGGAAGGAACGGTGCACATGAACATGCTGAAGACGTTCATGCCTGCCTTCCTCACTGGCATTGTCTCAGGTGGGCAGCCAAGACCCAGTGTGCCAGCCGGGTGCCCTGGTGTCATGGTCCCGGCTCCTTGGTAGGCCGAGGCAGGAGGCTCACTTGAGCCCAAGGAGTTCAAGGCCAGCCTAGGCAACATAGGGAGACTCCATCTCTACAAAGTAAAACGGCGTTGTGCCACATTGCCCAGTGTATATTTTTGCTGCCGTTGGTATATTATGACTGCTTTCTGGACATTGTAAAAAGAATGCAGACATTCTTACTGTTGCGTATGCACCTAGATTCGTTTAAGACCATCCTGAGATACAGGGTGAGCTGGAAACAAATAAACCCGCTGATGTTCAAAACCAAAACACGCAGCGAGAGCCACAGCGCAACCCACGGTGGTTGGTGGAGCCTGCGCTTCCACCCCCCACCGCCCCGGCGAGTTCCGCACGACACCTGGCTGTGGGAGCCATCGGGGCCGACGGCAGCACGGGTTACCCAGGCAGGGCCCCACAGCTCCTCTTGGTTGCCTGGGTCCCCAGGATGCCCCTCAGAAGACACTGGCCCTCCCACTGACCTTCCTGCTATTTGAGCAACGTGAAGGAGTAAAATCGGCCTCTCCAAAGTGGGGTACATACAAGTACATCAAGTCCCGTTCTTATGGGTCTGGCAAATGATCTTTTTGTAAACGGCCTTCTTTAATGTCCCGTTAGCCACCCACACTCCCTCAGGGAAGGGAAGACCTGCAGGAGACAGCTTTCTGACGGTGACGTACGTGAAGACAGCTCTGGCAAGAGCGTGGGGCACTTCCCGCGTGGTCTTTCAGCAGATGTGAGTGGCAGGTTCCTCCCCTTTTGGGAGGATCTGTCTCCTGGCTGTGCCCAGCCAGGATCCCTGGACGAACCTCTACTTAATAAGAAAGCAGGGAAAGACGAAGTATAACAGGTCATGGGCTTCATTTGATGTAGCCCCCAGGGCCGGCTTCTTTCTCATTAACTTGGCTCACTTCCCCACACCTTCTCTTAGGAGCCTTTATTTTTCCCAAAGCCTGGACCCTGTCATCCCTAAGTTATTCTCTAGTGCCTTGGCAAGTCAGAAAACATTACTTAAGGGAAAGGGAATTTTCTCACACACTCGATGGTTTTCCAAAGCCCACCACTTCATCCCTGAGCCAGGGCAGTGGCGGGTGGCCCTCCAGGGTCTCTCGGTGTCTCATCAGGCCCGGCTGATTTGTGGCCTCTCCTGTGTGAGCGTGTAACAGGCCTGTCCCGCTTTCCAGCTTCAATATCCTCTCTGCCTTTTAGAAATATAAATCAACAGAGGAGCAAGAAGGAAGTTAACAGTGTTTTTAAAAATTGCCGTTTTGGGCCGGACACAGTGGCTCACACCTGTAACCCCAGCACTTTGGGAGGCCAAAGCAGGCAGATTACGAGGTCAGGAGGTTGAGACCATCCTGACCAACATGGTGAAACCCTGTCTCTACTAAAATACAAAAAACAAATTAGCCGGGCCTGGTAGCGCGTGCCTGTAGTCCCAGCTACTCAGGAGGCTGAGGCAGGGGAATAGGGGAATCACTCAAACCCAGGCAACAGAGGATGCCATGAGCTGAGATACTGCCACTGCAATACAGCCTGGGCGACACAGCAAGACTCCGTCTCATTAAAAAAAAAAAAAAAAGTTGCTGTTTGGCCCAGACCCTGGATTGATGGGGTCCTTTGGGCACTGTCTTCTCACAAGGGGCTCCAGCCTCTCGTGGTCTCGAGGTGCGTGTGTCCTCTGGCCTCGGCAGCTCGCCTGGAACTCGAGGCTGTGTGCACCCCCAGGCAGAGGAAGGAAGAGTGCCTATGTTATGGAAGAGAGGGGAGAAAGTGACTTTTCCTCTTCTTCCTTTTGCAGGAGAAAGCTGACGGTGATATTTATGTGTTCATTTATTTGATCCTTTTTCTTTTAACCAGACCCAGGGCATGCGGGTGTGGGTTTCTTGCGTGCGTCACTGCGTAGTGGTGAAGTCCAGGCTTCGTGTGAACCTGTTGCCCCATTGGTCATTTCTCAGCCTCAGCCCCTGGCACCTTTGGAGTCTCCAGCGTCCGTGATTCCACCTGTGTGTCCCTGTGGGCCTGTCATTTAGCTCCCACCCATGCAGATGTGAGAACATGCAATAGTTGGTGTTCTGTTTCTGAGTGACTCCACTTAGCATGATGGCCTCCTGTTTCACCCACGTTGCTGCAAAAGACACGATTTTCTTCTTGTTCTGGCGTAGTAGTGTTCCGTGATGCCTATACGCCGCAGCTTCTTCATCCAGTCTCCTGTGGATGGGGGATCTCGGCTCGCTGCAGCCTCCGCCTCCTGGGTTAAAGCGATTCTCGTGCCTCAGCCTCCCGAGTAGCTGGGATTACAGGTGTGCACCCCTGCACCTGGCCAAGAGTGATTTTATGGGATAAAGTTTTAGTCTCTTTTCCTAGATGTCACAAATCAGTGTGAGCATTTCATTAGGAAGTCTGCTCGCTCTCCATATATCTTTTTTTTTTTTTTTTAACAAATAGAATTTGGGACCTAGAAGTACAGGATCGTGACCGAGGGATGGCAGAATGACACACTAGAGTGATGCCATACATACCATATACACCGGGGACTTCAGAATCGCCCTGCCCATCAGGGGCCCAGGTACCCTGGGCTGCAGTGCCCGGCTCTGCAGGGCTGCACTGGAGAATCTTCTCTTAGGAAGCAGCTTTTCTGGTTTGTCCGAGCACTCCCTTTGTATACAAGGCAAATGAAGTTCAGTAACCTTAGCAGTTCTGTTTTCATGTGGTCACCTCAGCTGGATTGCAGTGGTGTGATCAGAGCTCACCACAGCTTCCGACTCCCAGGCTCAAGCCAGCCCCCTGCCTCAGCCTCCCGAGTCGCTGGAACTGCACGCACGCGTCACCACACCCAACTCACTTTGGTGTTTTTCGTAGAGACAGAGTTTCACCATGTTGGCCAGGCTTGTCTCGAGCGCCTGGCCTCAAGCGATCCACCAGCTTCAGCCTTCCAAAGTGTTGGGATTACAGGCGTCCACCACCATGCTGGCCACCGTGATTAATCTTTAGTTTGAGTTCCCACAGGTGAAAATAAATCTCAGTAAGTCATTAAGCTCACCACCCTTTAATTCTGTCATTTCCATAGATCCTGGGATGGTCTGTAACAGGAGATTTTTTGTTGTTCTAAGTACAAATACAAATTTTTCTAAAAGCCAATCCTATTTTAAAAGTAATTTTGCTTTATGTTGGCTTCAGTTTTTAAAAAATGTAAATCAACAAAAGGAAGCAGGAAGATAATGTAATGTTTGAAGAAAAAGAAACAGTACTAACATTTCCCCAGTACTCTGCATTGACGATGTTTCTTTGCAAATGGGATCATCGCGGCACCAAACCCTGTGCTGCCCGCGGTCCTCCGGTTCTGGCTCCTGGGCAGGTGGGCTGCCACGGCCCCAGCGTGTGTTCGGCAGCACCCACAGCTCCTGCAGTGCGCCACTCGGGACCACGCCATGGTTGTGGTTGTGAACCAGCGTCCGGTTTGCTTTTGCTGTTTGTGAGGAGCACTTTCTAGGGAGACCTTTATTGCTAGTGTGCTGGTAAAACAGTAGCAAGAGCTGGTCTTGGTCAGACCTCTCTGCCCTGTTCTGCGGCTTCCATTCGTTCTGCGACTGCCGACCTTAGAAACAGGCTTGTCCCTGTTCAGTGTTGGAAATAACAAGGAGACTCAGAAAGCAATCTGTGTGAGCTTTAGACCTGATGATGTCTTTGAGTTCTGAGGACTGCAGCCACCACGAGGCCTGCCTCCTCTCCTCTCCCTGGGCCATCTAGAAACTCCAGCCTCAGGCAGCCTAGTGCTGCCTACACAGATTCAGTCCTCAGAACATGGAGTGGCGGGGACGTCCGAAAGCTGAACGCGGCGATGGTGACCTTATCTTCTCTGGGCTCCCTGGTGCGCATGGCTCTGTGTGCTTTGTAGTCTGTCTCTGAACTTGGAGAAGAAGCCCAAGTCAAGTAGTCAAGTACTGTTGTCTCCATTTTTCTTTCTTTTTTTTGAGACAGAGCCTCTGTCTGTTGCCAGGCTGGAGTGCAGTGACACGATCTCGGCTCACCGCAACCTCCGCCTCCTGGGTTCAGGCAATTCTCCTGCCTCAGCCTCCTGAGTACCTGGGACTACAGGCGTGCGCCACCACGCCCAGCTAATTTTTTGTATTTTAGTGGAGACGGGGTTTCACCATGTTGACCAGGATGGTCTCGATCTCCTGACCTGATGTTCCACCCGCCTCAGCCTTGCAAAGTGCTGGGATTACAGGCGTGAGCCACCGCGCCCGGCCATCTCCATTTTTCTTGATAATGACATTGAAGTTCCCAGAAGTTAGGAGTTGAAGCCAATAATTGGGCAGAGATGGAGGATGGGTTAACATCAGATGAGCCCGGCCCCAGCGCCCATGCTTTTCCACCGACTGGCCCTTCCAACCTGGGTTCCACGCAGCAGTGGCCTGCGACACCCTCTGAGTTCAGCATGGGAGAGGGATCTGCTTCCAGTTCATGTAGCCCGCGAGCAGCCCACATTCCTTTCCCAGCCTCTTAATTACAGACTCAGCATCGCCCGCATGGGGAACCCGCCACTCCTGGGTCCGCCATGAACCCAGCATAGGAGCTGGCTCTGGGCATGTAGAGGGGAAGTGAGGCCTCATCCCTGCTGCTCTTTCTCTGTCCTCTAGGCTGGATATGCTGGGATCCCCCCAACACCCCATCTCCTGCCCCTCCAGCCTGGCCTTCCCCCTCTTGCTGCCACCTGTGACCTTCCCTGTCCCCCTCATCCTCCTGCCGCACTCTTCTTCCCCCACAGGGAAGCTCCTCCCCCTCCACGGCTCCCCACGGCCCATGCTCCTGACTCGGTGGCTCCTCCGTGGAAGTCGTGCTGACCGACCCCCGGGAGCGTGACTCACATGGCCCTGTCTCCACTCCCCTCCCTGCTGTCCTCCACCCCAGCTCCAACCCCACTGGCCTCCTCGTCCCTTTCCCCTGCCTGTCTTGAGGGTTTTCAAACTCATCCCAAACCTTCTTTTCCAGAGTTTGCTTTCCCTCACCCCTTCTTCCCTCAGCCTCCAGACAGCACTGGAGTCTCTTCGTCCCTATCTCCACCTCGGCACCCTGGTCAAGCTCAGCCCCTTCCACTCACCTCCCCGACTTCCAGCCTCTTGCCAAGCCTGCTCCCAAAGCAAGCACACTGGACAGTCAGCAGACAAACTGACCTCTATGCCCACCATCTGCGGGGCCTTTCCCAGTCCGCCCCCCCCACCCCCGTCGCTGTCCTCAGTCAGACTGGTGGCCCGCGTGTCCTCAGACACCCGACTTCTTCCAGCCTCTCCACCTGCACCGCAGTAGCCCACTCACGTCACCTCCAGGACCCACTGCCCGCCTGTGTCCTGTGCATCTTCTCCCAGGGAGGAAGGGAAAATCTTTGAGGCCTCCAGTTTCTGGAGCCAGGTCAGGGCTCGCGGCTCTGTGTTCAGGTGTGGCGATGGGGCAGTCACTTGCCTGTCTCCCCAGCCACGTGAAGGATGGGCGGGGCGGTCCCTACTGTCCGTGGTCACTCTCCCAGCACCCAGCGCAGCACCTGCCCATAAACACCCCTTGGATAACTGGAGCATCCTGGATGGAAACGCTCTGGGTGTGAGAGTCTCGGTGCACGTGTCCCCCAGCGTAGACACCATTAAGGAAAAATCAATAGAAGTAAAGCCATTAAAAATGTAAAAATTTGATACAACAACAAAAAGAAAGTACTTGCCAAACCTCTGGCAAAGCCCACTCTAATTTATAAGGAACTCTGACATGTCAGTAAGAAAAAGCCAACTATTGAAGTAGAACACTGAAGTTTACTCGGGAAATGGCCCGTCAACCTGCAAAAGGTACTCCCCTTGAAATCCAAGAAATCCAGACTCAAAGGATGTTTTCGCCTGTCCTGGTGGCCAATAATAGTGTAATAGAGGCTGCCGTTGTCCCACGAGTCATTTATTATTTATGAAAGCCTGTGTGTCACATGTGTTGTGTCATATGTGTTTTATGAATTAATAAATCAAGGCTCGCCAATGTTCAGTGATTTGCCCAGAGTCAAACCTCAGTGAACACTGCTGGGTGACCAGCTCAGGCGGCGGGAAGCTGGCACCCACGTGCGTGCCGTCGAGATGTGAGTGGGCTCAGCCAGGGGGTCATTTGGGAACTTAAGCATATGTGCTCCGACCTTCGTTTTTTAGTACTCAGATTTATCTTAGGGGGAGAAAATCATCGGAGTGTGCAGACGTATCCATTAGGATATTGACCACAGTATTATTTATAAGAGCAGCCCAACACTTCCGGAGGCTGAGGCGGGAGAAACGCTTGAGCCGGGAGTTCAAGACCTGCGTGGCAATGTAGCAAGACCCAGTCTCTATAAAATACGAAGCTAAGCCAGGCGTGGTGGCACATCCCCGTGGTCCCAGCCACTCAGAAGTGAGGTGGGAGGATCACTTCAGCCCAGGGGTTTGTGGCTGCAGTGAGCCACGATCACGTCACTGTACTCTAGCTTGGGCAGCAGAGCAAGACCTTATCTCAAAAATAAGTAAATAAACATTTTAAAAGTAGGAACATTTTGATGACATAACTATCTATCAGTGGGGAAGTTGTTTAAAAGAATTGTGTACATTTACGTAAAGGAAGCACTGTGCTGCCGTTGGGAGTGATATGGCCAGTCCTTACCACGTTCACGGTGCATTATTTAGTTTAAAAAGGAGATGTGAAAGACCCAGCGCGGTGCCTCACACCTGGAATCCCAGCACTTTGGGAGGCCGGGGCAGGCGGATCACCTAACGTCGAGAGTTCAAGACCAGCCTGACCGACATGGTGAAACCCCGTTTCTACTGAAAATACAAAAATTAGCCACCATGGTGGCGGGTGCCTATAATCCCAGCTACTCAGGAGGCTAAGGCAGGAGATCACTTGAACCCAGGAGGCTGAGGTTGCACTGAGCCAGGATTGCGCCACTGCACTCCGGCCTGGGCAACAGAGCAAGGCTTCATCTCAAAAAAACAAAAAGAGAGGAGCAATGTAATCATATATTATCTAGTTTGGAACCTTTAAGAGAAGTGTGTACAGAGAGACCAATGTGTGGGCTCCCGTGCTGAAATGTCACCAGTGAGTTAGCTTTTTAAATGCAAGCAGACGTGTCTGTTCTCATACTTTCTACATTGAGCATATTTTGCCTGTGTAATCAAGGCATAAAGAATGTTTTCTTAACCTACCTAGAAGCGTGAGCTGCAGCTGTAGGTAACTGAGTGGCTGAACCAGCAGATGGATGGAAACTGATCAGACCGCCCCGAAGCTGGCAGCTCGCAGTGGGGGCTTTTCAGGGGCTGCACATGAGTTTGCTTTCGCACTGACAGTGTTTTCTTCTTGTTCTTCCAGGTGCTGTTAAGCCAAGTGCACCGGCTGAGAGCACTGGACTTGCTGGGAAGATTTCTGGACCTGGGTCCCTGGGCGGTGAGCCTGGTGCGTGCCTTCCACATCAACCTGGGGACTGAGGGAGGTGGGCAGAAATGACGCTCCGTGTTTCAGTCTGTGCACGTGTTTCAGGGTCCAGAGCCACCCCCAGCCATGAGACCCGGGGCAAGTTTCCACCGTGGTGGCGTCCTGTCGATCCCAAGGCCCTCAGGAGCCCACTCTGTGCCTGTGCGGCCTGCAGTGCTGCCTGGCATTTGCGGTTCTGGGGTTTTCGGCCCCTTCGTGTCTGATGTTAGACACAGGAGAGCGTGTTGTGGGCGGGTCCCCTGTCCCTGAGCAGCCGCCCAGCGCTGCCGAGGAGCAGGGCGCCCCTGAGCCTGACACTGCGCCCACCTCGTGGTGCTGCTGCTTCCCTCGGGAGGAGTCTGGATTCTCAGCCCTGTCTGCCCAGCCTCCTGGCAGGCACGGTTTGGAAATGCTCTTCTGGTCCTCATTCCATAGCAGAGTCGTGGTGGCCACAAAAACAAAAGCCAGGCAGAGTCAGGATGAAGCAGTGACGAGCATTTTAACAAATAACTCACGAGGAAAGTGAAAGGAGGCTGAGGGAACCGCAGATTCCAGGAAGCTGGAGAGTCCCGCGGCCCGCAGACCTCACTGGGCTCCGCTGAAGTTCCAAAGAAATTTTACAGGAGCTGGGTTTATGGTGTTCAACGATCAGTTTGTTTTTCTTGGGTGTGGTAATGGTATTGGATCGTGTTTTTATGAAAGACAGCTAATTTTTTTAGAGAGAGACACTAAACGTTCAATGAAACACGTGACATATAAACCCTAATTTCCACGCTTGTGAGAGGCGCCGTGGGGCGGGGGGTGCAGAACCGCTGTCACGGAAGGTGGGTGGGGAGTACCTGGGGTTTGGTGTGTTTAAGTTTTGTCGTCATATAACGTTGGCAAAGGGTGGTGATTGACAGTCCAGCATTGAAGGCGGGAGGAAATCGTGATTGACAGTCCAGCATTGAAGGAGGGAGGAAATCGTCCAACACCAGGAAGAACAATTCGGCACTCATCACTGGGCCGTTTTCACCCCAGGTCCCTGAGGCCACAAATAGCTTGTGACAGAGTGGAGGCCTGAGTCATCGGTGGAGGGCTGACGTGACTCGGTCACTCGGTGTGTGTGGTGGTGTCGCTGAGTCATCCTGGAAAGGCCTGCGTGCTGTTACTTACACCCTTTAAGAAGACAGGAAGCGTGTATTCATAGCATTTTAGGAAGAGTTTCATTTTTAAGGTTAATTTTTTAAAACCAATTTCTGCCTTTAAAGAATTAAGCTTCTGCTCGTTGGAAGTGTTGCTGGTGCATGAGCTGAGGCTGGATAAATGAGGTATTTTTACAGGTACAGGTTTTGGCTCTCAGGTGGGGGCCTGGCTTCCTGAACCAGGGAAACGCCTCATTCCTTGTTAAATGTGGCCTTTCAAAGGGAAGGGGCCCAGGCCTGGGTCCCACCACCATCTCCTGTCTTGGTTACAGGGGCCCTCATTTATTGGAAGTGGTTACCATTGGGATAGCTTTGAAATTCCAGCAGCTTTGAGATAAGGACACAGCAGAAACCCCTGGCTGAGTGCAGCCCACTTTGCCGGGCGTCACTCACACTGCAGTGCCCTCCGCTCTCTCCCTCCCCTGCCTCTGAGGACAGAGTCCCCTGAGAATGACACGTGGGCAGATCCGGGTGCCAGTGAGCCCCGGGGAGAGCCATGCTCCTCCCTGCCTTTGCCAGAGCAGGCGTCTCTCTCCCAAGATGTATCTCAAGCGCAAATGTCAGTGTGAGCCAGCTGGCCGCGCCATCACGGAGCGGTGGCCATGGCCCGTACGTGAGTGGAACAGCAAAGGTGGCCAAGGCTCTGTTGCTGAAGCAGACAAGGCCATCGAAGAGAGGCACGGGCCCCCGCCGCCAGCAGCCTGAGCCTCAACAAAGAAAAGCTGCCACCCAATTAATTCCGTTCTCTTGACACCAGTCAAGGCTGGCGACATGTGGCAACTTCTAGGAATAAATGAGAGACAGATAAAGCTGAAGGAAGCCCCGCTTTACTCTCAGTGAGACGCGTTCATTCCTGTCTCGTTTCTCGTATGTGCTGAAGATGACGCCACAGCGGGCCCTGCATGGCCCCCGCTGCTGCGGTTCTCTCCCCACGGGCACAGGCAGAGCCTTGGCGCACTGACACCCTCCCTCTCCCCAGGCCTTGTCTGTCGGCATCTTCCCCTACGTGCTGAAGCTGCTCCAGAGCTCGGCCCGAGAGCTGCGGCCACTCCTCGTGTTCATCTGGGCCAAGATCCTCGCAGTGGACAGCGTGAGTCATCCCCATCCTCCTCCCCAGGGTGATGTGAACCAGCCGGCCCTTCCCCAGGGATGCCGAGCCCTGCACTTCCAGCCCGCCCTTTCTCCAGCCTCGCCCCCTCTCCAGGCACCTCCATTCCCCTCCTCTCCTTGGGGTTAAAGTGGAACGCGCTCTGCCTCGGCAGCCACCTCTGGGTCGTGCGTGGCTGTCACCTGCCTGTCCTGCCCCTGGCCTTCCCTGGTGCCCCGCACTCAGCTCCTCCGCCTGTCACTGACCACCTGTGAGGCTCCTGACCCTGGCGGGAAGCAACCCTGCATAGCAGTAAATTCGGCCTGCCTCACCCGGAGCCCGCATTGGCCCCCCCTGTGCCCGCCATTGTGCTCCCTCTCCTCAACTCTGAATAGGTGGTCTGGGCCAGGCGGACCCCTTACATGGGGCTGCCTGGCTCTGCCCTCTCTGATGAGCATCACCTCTGACCCTCACACCTGCAGCCCTGCAGCCACCTGTTCACCCCTCAGTCATCCAGGGTGTGGGCTGGGGTTGCAGGTGGCACCAGGCCTACTGGGAGACAGGGTCACCTTCTGCAGGAGGAGTGGGGCTGAGACGCTCTGTGGGTAGGGCTGGCCTGTACTGAACGGGAAGCCCTGGGAAGGGCCTGGAGGGCTGGATGTCAGGTGGGGGCACAGACATGGACGTGGCAGAGTGGGCTGGGAAGATGCTTAGAGGATGGTTGGCCACTCTGTGGCCTGTGTGCGGGGACACTCAGGGATGCTCCGTCCACGCAGAGAGTGTGCGGTTCCAGGCACACCTGGTTGAACTTTATTTCACAGGTGTGGGGGTTATTAAAGATTTTGGAATGAAGACACCAAAGAATGAAGCATTGCCTGGCCTCGGTGTCAAGTGGATTGTAAGGAAGCACAGGGTGGGGGCACTTTCCTCCAGGAGGGTGGCCTGAGGAGGTCACAGCAGGGCCAGGAGGGCCTCAGAGAGGGCGGCACCGCGCTGGGGTGGGGAGAGGCCACTCTAGGGTTCGAGCCTGTGTGACCAGCCACAGCTCATGGAGCCTTCCAGAGAGGACTGGTAAGCGCTACGTGGCCTCCCAGGCTGGTCCAGCCCAAGACTGGGGGACCTCGTCCACCCAGTGGTGATAGCAGGTGTGACCCTCGAAGGAAGCTGTGGAAGGCTCGGGGCTGCAGAGAGCTCTTGAAAGCTCCTCGTGTGCCACAGTGGAGGGGTGAGCTGTGCAGAGTGGTGCGAGGGTGCTGGGAAGGGCTTGTTTACGGAACATGACGATTCTGGAACAAAGGGTGTGTGCTGGGAATGGAGTTGGGGATACATTGCCCTCTGCAGGGATGTTGGGGACAGAGACATCCAGAGATCCCTTTGCCTTTAGCTGTTGGTGTGCAGAGGGCACCCGTGTGTGATACAGAGGTGGGGTTGGAGCCAGGTGGCCAGGGAGCCCAGGAGGAAGCCATGTCAGGCTCGCTCTAGGGCGCCATGGGTGAGGAGAGCGTGACGGAGGGGCTGGCATCGGGCAAGGCTGGCTTTGCTCCCTGCCTGGTTTTGAAGCAGACCAACCCCAGCAGCTCATTAGAAGGCCTGTGGAGCAGGTCCACGTTCCCCGCTGGACATCAGCCAGCCGCGGCGTGCACGTGTGTGCGGGGTGGCCATGTATGCGTGTGCTCGTGAGCGCATGTGTGTGTGGCGCCCTGTCCAGCGGCACTCACATGCAGTCTCTTAATTCCCACATCAGCCCTGCGAAGGCAGCATCAATTTGCAGCTTATTTGCCAGTGAAGCAGCACCTGTATGAGGGAGCAGGGGCCGCATAGCTACCGTGCGACAGGCCGGCACCGTGCTCAGTCCCCTGTGGCTGGGTCTGGAGCTCCTTGTCCACAGAGGGAAAGGGAGGGTTTAGCAAAGTCACAGAGCAGGGAGTGCCAAGAACACCTTGGAGGCCACGGCTGTGGAGCTGGGAAAGGCCACCCTTCCATCTTCTGTGAGCGCGTGACGGAGAGCGGATGGGGCTCCTGCTGCCTCCCGGCGCTCCATGGGCCAGATTCGGTGAGCTGCTCCGTCCGGTCACTGGCACTGAGACCTAGCCTCCTCCTTACCTCTGTGTCCACGCTGTGCCGGCCACCAGGACCTGGCTGTGTTTGCTGAAGCCACCACACTCGGCTGTGTTCAGCCAAATTCACTGCCCCTGCTCTCCAGGCACTGATAGGCATTCCCAGCCAGAGGCCTGTACCCCGCACTGCGCGTTCACACTGCACACTGCCCGCAAAGTCCCTGCCGTGTCCCCCACCCCAAACCACTCAGCCCTGCGGACTCAAGTCCAGCCGAGGCCATCAGGTCCCCAGATGAGCTCCCCATAGACTCCTGGGCCCTGCACAGCTCCTCTACTCCCTCTGTCCGCGCCCTGACCGTGGCCCCTCTACTCCCTCTGCCGCGCCCACCCTGACTGTGGCCCCTCTGCTCCCTCTGTGCCCGCCTTGACTGTGGCCCCTCTGCTCCCTCTGTGCCCGCCTTGACTGTGGCCCCTCTGCTCCCTCTGTGCCCGCCTTGACTGTGGCCCCTCTGCTCCCTCTGTGCCCGCCTTGACTGTGGCCCCTCTGCTCCCTCTGTGCCCGCCTTGACTGTGGCCCCTCTGCTCCCTCTGTGCTCGCCCTGACCGTGGCCCCTCTGCTCTCTCTGCGCCCGCCTTGACCGTGGCCGCTCTGCTCCCTCTGTCCCCGCCCTGACCGTGGCCCCTCTGCTCTCTCTATGCTCGCCCTGACCGTGGCCTCCCCACATCCCAAGTGCTCAGGTATGGCTTTGGTGTCTCAACAAAAACAGGGGAGACTGCTGCTGAAGCACGTGGCGAGGGCTGTCACCTTGGGAGTGTGTGTCAGTCTTACCCAACAGCATTGTTGACTTCTTGCTAGTTGCGCTGGTTCTTGTAGATTCCCTGGGATTTTCTGTGTATGTTGTCTCCAAGCTGAAGCAGCCCCTGGCCCCTCTTCCGGTTCCTGGATGTCTCACTCTTTTCTGGGCCTGGGGTACTGACTATGGCTCTGTCTGCCCGGCATGGATCGGCTGCCGTGCCTCCATCTCCCGGCTGCTCCTGATTTCCTGAGCTGGGTGCTGGGGGCTGCTGCCCTTCCTCTCAGTGCAGCTGAGGCTGACCTTGACCTCACTTCAACCTTGAAACTTCCTGGGCCCAGTGCCCCGCACCTGGCTGTGGCCAGGGAATGCTCCATAATGGTGAACGGAATACCATATATTTCAGCAAAATATTTTCCCTGCTACCCGTTAAACTACAGGTAAACAATGGCCGCTTTGAAAGACTGGCCAAAGCCCTGACTTGAAGAGTTAGAAAGCTGAGTTTGAGTCCCATCACCTCATCTACTCCGACAAGTCATTTCACTTCCCTTGGCCATGACTCGCCTCTGTGACATCATGGCAGTGACCCTCAGGCCGTCTGCCTCCAGCCACAGCTCCAGGGCTCAGACCAGGACGTGGAACACTGCTGTGTCTGTTGTAGAGGAACAGGGCCAGGAAGGGACACCCACGTAAATCTCACGTCTCCCCTGCCTGTCTCTGTTACACCCAGGCTTTTTCTTGCTGGACTGAAAGCTTGGCTTTGTGGAGCGGGAAGCGAAAGGTTTGGGCCGTTCCTGTTTTACTCGTGTTCAAATTCACTGAAGAGCCACGTTATGTAAACAAAGGGCGTCACTTTGAAACGTCGTTTCTCTCCTACACCAGTGCCTTCATCATCTGCATGGACACACGTAGAAATGGCACCTGGCCATGGATGAAGGGCCATGTGTAGAGGCTCCCGATGCACAAAACGGTGACCCTCACGTGACACAAAGCCCAGGCTGAAGGGCCAGAAGTGACGCCGCCACGTGCAGTGGTCTGGGATTGAGGCCGTCGGGCCTGCCCCCCAGCCCCGCCCCAGCCCCCCCAGTGCCGATGAACGTGTCTAAGCCAACTTCGATTCCCAGACTTCGTGCTTTTAGTACCTTTTAGACCTGGAAACTGATGATGTCTATTTTTATCCTCAGGGGTGGCTGTTTGTGAAAGTGGACGGTCCGCCTCACGCCTTCGTCGTGACATTCTCCCCGGGTCCACAGGTTGTCATCATTGCGGTGCAGGGCATCTTGTCTAAAACTGGCTCTCGGTCCCAAGGACCTCCAGGGCCTGCTGCTTTTGGGTGCCCCGAACGGCAGAACTTGGTCGTGAGCGCTGAGGCTGCAGCGCCTTCATCTCCACCCTGCTGCAGGCGGATCCCAGGCTTCGGTTTAGTATTTGCATGATGTAAAGGGGTTATCTGTTCAGGGAGCTGTTCCCACAGCCCAGCCGGGCATGCCCTTGCCTGCAGTGTTCTTGTAACTGCCTGCAGGCACCACAGGCCTTCCTGTGAATTAATTTCTCAACCAACTTCTTGCTCCTGCTTATTTAAAAGCAATCATTCCACTGAGGGGCATTTTGAAGTGTTTCCAGTAGAAACTGAGTCTCATCTGCCTCATCCTTCCTTCCATCATTACCCTGGCCATAAATTCCCAGAGATTTCTGGAAAGAAAGTTCCCTGTGTTTTTGAGGGGCCGTTCCTCCACTCTCTTCCCCTCCCCACACCTGGCCACTGTTGTTGGCAGTCCTCCAGAGCTCCACCCCACCCCCCATGATGTGCGCTCCCCCCACGATGTGTGCATGCCCGACTGTGTTGCTGGCGGTCCTCGAGTTCTGTCCCGCATGATGAGTGCCCCACTGTGTTGCTGGTGGTCCCCCGGAGCTCCACCCCTACCCCCCATGATGTATGCACTCCTTGCAATGTGTGCATGCCCCACCATGTTGCTGGCGGTCCCCCAAGCTCTGTGCCCCCATGATGAGCGCCTCCTGCAGCGCTCAGCGGTTCCTGTGACTCCCAGCTTTTGCCATAGTGCAGGTCAGGGTGCTCATGGCTTACCGACAGGTCCACCTGTGAAGACTGCAGAGCCTGCTCAGAGGTTCAGAGGTGCAGGCAGAGTCTGGCCAGTCCCCCGGTGTCCTCAGCATCCCCCTGCTGCTGCCAGCCAGCCCTCAGGGCACACTTAAGAGTTTGAGAAGGATGCAAGCCCACTGAGGCTGGGCCCAGCGGAAGGGCCAGCCTGGGACCAGAAGCTCTGAGGGGTTCGTGCGGGGGCAGGAATTGTCTAGGCCTTGCAGAAGGTAGACTTCAGGCAGAAGAAAAGAGGGAAGAACACCATGTGCTGTAGGGAGGAAGTGTGTGCTGTTTGCCTGAGATGGAGCGGGGCACAGTGTAGGGACGCTGATCTGACTGACGGCACAGCCCAGGACAGCGAGCACTAAGGAGAGTGCACGAAGAAAGCCCTCTCTCCAGGATTCCCCCAGATCCCAGAGGGCCTCCTCCAGAATCACTCCCGCTCTCCAGGATTCCCCCATCCCAGAGGGCCTCCTCCAGAACCGCTCCCTCTCTCCAGGATTCCCGCATCCCAGAGGGCCTCCTCCAGAACCACTCCCTCTCTCCAGGATTCCCCCATCCCAGAGGGCCTCCTCCAGAATCACTCCCGCTCTCCAGGATTCCCCCATCCCAGAGGGCCTCTTCCAGAATCACTCCCCATGCCAGGTTACACTGGATTTCACATTACCAGCCAGGAATTACCAGGCAGGTAAAGACAATCAGGAAAATATGACCTATAATGGGAAAAGGGAATCAATCCATTGAAACCTACTCAGCACTGCTGCGGATGTTATGATTAGCAGGCAAGGACATTAAAATATTAGAAATCTATTCCGCATATTCAAAAAGTTAAATCAAGACATGAAAAATATAAAAAGATCCCAACTTAAATTCCTAGAGATGGAAACTGCAGTATGTGGTGGGAAGAAATGTACTTGCTGAGGTTAACAGCCAGGTCAGCATTGCAGGAAAGCAGTAAGCGGTTAGGCACGGGGCACGCATCTGTCTTCACAGCACTTTTGGAGCTGAGGCAGACAGGTCATTTGAGTCCAGGATTTCAAGACCAGCCTGAGCAACTTGGTGAGACCTCGGCTCTACATGAAAAAATACAAAGACCAGCCATGCATGGTGGCACGCGCCTGTAGTCCCACCATCTGGAAGGCTATGGCGGGAGACTTGCTTGAGCCCAGGAGGTCCAGGTGCCACTGCACTGCAGCCTGGGGAGCAGAGCAAGGCCTTGCCTCGGAGAAAGAAAGGGAAAAAATAGCAATAGAAACTAACAAAAATGAAGCATGGTAAGAAAAAAAATTTGAAGGAATATTCAGTTTTGGGATAACTGCAAGTGACATTACATAGTATTTGGGACTGGGCACGGTGGCTCACGCCTGTAGTCCCAGCACTTTGGGAGGCTGAGCCAGGCAGATCACTAGGTCGGGAGTTCAAGACCAGCCTGACCAACATGGTGAAAACCCATCTCTACTAAAAAAATACAAAAATTAGCCAGGCGTGGTGGCACGCACCTGTAATCCCAGCTACTCAGGAGGCTGAGGAAGGAGAATCGCTTGAACCCAGAAAGGAGAGGTTGCAGTGAGTTGAGATTGCACCACTGCACTCCAGCCTGAGTGACAGAGTGAGACTCCATCTCAAAAAAAAAAAAAGCATAGCATTTGGGAGTCTGTAAAGACTGGCAGAAAAAATATTTCAAGAAACAATAGCTAAAATTTTTTTTTAATTTGATGAAAGTTATAAACCCACAGATCCACAAAGTTTAGCAAACCCTAAGTGCAAGAAGACTACACCAAGGCATATTGCAATCAAATTGCTTGAAAAACAGCGATGAATTCAAAAGTCCAAAAGCAGTCAGTGAAAAGAAGACACCAAGGAGCAAAGATGGCAATGCCACGGTTTCTTATTCCAGAGTTCCTACCAGGCGGAAAGGCAGGCAGCGGAACAGCTTCTTTAAAGCAAAGAAGGAAAGGGAGAGAGAGAAAGAGAAAAACTGTCAACCTAGAATTTTGTGCCCAGCGAAAATATGTTTCCAAATGGAAGCAAATAAAGACTTTTGAAGACAAAGGAAAGATGAAAACTCATCCCCAGCAGATCCCACTGCAAGAAACGCCAAGTCCTCTAGGCTCTTCAGAGGAAAGTATGCTTCTACATGGAGGAATTAAAAGCACCAGAAATCAGGAAAGTAGACAGATAAGTATGTGATTATTTTCTTATTTAAATCTTCTTTAAAAGATAATTATTTAAATAAAAATAACAGTGTACTATGAATTTTTTTTCAATAAGCCTTTTGCACTCTTAATTTTTTTTCTTTTTTTTTTTTTTTTTTTTTTTTTTTTTTTAAAGAGACAAGGTCTCATTCTGTTTCCCAGGCCTGATCATAACTCACTGTACGCTCAGAATCCCTTGCTCAAGCCACCCTCCTGCCTCAGCCTCCCAAGTAGCCAGGACCACAGGCACAAGCCACGGCACCCACAGACTCTGTAACATTCGTCAGAGCAAGATGTATGCTAACAACAGCAACAAGGTGGGGAGGAGAGGGAATGAGACTGTAAGATTCTCGTACTTTGTTTGAAGTGGTCTCGCATCACCTTCTGACGATGGACTGCAGCAGTCCGTAAGCCCTAAAGCTGCCACTCAGATTTAAAAAAGAATTACAGTTAATTAGCTGACAACGGAGGTGATAAGAAATCATAAATACAGACAACTAATATGGAAGGACAAAGGTAACCAAGAGTAGATGCAGCGAACAGGAGAGGGCAGGACGATAGATGTACCCGCAGTCCTGTCTGTTACGGCAGCGTGGAGGCTGAACGCTGCCGGATTGTTAGGAGCAGGAGAAAACCATACCATGGTTACGAGAAGTGTACTTTTGGCATGAAGACACAGGCAGATGGAAGGTAAGAGGTCAGGAAAGGCTCTGCCATGCAGGCACTGAGCAGAGGAGGGCTGCGGGGCCTGTGTTGATAACAGGCAGACAAGGTTTGGGAGCGGAGAAAGTCGCTGGCGGTAAAGACACATCTCAGGATGCTACAGAAGTCCATCGAGAGAGTACCACAGTCCCAAATGTCTGTTCACCTAGCAACGGAGTGTCAAAATGCACCCAACAGAACTGATGGCGCTGCTAGGAGAAGCAGGTAAATCCCTAGTCACATTTGGAGATTTCATTGCCCCTTTCCTGTAACTGACAGAACAAGCTTAAGAGAAATCAGTAAGAACAGCAGAGACTTGAGCAGCACTCTGCAGCAGCTGGGCCCTGACAGAACGGGACGCGCCACGCAGCAGCCGCGGAACGCAAAGAGCCTGTGCCCAGGTAGGCCAGAGGCTTGGCCAAACAAACCTCAACAACGTAACCAACTGGAATCGTACGCAGTGTGCTCTGCAACCACCGTGGGGGCAAACTCAAAACCCAGAATAGATAATAGGAAAGTCCCTAAGCACTTAGAAACATAAACTTTTAGATAAATAAATTATTTTCATTTTATTTCATAACATTTTAAGTAAATTATATTAATATATAATACAAAATAAAATATAAATATGTAATAAGATAATCGATATAAATCACGAATAACAGATTTTTATAAAATATTACTATAAATATGTATATATCATACATAACATGATGTACATATAATTATAAATACTTAGATCATATAAACATGTAAGTTAAGATATAAATAGGTTGGGGGTACCTGGGAAGAGCTCTAAGTGGCGCTGAGAGGGGACTGTGTAGCAGCAAATAGACTACACAGTGGAAAGAGGACGGCCTCCATCCAGAGCTCAGCTTCCGCCTTAAGAGAGTAAACCCAAAGCTGTCGGCGAAGGAGGTAAAATCAGACTGGAGCACGGAGAAAACAGTGGAACATCAAAATCCATTCAACAAAACGTGTTTTAAAAACAGATGAAAAAAACCGGGAAACACCGTCCTGACGGATAAGGAAACAAAGAAAGAAACACAGATTCCAGCATCGGGAGTGATAGAGGGTGACATCATGGAAGTTTCTAGAGATAGTAAAAGGATGAGAAGCAAACATCATGAGCAGCTTGGTGGGAGAACATTTGATAACTTTGATTCCTTGAATGACACACACTAGTCAAGAAGAGATCGTTGATCTGAATAACACTACACTTTTTTTTTTTTTTTTTTTTTTTAAGAGACTGGCTCTCACCGTGCTGCCAGGCTAGTCTGGAGCTCAAGTGATGTTCCCACCTTGGCCTCCCAAAGTGCTGGGATTACAGGCCTGAGTCACTGTGCCTGGCCCACTACACGTTAGTGAAAACTTTTACTACAAAGAAAACTGCAGGTCCAGATGACTTCGACAGTGAATTTTACAGAACATTAAGGAAGACATATTTGGATGACATACAAGCACCTTCCCATATCATTCTATGAGGCCAGCATTACCTGATACCAAAGGCCAGACACACAAGAAAAGAAAACTCCAGATCAGTATTCTGTTCATTTAAAACTCTAGAAAATTCGAACTAATCTGTAGTCACAGAAAGGAGATCAGCTGCTGCTTGGGGGCACGTGAGGGTAGGGGCACAGGGGCAGAAGAAAACATCTCAGGGGCCAGACCCCACCTAGATTGTGGCAGTAGCTTCATAGGTGTAGACGTATGTCCAAGACAGTCAAATTCTGTACTTCAAATTTGTATGTTACTTACAACTCATCGAAGCTGCTAAAAAATTCTAATTGTGGGACAGTCTACAAAGAACTGTGCTGTTCCCGTCTGGATTTTATTTTTTCTGAAATGGAGCCCTACTCTGTTGCCCAGGCTAAAGTGCAGTGGTGCAATCTTGGCCTACTGCAACCTCGGCCCACTGCAACCTCCACCTCCTGGGCTCAAGTGATTCTCCTGCCTCAGCCTCCCGAGTAGCTGGGACTGCAGATGCCTGCCACCAGGCCCAGCTAATTGTTATATTTTTGGTAGATGGGGTTTCCCATGTTGGCCAGGCTGGTCTTGATCTCCTGACCTCAAGTGATCCACCCACCTCGGCCTCCAAAGTGCTGGGATTATAGATGTGAGCCACTACACCTGCTCCCCTTCTAGATTTTTAATTCAATAAACGCCTCCAAAAATATGGGGGATTTATTCTCAAGACTAATGATGTGTACCAGCTGAGTGCGGTTCCTGCTTGGATCCTGGATGGAAAACCAGAGGCTCACAGAGGATGACTGTGAACAGTCGGGAGGAATTTGACCCTGGACTGCGCGTCAGGCAGGAGGACTGTGTCTCTGTCACATGTCTTGAGCATGATCATGGCTTTGTGCTCATGGAAGCAAATGTCCTTTTCCTCAGGAATATTTCTGGGCAAAGCGTCATGCTGTCTGCAACTTTCACACAGTGCAGAAAAGCACAGGGGTTGGGGAGGCAGAACGCACACGCGGCAGACCATTGTTCTAAAGTGTCCTGAGGGTCAAGCGGTGGGACCAGAGCTCAGGAGCAGCAGAGCCTGGCGACGAGGAGGTCCGGGGGACGCGGCCGCCGCCATCCTCTGCTGGTCACGCTTCGCCAGGATGGTGGTAGTGGTTGTTTTAATAAGTTCCTCAAGCCTGCTGTTAACTTTTGTCTGTCCGTTAATTAGCAAGATTAAGGAAGGGGAGAGTTAATTAAGCACTCCCTTAGGCAAGGTTCCGGTTTATTGAAGGTTTTTCATAGAAAAAATTAATACTCAGTCCCGGCCGAGCTTCTGAGTTACGTTAATAAAGCTGTGTCTATGGAACCACCCGGGAATTCCAAGGCATCCTGTCAGCGGATCTGGAAAGACACCGGATGATGGTTGGTATTCATGAAGTCAGTCCAGATTGGGACATTCAGAGTGGTTTACCCATGTGAGCAGGCAGCCGGGGTCCCCGGAAGAAACCCGCGCTATGAGTAAAAGACAGATGAGAGATTCACAGAATCGTCTTCCTGCAGCCCCCACGTCAGGGCCGGTTCTTCCTGTGTTCAAATTCTGCTCTATTTTCTCTGCAAAATAACTTCGTCACAGCTCCTGTGTGCCATGGTTGGTAACCTCTCCCCTTCCTGCATCTGCTCCTCTCCCCGCTCCCCTTCCTCACACACACAGACACGAAACTCATTTGAAAACGTGTGAGGTTAGCTCTCTCCGTCATCCAGCAGTGACTCGTGTCCCCAGCACGTCAGTCTCGTCAAGTGGACAAGAGAGCTGGAGCTAGAACGCGTGACCCTGCTGGGCCCTCCGCAGAAGGCGGCGCCCTGCTGTGTGTATGTTGCGGGGCTGGGGAGCTGTCTAGGTGGGGCCGGAGCAAACATTTTCCCTCCTCTACTGGGACTTTGCTTGTGTCCCAAACTCTTGTTCCTATAGTTTCTACGTTAAATTTTATTTTTTAGAACAGTTTTAGATTTACAGAAAACTTGAAAAGGCAGTAAACAGAGTTCTTGTGGACCCTACACCCAGTTCTCCCTACTGACGTCTTCTGTTAGTACGTGTTTCTCACAACCAGTCCGTGAACTGATGTTAAGAAATGATCATTGGCTGCAGTTGACACTTTGATCAGATGTTCTTGCTTTTTATCTGCCCCAGGATCCTGCCTGACATGGAGGCCCGCGTTGTCTTAGGTTCCTCTTGGCCGTGACAGTTTCTGAGACTGTCCTTGCTGTTGATGACCTTGACAGCTGTCAGGGGTCCTGGTCAGGGGTTTTGTAGACCAGCCCTCTGTTGTGATTTGGCCGATGTTTTTCTCATGCTTAGATTGGGGTTTGGAGAGGAAGACCACAGAGGGCCGTGCCCTTCGGGTCCCGTCATAACAAGGGTGTGTGCTGTGGGCATGGCAGATCCCCGGTGGCGCCGGCCTGGGTCCCTGGCTGAGGTGGAGCTGACCCGGCTGAGATCAGCCTTCTCCCGTGTGAAGTCGCTGCTCTTTGGAAGTCACTTGGATGTGCTAGGGTGTTGTTACCTAAGCCGCTTTTGATGCCTGTGGTTAAACTTATTCCTTCCTGCACTTTGATTATCTTTTTAGGGTCTAAATATAGTTCTCTAAATTTCTTTTTTTTACTTATTTCGGCTTATTTTATAAGGCTTCATCTCAGAGTTGTTTTATTATGTTTTGTTTTTCGTTTCCGGAATTTTCTAGTTGTCTTCTTTCAGTTTGCCCTCATTGAGCTAACTTGCCTGCTGTACCATCTTCCAGCTGTCAGTGGACTAGGTGGAAACGGTTTTACCCTGTCTGTGGGTAGCTTTGTCAGTTAGAGACCCTGGAGCAGCACACAGGTGCGCCCCATGCCCAGAGCTGGGTGAGTCCCAGGAACGGCACAATGTCACCTCACCTTCCCCCTGCCCATCTGACATAGGTTCATTGCTTTGATGGTCCACTGAATTTCCGAACTATAGGTTGTGATACGCAGAAATTCAACAAAATCGCATCGCTGGGGAACACGTTTGTGAAGACCAGCGTCTCACACAAAAGCTTTAATCAGCAAGGATGTGCCGTGGAGGGGACTCCTGACACTTTCGTCACTTGGGAAATAGCACTGCCGTGCAGAGTGGCCTCATTTCAGCCGTCCTCCTAGTTGTGTGTGGAGCCCCCCTCCTGGCAGATTCCAACACCCCTCGTGCTGTCCCAGGAGAACTGTGGTCCGGGAGGACAGAGGCCCCTTCTTCCCACCCCGACGGAAACCAGACCACATGAACTGGGCCACTTGTTCCAGCACTGGGTCGGTCCTGGGAGACCACCCACCCCGGAAGAGACCAGGCCAGGCAGACATGCATGTTGGTGACAGGCCAGAATGCAGGTCTGCCTGCGCCCCCTGGGAAGGTGGGAGGTGTTTGGCCAGAGGGAGACGTTGTATCAGCTGCCTCTAGGTCGCCAAGAATGAAATGAACAAAGGAGAGAGGAAGCAGGGGTGGCTGCCCGCCCAGCCGGGCTGTTTTGCCCGCACCCAGGTAGAGTAGACCGGGTACTGGCAGGGGTGACGGCTTGCCCTTTGCAAGATGGATGGGCACCACGGGGCCCTGGCGGGTGGAGGTGGACGGCAGGCTGTGTTGCCACAGAGGCTGTCTCTGTGTGGCAACTTCGTGATTGATGGTTAGGCTGCTTGGAACCCGATAGAATCTCAGCTCAGCCTGCTGGGTGTGAGCGAGAGGGGATGGGGAGCCTGGTCAGCCAGGGGCGAGGCCCACACCCTGAGGAGGCCGGTGGGGGAACCCCAGCCCGGCTTCCTCCCGCTCGGGGCCGGCTCCTGTCCCACGGTCTCTTGCTACTGTATTTCCTCTTCTTAGTATTAGAATTTGAATGAAAAAGCCACCACGGTTTTGATGCAGGAACCTGAGGTCAAGGCTGGTTCACTGCAGGCCCACACGGCTCTAGCTTAGACACCTACCCAGCCAGAAACGCCCGGGGCTCTGTGCTGTTCCAGCGGCTCCTTGGCCGGCCCTGCCACTGGCAGCACTGGGCGCAGGGAGCCTGCACCACGCATGCGGACAGAGCAGCTCTCACGTGGGAAGCGGACCCCAGGTGTGACTGGTGTACGTGATCAGGAATTGTCATGTTTCCCCGCAGCACAAACATGGGTTCTTTTCTTTATTCATCAGACATCTGCTCAGTGGCTAATAGGAACCAGGCTGCTCTGCCTCCTGGGACTAGTAAAGACTAATAACACACATTTTTATCCTCACAGAGCTGAAGTCTAGCCTGGAAGGTGGAGGGCCCCTGCAGCGGGGGCGGGAGCAAAGCCCACGTAGAGGCTGTCCCTGTGCGGCAGGGCCCCAGGCGGGGAGGAAGCAGGTCCTGCGGGCAGAGGGCTGCGGCCACATTCCTGCAGCAGCAAAAGCATGAGCTCAGTATGCCCAAGCCCTGAGGAGGTGAGGGAAAAGGGGAAGGTGAATTTCCTTATTCAGAGATGTTTCTCAGTCGCTGCTGTTTGTCACACTGCTGGGTTACTGACACCAGGCTGAAGAATCTCACTGTACTGCCTCAGGGGGAGGACCTTGCTTGCCGAGATTGTGTGGCCTTGGGGACAGTGCTCCAGGCCCGGCAGAACAGCACTTGTTCTGTGCTGGGGAAGTCGGGCAGCCGGTGCAGAGTGCTGGGACCACAGGAAGGCAGCTTCTGGGCTAGACCCAAGTCAGCCCCGAGCCAGCAGAGGGTCCCCCGTGGGGATGGGAAGTGGAAGAAGGATAACACGTAGGGGCAGAGGACGTCTCAGTCTGTACCTGTCTATAGCATTTTAATGTTCAATCCTTGATACCTACAAGTTTGAGGACATGTGCGGAAAAGATGGAAAGCGTGCCGGTGATGTTGCCGTGGGCCCCAGATACAGCATTCAGGGTCCCTGTCGACACGGGCACGTCTGGCCTGAGAATCACTACAGAGTTTGTCGATACTTAAAATACTGGCAGAAAATGACTGTGTCTGTATTTATATATACATAGATGTGTAAATATCTTGCCTCACTTGGTGAGCGGGGAGTGCTCTGTGCCCGGGGTGAAGGCCTGAGGAGGAAAGCAGGTCTTCAGCCGCTCAGTGGGTGTCCTGCTGAGGTCGTGACGAATCGTGAGCTCTTGTGGCCAGTCAACAGAAATCCCTACTGTGGTGGTATTTTCCCAGGCACCGCCAGTTTTATTGCCACCCACCATTGTGAAAACTCTGCAGATATAAACATCTCAGCACGCCCTCCCTCTGTCTTCAGATGACTTCCCGGTGGCATCCTAGGTGATGGTAACAGTCCACCGAAGGCTCACCCCGGAGCCATTTTCTTGTTGGAAACTTGCTTTCCTTTCCAGCACCCTGCTCATAACAAGGGATAAACTCTCTGACCCAGTGGACGCAAAACCTGGCCATGTCTCTGTGACTGTCTCCATGTTCTCATCAGGACGTGTGTGGTCGGGTGTTCGTGTGAATGGGTCGTCATCCTGCCTCCTTCAGGCGTAGTGGTCTGTTGGTCTGGGTTTAATTCTTGGGCTCCTGCTTCTCCATGAAACAAACCTTACAGTCTTTATTAAGGAGAGGAAAGGGAGGGTCTCTCCCCAGGACACCTTTTGCCAGAATATTCAGAGGAAGAAAGCCCACCCCGACCTCACGGTGCACTTGCGGAAGGCAGGGCCCTGGCCATGGGCTCCTCCTGCTCCGTGGCGTATCTGTTTGCAAACCACAGCTGCAGCTGCAACAGCGACATACATGCCTGCACCTCCCAGCTTTGTGTTTGCCCTTCTCTTCCTTGCCTCCCTTTTCCCATTTAAAAACATAAATTCCTGAACTCCTGAGACACAGAAGAATCAAAGTTGTGTGCTGAGGAAGGGGACTTACTCAGAAAAGAACATGTTATGTTCCTGCTCTTTCCTCTCCTCCACCTCCCTTCCGCTCTGGCCTTCATATGCCACCGCCGTAGCTTGATCTGGGAGAAAACAGGCACAGCAAGGTGGAGCCTGTCGAGAGGGCGGCTTGGGGCAGATTCGCACTGGTGGCATCCGGTCATTCACCCAAGCCCTGAGTCTCTGCCAGGTCTTCCCAGCACACCCGTGCTGCCCGGGGTGTGTGTCACCTGCTGGCTGCCATCCTGCTCGTGTATAGTTTCAAGTCTTGTTTCCTCTTCTGTTTAACGAGGGCCTTGGCCTAAGTGTGCTCGTGATTTGGACGAGTAGGTGGGCAGTCGAGAGAGTCCACCCCAGTCCCCTTAGCCAGCGAAGCAGGAGCTCCCAGGTTCCCGCCTGCGGGGAGTGTGGGGGCGGTCTGACTCGGTAAAAATCTGTGTGTTATAAACAGATATGCAAATGACCCCTGCGAGCGCTGAAAATGAAGGTATGAAAAGGCATCATCCTCATCCGTGGTTCCCACCTGGCACAATGACCTTATCAAAACGGAGATCTGGTAGTATGCACCGCGTGGATACCGAGGACACATCTAAGTTCTCACACCCTGACTTGCGTGCCTCAAATTCAGAATTAGTAAGCCCTGAGTCACTGACGCTCCGTTAGGCGCCCATGACACATGTTTGAGGAGCTTCACTGTGAATGCACGGGCTTTGATTTGACTTGCGGAACCTGTGGTTTAAAAAGAAAGGAAGGTGGCTTCGTTCTCAGAACCGGGTGCTTTGCTGCTGCTCCGGCCCCCTGGGCTGAGACTTTACTGGGACAGCTGTCAGTTTATTTGTCAAAACCCTCAGCTAAAGCCAGTGGTTGCTTGAAAGCTGCCTGTTTAATTGGCCGCCTCCGCTCGGGGGAGCAGCGTGCGACCAGAGGCTGACGCCTGGCTCCCTGACCACCCAGTCCCCATGGCGCTCAGCTCCCATTCCTGCAGCCCAGACCGTAACCCACCTCATCAGGGTATCGATGTGAGGCAGAAACACCTCATTATAAGAGCCCCCCTGGGAAACGGCAGGGGCCAGGGGTTTCTGGGCTGCATCACCAGCAGATTGCCTCTGCAAAACCACTCCTGCCTCAGGGGAAAGGACCAGCCGTGCAGGGCTGCGCTGGAGAGCCGTTCTAATCCCGGTCCCCCGTTCTTCATGGGCTTCGTCCTCTTGAGAGGAGCATGCTGGGAGCTGGCGGACACATGCCACACTCTGTGGATATGATGTCTGTCACTGGTCAGTTGCTAGATATTGATGGGAGCTGGTGAACACGCACCTCACTCTGTGGATGCGACGTGTCTGTCACTGATCAGTTGCTAGATATTGATCCTAGAAACCCACGCTCTGTGGGTCCCTCTCCAAGAAACAGCACAGCTTGTGTGTTGCTCTTCAGTTCCAGTTCAGACTGCTTTCACATGTTGGTTTCATCTCTGATTCCACCACCTGAGCACAGATTTTTAAAACTTCACCTGGGTCCCCAACGAGTAAGAGGGAGAACCTGGACTTGAAACTTAGTTTTGTTTCAAATCTCGCCCCTTTTCCTTAGGTTTTGGGCCAAAACCTCCCAAAGTATTATCATCACCTCTGTCCATCCAAGGCATGATCATTTAATTCCCTTCAAGAACCAGCACCTGCAGAAGTGCCCCCAAGTCAGGCGGCCTGGTGTGGTCAGGCTGACACTGCCAGCCTCAGAGATGGCTGGTTTCCTCCAGGACACCCCCAGGACCCTTGTAAGCCCCTTCTTCTAGGGGCCCGTTCCTCCTCTTTCCCTAGGCCCCGTCCCCCCCACCTTGCCCTCCTACTCCAGAGAGGGGTCTTCAATACCACCTAATAAGCGACGACTTCTCATCCAGAAGCCTGGCTTGGGTCAGGTTCCACGTTTCAGCCGTGCACGCCCAGGAGCAGCCCTGCTTGTGTCTGGTCATCGGTGCCTCAGCTGCAGTGAGCCCCACTGTAACCCCTCCGTGATGAAAACACACCCCACCTCTTCAGTGGGCGGTCCTCCACTCAGATCCTCACACCCCTGGGATCGTCCCGGTCTGTCCTTGCTGCCCTGCAGCTCCAGCCCAGTCCGTCTGACCCGTAGCCCGCCTGCCGTGTCCTTCCCGGTGGCAGCTCCAGCTGGGCTCTGCAGCCGCTCCCACCCAGTCCCACCTGCCCCTGCCTGCCCTGCCTCTGCCCACCCTGCCCCTTCCCATCCTGCCCCTTCCCGTCCTGCCCCTGCTGCTGCCGACCTGCCCCTTCCCGTCCTGCCCCTGCCTGCCCTGCCTCTGCCCACCCCACCCCTTCCTGTCCTGCCCCTGCCTGCCCTGCCTCTGCCCACCCCACCCCTTCCTGTCCTGCCCCTGCTGCCCTGCTGCTTCCCACCACCAAGAGGCTGGTTCCGATAGGGTGCTGGATGTGATTGTGTGGACAGGCATGGGCTGACCTGAGGGGTGGGAAGGATGCCTGCCTGCCTGACAGCGGCTTTAGCACCGAGAAGCCTCCGCCTTGGGGCTGGTCCTGTGGGTGAAAGAGCCGGGCCAGTGGGAAGCGCCTGTTAGAGTGGGCCTGTGCACACCCGTCAGTGGGAATTACTGCCTCACACATGGTTGGTTTTCAGGATTTTGTAAGTCCAAGCAAAGCCCCAAAAGAGCTTCGGCAGTCCGGGTCTGCACCAAGAGGCTGGTTCCGATAGAGTGCTGGATGTGTTCCAGTGTGGAGAGCAGAGGGAGGGAGTGGGCCCCGTGGACAGGAGTGGGGGTGCCGGCAGGGGCTGCAGGGTGCTCCCCAGCAGGCAGCACACGGTGTGAAAGTTCGTGTCTAGGAGCCGCTGTCCTCCCAGTGGGTGGTTGTGGGATCCCTGCCCTTCTTAGCCAAGGAGAGCATGTCTGCAGACGCCGGCTGCGGCTGTTTTTCCAAATGGAAAGGGGGAAATATTGAGGCGTTAGCAGCCCGTGCCCTCGTTTGTTCACGCACCACGCGAAGCTTGAGGCTCCCGTGGGCCTCTGCACTCACAGCCTTTCCTTGTCTCTTTCTCTCCAGTCGTGCCAGGCGGACCTCGTGAAGGACAATGGCCACAAGTACTTCCTGTCGGTGCTGGCGGACCCCTACATGCCAGTAAGGACTGGGCAGCGCCCTCTCGGCGGGCTTGCGTCTCGCGGCACCCGCCTCTGCCCACACGCTGCACTCGGCGGGGCCTTTCTGCGGGGGCTGTATGAGAAAGGTCCAGGGCCACAGCAGGGGCCACGTCCACGCAGCCAGCGACTGCTTCACTTTAGTCATGGCCCTTGGCTTAGTGCCGTGAGTGCAGCTGCTGTTTCATTTCCGTCTCTAAACAAGGGCTACAGTTCACCCGGACACGCGGGTCATGGGGGTTTGTTTTAGGCTGTTTTCACTGGCACTTCTTTGCAAAACGGTCGCATCCACTCTTGCCAGCTGTCCACTGAGTTAGAGTAGTGAGTGCTTGCACACCTGTGATGTGGCAGTTCCACAGCCTCGGGAGGCCCTGGGACTCAGCAGGCTGTCGAAGGGCCTCGTCAAGAAGGGAGGGAGGAGGAAGGGAAGAGCGGAAGAAGACTTTGAAAGTTTAAACTTTCAGTATATTTTATTGTATTAAATTGTTTAAAAATGAGTCATCCATGAATTGGGTATAGAGTTATTCTGTAAATGTCTCGTAATGTTGTGTTTCCCACTTCTGGCTCCCAGCTCAGTGATGAAAACAAAGTAGATATATCCTAAATAATTCTTTAACATGACTTCATATTGCCAGAATATGTAAGCATATGAGCTTGTTACACGGTGCTAGGTGGCTTTGGCTGCAGAAAGGAACTTCTGTATGTAATTTCACCCCTAGCTGGTTTTCTAAGCGAAATGATTTTTTAAAACACAGCAAACAAACAGGACTGCTTTCCGAAAGGTGAATAGTACATGCACTTTGCGTTGGATCGAGACAGCATCCTAGGCAGTTAAAGTTTATACTTGATGCCAGCTTTGGAGATCACTTCCCATGCTTAAGAGTAACGAAAAAACACATCCAACTTGGAGAAGTGAGGGAGTGCTAGCCGGTGACAGGGAAAGGGATGAGCTGGGCTCACAGGAACCGGCCCCACCTCACGCCCTCATACGAGCCTGCGGGGGTTTTGAGGACACAGCCGGGCAGGAAGGAAGGAAGAGACGGCTGGGCGCAGTCGCTCACGCCTGTAATCCCAGCACTTTGGGAGGCCAAGGCTGGCAGACTGAGCTCAGGGGTTCGAGACCAGGCTGGACAACTTGGTGAAACCCCATCTCGACCGAAAATACAAAAACTTAGCCAGGCATTGTGGCGCATGCCTGTGGTCTCCGCTACACGGGAGGCTGAAGTGGGAGGGTCGCCTGAGCCCGGGGAAGTCCAGGCTGTAATGAGCTGTGATTGTACAGCTGCACTCCAGCCTGGCCAACAGTGAGACCCTATCGCCAGTAAATAACTAAGTAATGTCAACATGTTTCAATGACGGACTGGAAGGAAATCGGTACGATGATGTCAGACATCAGCCATTGCTTCGTGTCCTCAGGGCTTTGTGCCTGTTATGAGAAAACACCCTACCCATCCTCAGAAACGACTGCTTTCTCTAAACACATAAGCAGATCTGAAAAAACAAATTGAAGCTGTAAAATAGAAAAGACATTCCCTGTTACTGAAAACTCGGGAGATGAATTAAATCACAGAGCAGACAGCCGAGAAGGAGCTCCTGAAGGAGACACCTGGAGCGCCGTGTGCGAAGCTCAGAGAGAGGGTATGCAAGGCGCGCCGAGAGGGGCGGGCACGCTCACGTGCAGCTCGCGTGGCTCAGAGCGAGAGAAGATGGTAAGTAGAGAAGCCGTTTCTGATTAGATACTGGCTGAGAATTTTCCAGATTTGAAGAAAGGAGAGTTCTGATTTTAAAAGCACGATGAATCCTGAGAAGGTTAAACAGAAGCAGATGCATACATAGACACATGGTAATGAAAACAGCAAATATCAGAGACATGAACACAACCCTTGAAAGTCCCCAGAACAAATGTTATTTACAAAGGAGGAAACAACGCCAGCCCAGATAGCGGACCTCTTAGCAGCAGCAGCTCTCGGTGGTGACGGGGGGCTCTTAGAGGGGAATGGGGAGCTTTCAGGGACAGGGGTCACTTGTCAGCAGAGGCTCTTGGCAGGAACAGGGGGCTCTCGGCAGGGGTGGGGGGCTCTCAGCAGGGACGGGGGGCCCCCGGTGGGGGTGGGGGCCCTTGGTGGGGGACAGGGAGGCCCTCAGCAGGAGATGGGGCCCTCGGCAGGGGACGTGGGGCCCCACAGTGGGGATGGGGAGCTCTCAGTGGCGGACGGGGGGCCCTAAGTAGGGATGGGGAGCCCATGACAGGTGACAGGGGTCCCTCCAAGGGCACGGGGGGCCCTCAGCAGGGACAGGGGGGCCCTCAGTGGGGATGGGGGGGCCCTTGGCAGGGGACAGGGGGCCCTCGAGGGGGACAGGGGGACTCTCGGCAGAGGAGGAAAGTGACTGCAGTTGGGACGCCTGCTCCCAGCTCAGTCACCACTCAGCAGTGGGGGTACAGTAAGCAGTGGTCAGCAGTTTACTCCTTCCGAACCCCACAGCTGACAGCTAGAAAGACCGAGCATCAGTGAGGAGGAAACGGGACCGGGAGGGAGAAGCAAGATGCAGGACACGGCGAAAAGAAGCTGGCAAACGTGTTGGCACATCTGAAGCTTTGTAAAAATAAAGAACGCTCATGGCGAATTGGAGGGGTTGAGCATGAGGAGGAATGGGTGCCTGGAGCCTTGCAGGCGCCACACAGGACGTGCTAGACTGTGCGGTGTGCACGGGAAGAACATAAGGCCCCCAACAGAGCTCAGAATAGACTCTGGCTTCCAGGTCAGCAGAGGCACAGAGGAAAGGAGAGGATGAAAATTAGGTCCATGGAAGACCGGAAAGGAGGGAACAGGGAAATGCAGTTAGAAGGCTGCCTCTGTGCCTTCCGCTGCCGCAGCCCTGACTGCCAGACGGTGTGTGCACAGGGCGCTGGGCTGGCTGAGGAGGTGAGGTCCGGGCACTCCATACCGGCAGCCATGGCTGGCCCGTGGCAGAGGAAAGAGACGCCTGGTCTGTGCCCGTCCGGCCGTGCTGGGCCTTCACTCGGGAGACCAGCCTGAGCTCTCAGGCCCGTGTGAACCGTGGTTCTTTTTTGTAGTCTCAAAATCCAGCAGTAAAGCTGGCTTGTGGCTTCAGTGATGTGCCAAGAGTGTGGTGAAAGGGCCACGCTGCTGCGCTTTGGGAATGAGAGTTTCCACCGAGGGAAACAGCCAAGACCGTTTTGTTTTCCAGGCGGAGCACAGGACCATGACGGCCTTCATCCTCGCCGTGATTGTCAACAGCTACAACACGGGGCAGGTGAGCACCGCAGTCACCCCCACCCCCAGAGCCTGCCCATGGCGCTGCGGAGGAGCTGGGCCCACTGTGAAACGTGGCGCCACGTGGGAGACACGGGGTGTCCAGCAGACGCTTGGGCCCTTCATCTCCCCGGCCGTTTATGGGGTGAATTTGAATCTGTGGGATTTAAAATGGGGAACGTTGAGCAAACCTGGTGCTGTGAATAAATAAGGCTTCCCGAGGATGGGTGGCGCCGTCATCCCGGACAGGCACCCACCAGTGCCCGCCATTGGCAGGCAGAGGCCCACCTGTCTGTGGTCCCGCCTCTGCAGGAAGCCTGCCTTCAGGGAAACCTCATCGCCATCTGCCTGGAGCAGCTCAACGACCCGCACCCCTTGCTGCGCCAGTGGGTGGCCATCTGCCTAGGCCGGATCTGGCAGAACTTTGACTCGGCGAGGTGGTGCGGTGTGAGGGACAGCGCCCACGAGAAGCTCTACAGCCTCCTCTCCGACCCCATTCCCGAGGTGAGTCCAGCCGGTGCTCGGAGCCCAGTCCCGGCTGCCGCCTGCGGGGCCTCCCGGGGGCTGAGGTGGAGGGCCAGGAAGTACAGGCTGCTCACTAATAGGAGCAGGAGGGCGGGACCTTGGTGAGAGCGAGACGCGCCACTGGGGACTTTGCACCTGGGCCCAGAGTGTACTCCAGGGGGCAGCGGCACAAAGGGGGTCCCTGAGGGCACCTCAGAGGCGGGTCACACGCTCGCTGTCTGGGGTGCCGCTCTGCATCCTCGCTGCAGCCTGCGAGGCAGGGACTGCCTTGACGCCCCGTTGCCTTCACTCCTCCCACCGGCCTGTGCAGGGTACAGGGTGTTGCTTACTGAGCTGAGGGAACAGGCCCAGGGACAGTGACTTCTCCCCAGGACCACATGGTGTTGGGGGCAGGGGCTAAGCCAGGGTCCCCGGACCCCAGGGCCAGCGCAGTGTCGCTCCCCTGGGTGAGCCCTCCTGCTTGGTGCACTCCAGGGCTCCCACGCCCCCTCTGCCTGCAGGGGTGCCCACGCCCTCCCCTCGCTCCATCCTCCCTGCCCTGCGGCCCGTCCCAACCCCTCCTCTAACTCCTGCCTCATTCATCAGTATATTCCCTGGCGCCTGGTTTGGTCTTTGAATTCCCAGGGAAACCCAGCTCCCACCTCTTCAGGCTGACCGTCCGCCCCTGGAGCTGGGCAGCTGGCCCTGCTGCTGCCGCTTCCTTCCCCGTTGCTGCTCCAGCTGTGCAAGGAGAGCCCGGGCCTGCGTTGCTGTTCACCAGGCACCTGTGGGGTCGGGCTCACCTGCACACAGCCCTGGCGGACGGGCCGGCTCAGCACGGCCCGGCATGGGGCGTGCCTGTGACCACTCCCTGCCTTTCAGGTCCGCTGCGCAGCAGTCTTTGCCCTCGGCACGTTCGTGGGCAACTCTGCAGAGAGGACGGACCACTCCACCACCATTGACCACAACGTGGCCATGATGCTGGCCCAGCTGGTCAGCGACGGGAGCCCCATGGTCCGGAAGGTACGTGAACCCCCAGCCCGGCAGCGGCAGGGCGCCCAGGCTGGACCCGGCAACACGGGGCACCCGGCCATGCGACCCTGACGACAGCACGGAGCACCCACTTTCCGTACAGCCTCATGCGAGAACAGATCTTTGAATGTCTAATTCTCTCCAAAGTGCGTTTCTATACCAGACATTGTGTGTTTGCTTCGTTTAGAGGCATTTAGCAGGCCGCGCCTCCCGGCAGCTTGTGTAAAAGTCTCCTTCCTGCCTGGGAGCGACACACACACACACACACCACTGCGACCACAGACCCCACACACACACACCCCCCACTGCAACCACAGACCACACACACACACACACACACACACACCCCCCACTGCGACCACA
>NW_016107351.1:2367446-2379664 GCF_001604975.1 Cebus imitator | reverse complement strand
CGACCACAGACCACACACACACACACCACTGCGACCACAGACCACACACACACACACCCCATTGCGACCACAGACCACACACACACACACACACACACACACACACCCCACTGCGACCACAGACGGCAGGAAGGTTTGTGTACTGGGTCCTCCTCCCCGCCCCCGTGTTCATCAGCAACGGAACAAAACAGTTTTATTAACTTGAAAACTTACCTGTTTAGATGAAAAAATATCACAGATGATTGTCCAAGGTTTCACACCCCTAGAAAAAGTGGGTTCCACACACCCTCAGATTCTCCCACCCACCGCAGTGCAACGGACGTTTAGGGAGACGCTGGCTTCCCGGTCTCCTTTCCTGGTGAGAGCGAAGGCTGCTCTTGCAGAGAACTCATCAGACAGTCAGAGCGCAGAGCCCTGCAGGGGACGGGGGGTCTGTGTCCCCCCGTCGGGAGTCATTGGCTGCCCTAGCGCGAACCCGCACTGGCTGCGTGTGGCTCCCTCTTGGAGGTGGGCTTCATCAGGAGCGGGGCCGGGGACCTGGGGGTTGTTTGTTGGGAAAGCAGACGCCACTGCTTCACTTGGGAGGGACGTGACCTGGACAGGTTTACCTCAGCCAGACTCAGCGTGTGGAAGGGCGTGTTCCATTGTGTGTTCCTTCTCAAAGGAGCCCAGGTCGTTAGTGTGCTACATTTTCTAATGAAATCTTGAAGCTCTGAAGCGAGATGCTGGTGAAGCTCTTCTGCTGGGCCTGGCTTTGTTACCGTCACATTCTCCTCCTGGCAGTGCTTCTGAACCTGCAGCGAATTCTTCCCACATCAAATCACCTTTAGCGGACATCACTGATCAAAGCAGCAAATCAGCAGTTTGTCTGTTAAAATTTGTTTAAAGGATGGAAACCTTTGTTTCGTTTTTACAAAAGCAGTGTTAAAATAGAGGGCGTTAGCTGCAACACGCCCCCCAAGAGCCGTCCCGTGGCCCAGTGTCCCCCCCCGGGTGTGGCACCATGGTGCGGTCCTGGCTGCTGGGCACTGAGACGTAGCCCACCCTCCTCCATGCACAGTTTGGCGTTCCCTTGCCTGCGAGGCCACCTGCTGAACCTGTCCTGGAGACTGGCCTGCAGGAACACTGTGGGGGTCAGAGGAGGTGCTGGTGGCTGGGACATGGCTGTCTCGGGGACGCCGGGCGGCGGATGTGTAGGATGACAGCCCCTGCATTCCGGGAGCACATGGTCTAGTCAAAGAACAGATACACACGTGGTCATTCCACGGGAGCCTGTGGGTCAGTGCTGCCTGGCGTTCTCTGAGCTCCTGAGAGCCGTGTCTATACCCGTGTGGGAGCGGGAAGAGGGTCAGCAGAGGCTTTTGTGGAGGGGCAGCTCCTGCCTGGTTATGGAGGGTGAATCGTACGTCACCTGGGAGGGGCTGGATAAGCAGGAGGACCGTGTGCAGAGCTGTAGGCATGGGGAAGATGGAGGGGCTCGGGGTCGCCCTCCTTCTGAGCGTCTGGAGGCTCAGGCCTGGGGAAGATGGAGGGGCTCGGGGTCGCCCTCCTTCTGAGTGTCTGGAGGCTCAGGCCTGGGGAAGATGGAGGTACTCGGGGTCGCCCTCCTTCCGAGTGGCCGGAGTCTCAGGCCTGGGGAAGATGGAGGGGCTCGGGGTCGCCCTCCTTCCGAGTGGCTGGAGGCTCAGGTGTGGAGAAGATGGAGGAGCTTGGGGCGACTCTCCTTGCTTGTGGCCGCAGGGGCAGTGGGGTGAGGCTGGAGGCAGGAGCTGTGAGTGCCAGGCTCCAGCTGTTGAGAATGTGCCTTCAGCAAGTACTCTATTCTTCCAAATCTAACAGGATTCAATCTTGCAGCAAGATTCCCTGGTGTCTATCCCACACTGGGAACCGGGTCAGGTACTTAAGATGCTTCCCGCCCACAGGGGGTTTGCATTCTAGCCAGAGAAGCAGCCAACAGCAGTTGGTAATGTAAGCTGTCAGGGTGATGTCTGGAGGGAGGAAGGCTAGTGAGGAGTCAGAGAAAGACATCGTCACTCACGTGTGGCCAGGAGGCCTCCCCGAGCAGGCTGCACTGGAGCTCAGACTCCGGGGGTGCGCCGACTCTGAGTGGGGGTGTGCCGACTCTGAATGGGGGTGCTGACTCCAGGGGTGTGCCAACTCCTGGGGTACACCATCTCTGAGTGTGGGTGCCGACTCCAGGGACATGCCGTCTCTGAGTGGGGGTGCCAAGTCTGAGTGGGGGTGCTGACTACAGGGGTGCGCCATCTCTGAGTGGGGGTGCCGACTCCAGGGGCGTGCCATCTCTGAGTGGGGGTGCTGACTACAGCGGTGCGCCGTCTCTGAGTAGGGGTGCCGACTCCAGGGGTGCGCTGTCTCTGGGGGTGCTGACTTCAGGGGTACGCCGACTCTGAGTGGGGGGGTGCTGACTGCAGGGGCGTGCTGACTTGGGAGGCATGCTGACGTGGGGTGCTGACTCCAAGGGTGCGCCTCTGTCCTCATCACAGAGTCTGCCACGTCACAGCTGGTTTTCTGTCCTGTTGACCAAGCACCACGGGCGGGCACAGTGCTCTGCCGGGGACATGGGCATGGGTGCAAGCACCAGGGAGCCTGGTGGGCATGGAGCAGCCTCTCCTCAGGGCCCGTCCTGAGCCCGCTGTGGGGCTGGGGTTGGGGAGCAGGCCTGGCTGAGCAGCTCCCGGCAGCCTCCAGGGCAGGAGAGAGGAGGGTGCTGTTGCTGCATTTCGGTAAAGCAAGGTGTTCCGGGTGTCAGAAAGGTTACATCATCCTGCTTTTTCACAGTAAAAGTGTCCTCTCCTGTGTGGGGTGATACAGCCTGGCAGGTTTTGTTTGTTGACTTGTTTAGTGAGCTTACTTGACAGAATTTAAAAGTCAGCAAATCCAGATCAGCTCCCCAAATAAAAGTCAGCAAATCCAGATCAGCTCCCCAAATAAAAGTCAGCAAATCCAGATCAGATCCCCAAATTATTTTGAGCTTCAACTTGTCTGTGAAGCACACAGCCTGCAGTCAGCAGCCCCCCTCCCTCGTCAAGAAGGGCCCGGGTAGGGGTGCAGGGCTTTAGCCCCAGTATCACCCCCGCCTCTGCTGAGGCCGGGCTGGGCAGGAGCCGCACGTGAGGACGGGCCCGGCGGGGCCTGGATCAGGGCCCACTCCCTCTGTCGTGGCCTCAGGAGGAAATAGGGACTCTTCAGATACTATTTTTTTATTTTGCATTTTATTTGTTTTATTTTATTTTGAAACAGAGTCTCCGTTACCCAGGTTGGAAATACAGTAGCACAGTCTCAGCTCACTGCAACCTCTGCCCTCAGGGCTCAAGCAATCCTCCCACCTCAGCCTCCTGAGTAGCTGGGACCACAGGCACGTGCCACCATGCTGGGCTAATTTTTGTATTTTTTGTAGAGATGGGTTCTCACTGTGTTGCCCAGGCTGGTCTCAAACTCCTGGGCTCAAGTGATCCACTCTGTAATCCCAGGCCTTAGTCTCCCAAGATGCTTCCGGGACACTGCTCGGGCCTGCCGTGGTCACAGGAGCTGAGTTTTACGATCCTGAGCACTGGTGACAAAACACATACTAGCCAGTGTTATGTTGTTGGAAACGTGGAGTGGGTGGCCTCAGAGCAGGTGGGCAAGGTGAAGAGGCGAGGTGGGTGGGCGGTCCATGGTGAGTCCAGCTGGGTCACCACCCTGAGTCCTGGTGACATTCATGGTTAGAAACTGACCTTCATGCTGCAGACGATGCTCCTGAAGGGGGTAGGGCTGCACTCAGCCAGAACACACTCGTCAGGCACGTGCCATGCGCCTCAGTGACCCCGCAGGGCACTCACCCTGGCTTTTCTCCCAAGAAGGTGTCCCTGGAGCCGGGGGAGGGGTGGATGTGAGGGTGGTGGGCCGAGGTGGCAGCTGAGCGGAGCCACTGTGGATGGGGCTGGGAGCATAGGGAGGCCTTGCCACAGAGAGGGGCCGGCAGGTGCAGGGGCCGTGCCCATCAGACGGCCTGGGCACAAGAGGCCACGAGAGTGGTGGGGCAGGTGGCCCAGCCAGTACAAGCCTTGTTGTTTGTGATCAGAGGCCTGGAGGGGGTTTGGGATGGGACCTCACCTTTGGCTGCCCAGGTGAGAGGGGCCGCTTGCCCAACTGCAGGGCCGGTGTAGGAGTAGCCTAGGCTTTGAACGCAGAGCTCACAGCACTTGCTCACAGGTAGAGGGGTACGAGAAAAGAGGAGGACAGGGGATCCCTGAGAGACAGAAGAGAGGACTTGTCCCTCACCCAAGGGGCCAGTCGTGAAGGAGCAGGTTCTAGGAGCACACAATGACTCTGAAGACTGGGAGCCTAGCGGAAGGGCTGAGCTGACAGGTGAGTGTGAGTCCGGCAAACTGCTCAGCTGCAGCCACGGAGCAGGAGGACAGACAATGGCTTTGACACGCGGTCTGTCAGAGGACCTGTGAAACCTGGCCAGCCCCTGGCCACTAATGTGGCCCCCCCATCTGTATGCCACTGGGGAACCCCAAGGGAAAGAGGGTCACATGACAACACCAGCCAAAATCTTCTTGCAAAAGCTGAGAGAGAGGGGACTCCCACACCGTGGCTGAGCACCTCTGCCAGACCCAGACCCTCTGATGAGTTCTGCATGAATATCACAAAGAAGGCCGGTGTGTGTGTCCTGCTGTCCGAGCCCAGCTCCATTCAGGAAGGGCAGGAAGGGTCACATGCAAGGGAGAGCTCTTTGCTGTGTGCCAGGCAGCAGCCTCCGAGCGAGGCCCCGTATGCAGCGGGATGTGCAGCCTCCGAGCGAGGCACCGTATGCGGCGGGTCGAGTGCTCTCCAGACATTTCCCTGGAATAATGGTCGTGGCCCCTGTTTACCTCCCCTGAATTGAAGGCCCACCACCTCGGGGCATGTTAATCCATTCCAGGGCCCAGCACTGGCTTTTCTCACCTGATACCAGAAGGAAAGGGAAAAAAAATCCGTGGTTTTTGAAGACAGATGCAGCCTTGATCCTCCCTGGGAGGGGTCCAGTGGGCACTCGCTCCGTCGGAGGCCCCATCTCTGCAGCGCCTCACTCTCCCCTTGGACAGGGAAGACAGCAGGGGGTCTGTGGCTTGCTCCGGGAGCCTTGAACAGCGACTTAGGCCATTGGAGATGAGTACTGGAACTGGGTGTTGGCCATGGCCGTGAAGATGCATATTGCGCCGTGACCTTGGTGCCCAGTGGGGTGGGAGGGTTGGGTGATGCCAGGGCTCCCACCTGAGCACTGAGAGACTTGCAGTTCCGTGAGCACACATGAAGACGGCGCTGCGGGCTGAATGGAAAGTAAACGGTGCCCGCAGTTCACAGGGCAGGGAGAGTTTGGGGTGCAGGGGAAGAGCCGGCAGCTGGACAGCCAGCCTGGAGCCAGGAGAGAGAGGGGCCCGCATCAGGGGAACCCCAAAGCATGATAGGAGGAAGCCCAGGCCACGTAGGCTGGGACAGGAGAATGCGTGGATGGAGAGCGTGCGGGTGGAGAGTGGGGGCGGCTGCCGAGAAGACCCTGGTCCCTGGAGAGCGCCCGTCCAGAGCCTGGCTTGTCCAGCTGCTGCAGAGGCAGGGGCATCACGCAACCAGCAAGGGGGCCTCTCACAGCGCTTGGCTTTGTGCTAAGAATCCATCTTTACTCTTAAAAAAAAAAAAAAAAAAAGGCAGAGAAAGTTGTTGTAGGGAAGAAAGCATTCCTTCCATTTTTTAAACCTACATCACCCTCACGTTCCCCAGCGACTTCTAGGATCTCCAGCGGTTCATGTCGCAGCACTAAACTTTCCTGAAAGGGGGGCAAATTGTGCCTGTAGCCGTGGACCAAGGCATTTGGACCTAAACTTGATTAGTTTAGGTTTTGGTTCTACGACTTTCCCGTTCCCTCTCGGGGACTAGAAACGTGTACCCATGAAAGTTTTGCGTGTGTTGAAAAGCACAGGCTTCGGCTTGTCAGCCATGCTCGGCCGGGGTGTCCAGATTCAGAAGGGCCGCCAGCCGTCCGGGGTGATCTCAAGCTAGAGCGGCGTTTTCAGCTGGGGTCACAGTGGTGACCGGAAGCGAGAGTCTGGATGGCTCCTCCGAGGCCTCCTCCCTTCCCCCTCCGGAGTTCTGTGACCCACCGAATCCTCGTGAGACCCCCAGTGCGTCATGCACGTCTGACGGTGGTGAGGGTCCTGGCAGGTGTTCTGGGCACCCCCAGCGTCCGCCGTGAGCTGGTGGCCTGCCATCTCGACAGCACTCTGCTTATTCCAGGCTTCTGCTTTGACTGGTTCCTGTTTCTGATGCCGACTGCAGGGTTTTGTCTTGACCTTTCCTTTTTCTGTTGGTGACTCAAGTCACTGCTGCTCCACAGTCATTTTCCAGCCCCAGTGAGTGTCACTGTCCCTTCTCCCTCTCTGCAGGAGCTGGTGGTGGCTCTGAGTCATCTCGTGGTTCAGTACGAAAGCAACTTCTGCACCGTGGCCCTGCAGTTCATAGAAGAGGAAAAGAACTACCCTTTGCCTTCTCCAGCAACCACGGGTACGGCGGGTACAGCGGGTACGGCATCTTCTCCCGTGGACCGCCGCATGGCTCGAGTGGTGGTTCCTGTGCAGCCCACAGCCCAGGCTGAGAATGGCTGGCAGCCTGCTCGCTCTTGAAGAGTCTAAGCGCGGGTTTCTGAGATACCTGCTGCAGTGGTCCCTGGTTTTCTCATCTTTTTAGGCGCCTGCCAGACTTAAAAGGGCAGGAAAGAGGACCACACTGGTCCTCTTACATTTTTCCTTCCTTTTTACCATTTTTGGAAACTAAACTCACAGAAATCTTGAAGTATGACAAAACTTCTGCAGTTAGGCGCTTGCAGAAAAGCGCTGTGGCCGCCCCCCTGTGATGAGTAATGTCATCGCACGCTGGTGGCCTCATGGCTCAGTGAGGCACATCAGGAGCTCCCTTCTCACGTATGGTCTGGACTGGAGAGTGTCTCATCACTGCCAGCAGCCCCTCCTTCCACCACACAGCCCCTCTGCAGTGCAGGTGCTTGTCATCACGGGGCAGCATCCCTGCAGGCAGGACACAGGGAGGGCGGAGGGTGAGCCAGACTGAGTGTGGCCGGCCGTTGCTCTACTGCGGCTTCCTGGGGAGCGGCTCACAGCCCTCATCACCACGCATCTCGTGCGCACTTGGACAGGCTGAAGCCGCCAGCCTCTCCGGTCTTTGGTGATTTCATATCCACAGAGCGACAAGCGGTTGTCATTTCTCTAGTGCTGTCCCGCAGAGCCGCCGCTCATGTCTGAGTCTCCCTGAGCCGCACAGCTCCCATGGTGACATTCATCCCTGTGCAGGTAGCAGCTGCCGCCACTGCGTCTCAACTGCTGAGTGTCCCAAGACGCGCCGGCCTCCGCCCGGAAGCCCGTTGTAACTTGTCTTTCCCCTTCTTTCCCAGAGGGTGGGAGTTTGACCCCCGTGCGAGACAGCCCGTGCACCCCCCGACTCCGTTCTGTGAGCTCCTATGGAAATATCCGCGCTGTCGCCACAGCTAGGAGCCTCAACAAATCTTTGCAGAACCTGAGCTTGACAGAGGAATGTAAGATCCTGGAAACCGGGGGCTTGGACTGGGAGAGATAGGGTTGCCTTTTCTGAAACTTCATCTCAGCAAGCACCACTCTGCCCTGCCGCTTCCCTGCCTAAGTGTATGCCCTGAAGTCCCGTCTGCCAACTCCGTGGCAAGCCAGCTGTCCTCATCTAGAGTCCCCTTTGCAGACATGAGCATGGCCAGGAGGTGTAGGCCAGCCCCCAGAACAGCCGGCGGGCCCGTTACAAATGCGGGAGGGCGCTCCAGCGTGGTCACATCCAGACGGGGGCTCCTCAGAGGGATTCTCCCAGTAGCCTGTGGTCTGCGGGTGGGGAGCCTGGCCCCAGGGAGATGAGTTAGGGCCTGTGCCTGTGTGTGTGTGCTCTGGGGTGTGTGTGTGTGCCTGTGTGTGCGCGACAGGGTGTGTGTGCGCGCCAGGGTGTGTGTGCCTGTGTGTGCGCACCAGGGTGTGTGCGCACGAGGGTGTGTGTGTGCGCCTGGGTGTGTGTGTGTGTGCCTGTGTGTGCACACCAGGGTGTGTGTGTGCCTGGGTGTGTGCCAGGGTGTGTGTGTGCCTGGGTGTGCACCAGGGTGTGTGTGCGCGCCTGTATGTGTGCGCCAGGGTGTGTGTGCCTGGGTGTGCGCGCCAGGGTGTGTGTGCCAGGGTGTGTGTGCCAGGGTGTGTGTGCCTGTGTGTTCACGCCAGGGTGTGTGCACACCAGGGTGTGTGTGCCTGGGTGTGTGTGTGTGTGCCTGTGTGTGCGCACCAGGGTGTGTGTGTGCCTGGGTGTGTGCCAGGGTGTGTGTGTGCCTGGGTGTGCACCAGGTTGTATGTGTGCACCTGTATGTGTGCGCCAGGGTGTGTGTGCCTGGGTGTGTGTGCCTGTGTGTGCGCGCCAGTGTGTGTGTGTGTGCCTGTGTGCGCGCGCCAGGGGGTGTGTGTGTGTGTGCCTGGGTGTGCGCACCAGGGTGTGTGTGCGCACCCGGGTGTGTGTGTGTGTGTGCTTGCCTGTGTGTGCACGCCAGCGTGTGTGTGTACCTGTGTGGGTACGCCCGGGTGTGTGTGTGTGTGTGCGCGCGCCAGTGTGTATGTGTGCGCCTGTGTGTGCGCGCCAGGGCGTGTGTGCGTCTGGGTGTGTGCGCCAGGGCGTGTGTGCGCCTGGGTGTGTGTGTGCCTGAGTGTGTGTGTGTCTGCATGTACTGAGCTTTATTTAGAAGAAAATTCATATCTCAGTCACGCCATTAACCATAAGACCAAAAGGAGAGTCCCAGGAGCACCCCACTGACCCCACTATGTCTCGGCCAGCCGGCGGCGCCGTAGCGTTCTCCCCCGGCAACCTCAGCACCAGCAGCAGCGCCAGCAGCACCCTGGGCAGCCCGGAGAATGAGGAGCACATCCTGTCCTTCGAGACCATCGACAAGATGCGCCGCGCCAGCTCCTACTCCTCCCTCAACTCCCTCATCGGTGAGTCTGCGCCTTTCCGCTGCCGAGGGGCCCCGGGGCTCCTCCCCACACAGGGCAGCATGACCCTGTGTCCACGTCAGGTCGGCGGGTGTCGAAACTGTCCGTTCAAAGGCAAGAATGAAAGTCTGCTGGACTGTGCGGAAATGAGCACGTTTTGCTGGGGAAGCAGGAGGGTGGAAATCCCTGCTCGGATGGGTGCTGTTTTACGGGATGGTATTTTACAGGCTGCTCCGGGGCCGTCGGAGCTGGCCAGCTTGGCTGGGTGGGAGGGCTGCCAGAACCTTCCATCTTTCTTCTGTAGATGGATGAGAGTTCTTCATGGGTGCTGAACAACCCCCACAACCCCTCCCCCCGGTTATGCAGAATGATGGTTCTCAACCAGGGGTGGTTTTGCCCCCCAGGAACAACTAGGGCACAGTGGGGGTGCTCCTGGAATCAACAGGTGGGGCCAGGGAGCTTCTCACCTCCCCTCAGACCCAGGACAGGCCCTGCCCTGAGTGTCCGCAGTGAGAGGCAGAGGGCCTTGATGTTGGTCGGGACTGGAGGCTGGAGGCTGGAGGCTGTCGTCCCCACCCTGCCCACAGACCGAATGTCCCCTGCACTTTCCCTCCATCCCGGCAGCCTGACACAGCACTGCCTGGAAATTGAGATTCGATGGCAGGGTCACACTCGTCTCTTGCTCAGCCGTGAATGGCGTGTGCCTGGGTTCCACCGCCAGGACTGCTGATGCAAAGCGGGAGAAGCAGCACTGCCCCGTGCTTTCTTACTGCGTAGCTGTGTTCATCTTCACACTGCAGGTAACAGGTTTAGGGCTTAACCAGAGGAGCCTCCTCTCCTCTGGTTCTGACCATCCAGAGTGGCTCACACGCTTCACTTGAAATTTTTTCATATTAAGGAACATTTTAGCCATGTAAAAATTTACAGAGACTTATATAAGAATGCTGTGCGTGCGTGTGTGTGTGTGTGTGTTTCCAGCTTAAGGAATTACAAACAGAGGTAGAGCCCAGAGCCCGCTCCGGTCCCATCCCCTCTGGCGACGTGACACTTTCCCTCTCCGGCCGTGAGCCCCGGCACACGCATGGCACCTGCTCAGAGGCCTTGACCTCCTGTTACCGTCGCACGATGCGTGGCCCACAAAGGCCTTTTCTTTGGCTCTGACGTCGACGTGTGTCTCTGGTGGTCATCTAGGTTTTGTTATTTCACTGTCATGCTCTGCCAGGACTCCATTATCCATTCTCCTCCTGGTGGACAGGAAGGCAGGTTCTAGTTTCTTCTTCCTTTTTGTTCCTTTTTGTAATAAGCGAACTCAGAATTCAGCCTCTGCCACCTTGGAGCCCCACGTCCAGCACAGCCCTCCCTCACTGCACCCAGCTCTTCTGGGCCCTTGCCCACCCGGCCCCCAGCCCGGGCATCAGTGAGGGAGCTCTTCTCGGGCGTGTGGTGGCTGCTCCCCCCTTGTTCCCACCCCATCTGGCAGCACCTTTTGAGAAGCCTCCCCAGCCGCAGGCCCCCGCCGGGGGTCAGGCTTCTCTGGCTGCTCTCCGACTCTGCTCCCTTCTCCTGCTTTATTTTTCTCCTGTGGGCTGTGGATTGTGGACACACTGCACGTGGACCGTGGACACACTGTACGTGGACCGTGGACACACTATACAGGTAACTTGTTCATTTGGCCCTGCCCGTCTCTATCCCCTGGGGCTTGAGAGCCACACGTACGGGAACCTGGCGTTGTCAACCATTGTCTCCTCGCACCCTGTCCACAGCCAGTGCCTGGTACACAGTAGGTGCTCCGTACACCTAACGAGGCACGTGTGTGGTGAGTGCGTCAGCGTCGCCGCCTGGCCTCTGAGCAAAGCTGCCGTACATAGGGTGCCTGAGCCCTCAGCTTTTGTAGATGTTGCCCAGGCCTTCCTCAGGACCCGCCGTCTGGCCGCACCCTGCCCACGCCGGCCTTGCTGGCTTTGCCTGTGTGATAGACGCCCCTGGTGTCTTGTGTGGTATGAATTTGCACTTCCCTTGGTTGCAGTGAGGCCGGGCTCACGTGTCAGCCTTCCGTGTTCCCTCTCCTGTAAGCCACATGCCAGCTGCCTTACAGACTTGCCTTCTTTTAGTGGTTTGTAAGAGTCCGTGACGATTCCAGGTGCTGATTCCTGGCTGAATGCATCCATCGAAAACGCGTCTACTCTGACTTTACTTACGACGCCTCCGGCACCACGCAAGCTCAGTCTTTTAGTCTCTCTTTTTCTTTATACCTTGTGCCTTTCACGTCTTGGGTTTTTCCTTTTCTCAATGTCTTAAACATATTCTCCTATATTTTCTTCTGAAATTTAAAAGTGTTCTTTTTTTATGTTTAGGCCTTAAGTATATCCTCCTGAACCACATTTTGTCTCTGTGGTGAGGTAGGGATCCAGTTTTTATCTTTTCTTTGCGCCACTCCAGACCCTTCATCAGACAGCCCGTCCTCCCTGCAGTGCTTCTCCGCATCTCTCTGGCCTTCCGTCCTTAGGGTCTGAGTGGAGGCCCCATTCTCAGCAGCACTCATCCCACCCATGGCTGCGCAGACACACGCCACACGGCCACGCCCACGCCACACGGCCACGCCCACGCCACACGGCCTCCCACACACCACACAGCTACAGTGCCGTTGAGCCCGCTCCTCAGTTCATGTCTCCTCAGTTTGTTTCTCCTGAGAATTGTCTTGGCTGGTCTCAACCCTTAGCTCTCCTGTATACATTTTCCAGTCGTTTTCTGTGTCCACAATACTCTCATTTGAGTGTTGATTGAATGGCGTTGAATTGGTAGAATTCCCTGGAATACTGACGTTCGTGCATCCTGAGTCATCCTGCTCCTGAACAGGGCTTATATATCCGCTTACTTAAGTCTTCCTTATGTCTTTAAAACAGTTTATAACTTTCTGCATAAAGGTCACATCATTACACTACCTTTCAGTTTTTGTAATTCTAAGTAATATCTTTAAAACCTGTTACTGTCCAAAAAGAATGCCAGTGGACAAAGAATACCAGTGGATGAAGAATACCAGTGGGAAAGAATACCAGTGGGAAAGAATACCAGTGGGAAAGAATACCAGTGGATGAAGAATACCAGCAGATGAAGAATACCAGTGGATGAAGAATACCAGTGGATGAAGAATACCAGTGGGAAAGAATACCAGTAGATGAA
>NW_016107351.1:2361145-2365762 GCF_001604975.1 Cebus imitator | reverse complement strand
GAATACCAGTGGGAAAGGACACCAGCGGATGAAGAATACCAGTGGGAAAGGATACCAGCGGATGAAGAATACCAGTGGGAAAGAATACCAGCGGATGAAGAATACCGGTGGGAAAGGATACCAGCGGATGAAGAATACCGGTGGGAAAGGATACCAGCGGATGAAGAATACCGGTGGGAAAGGATACCAGCGGATGAAGAATACCAGTGGGAAAGGATACCAGTGGATGAAGAATACCAGTGGGAAAGAATACCAGTGGGAAAGAATACCAGTGGATGAAGAATACCAGTGGGAAAGGATACCAGTAGATGAAGAATAGCAGTGGATGAAGAATACCAGTAGATGAAGAATACCAGTAGATGAAGAATACCAGTGGGAAAGGATACCAGTGGATGAAGAATAGCAGTGGGAAAGAATACCAGTAGGTAAGAATACCAGTAGGTAAGAATACCAGTGGGAATGAATACCAGTGGATGAAGAATACCAGTGTGTTAGAATACCAGTAGGTAAGAATACCAGTGTGTTAGAATACCAGTAGGTAAGAATACCAGTGGGAAAGAATACCAGTGGGTTAGAATACCAGTAGATGAAGAATACCAGTGGGAAAGAATACCAGTAGTTGAAGAATACCAGTGGGAAAGAATACCAGCTACTCAGGAAGCTGAGGCAGGAGAATCGCTTGAACCCAGGAGGCAGAGGTGGCAGTGAGCTGAGATGGTGCCACTTCACTCCAGCCTGGGCAACAGAGTGAGACTCCATCAAACACAAAAAAGAATGCCAGCGTGCCAGCGGACATCTGGGTTTCTCTCTGGAGAGCAAAGGAAACATTTCTAACCGTGTACCTTTAATACAACACCTGCCGTAGATTTTTTGGTGGGTGCTCTTTATCAGTTTATAGAAACTCCCTTCTCGTTGGTTCAGACTCTTTTTATGAGTGCAAATTCCCATTCTATTCTAGTTAGTTAAGAATTTTCCCGAGAAATGGAATTAATTTCATTGAATGTGTTTTCTGCATCTCAGAATGACCCTGTGCGTGGCGCTTTCTAGTGTGGGAATTATGTGATTGAATTTCTTGCTAAGTATCCTTGCATTTCTGGGGGCACCCAGCTTGATCACGTCCCCTAACATCGCTGCCTTAGCTCATCAGCATTTCTTTGTGGCGCTCCCCATCGGCATTCACCAGCGGGTTGCGCGGTGACTTTTCTCTCTTGTCTGGCCCTGGCTGGTTTAGACATTGAACCTGTACCTGCATAGTAAAACTAGCTCAGCAGTGTCCCCTCATTCCCTGTCCTGGGACAATTTTTATAAGACAAAAGTGATGTGTGTTTTGGGTGTCTGAGTAGAATTTGCCCCTGAACTGTCTGGGTTAGCGCGGTCGTTGTGAGGGTCGGCTTTAATTCCATATTCCATTTCTTTGATACTTAATAGGATTATTTACATTCTCTATTTCTTCTTAAGCTAGCTCAAAAAGTTTTATTTTTCTAGGATGTTCTTCAATTCAGCTGAATATTCTCATTCTTTCCCTCGTGGCTGTTTGCAGTATTCTCATGAGTCTCACCTCTGCTGTCTGTTTTTAGCAGAGGCGAGACTTACTGTCATTCCCAATCTGCTGTCTCTCTAGATAGGTCCCCTTTTCTTCCTACTGTTGTTTATTTGCCTTTTCCCCTTTTCTCGTTTAATCCTCTAAGCTGTTTGTTCTTTCCTTTACTGTCTTCAGGTTCTAAGTTAGGCTTTGTGGATTTACTGCATTATTTTATTTTCTATTCCAGTACTTTCTCTTGTTTCCTTCTGTTTTCTCTAGTTCACCCCCTTGTCCTGTTTCAGTTCTCAAGTGGGCCATAAGAACAGCTCATTAACCGAGTTTTTCCTCGTTCCTAGTGTGTGTTCAGGTCTGCGGATTTCCCCCTTGTGTCCGTCTCGTGAGTTTTGATGGTGCACTTTTGACTTGTGTTCAGCTCCGAGCTCTCCTCCTCCTTCCGTCACGGTTCCCGGGGACGGTAGTCCGTCCACGTTGACAGCAGCATGTGGAGCCTGAAGACCCGAAACATGCAGGGCGCCTGCCAAGGCAGTCCCACAGGCAGGCTGCCGGACCTGCGCCCTGGCTTAGCCCGCGCTGCTTTGAGCACCTCTGGAGAGAATGTGGAGTGAGAGCTTGCACCATGCCCTCCAGGGTATGAGGAACTGACAAGGTTCACGACACAGCAGCCCAGACACGCCAGCTTGTTCATTTTCATTGAGAAATCACGTTGCAGCTTTGTGCATTTGGTTGTTTGCTAAAATATGCCAAGTGCCCAGAAAGCACAGAGTTGACACTGCATATTCGAGTATAAATCAAGGTATTGCCCAGTCACCAGTGAAACATATTCTAAAGTCACTTGTAAGATGTTTGTTTTGAACTGGAATACGCTTTTTAAATAGAATGAAGGTTGTATATGGTGGTTAGGTTTCCAGGCCAGCCCACAGGAGTCTTTTAAAACCTGTCTGTAGAAATTCTACTTATAAATCCACAATGAAAAAAGGTATTTTAAATAATATATTTTTTTAAGTACTAGAAAATGTAAATTGATAGTATTCTGTTCTGATCACCCATTTCCCCTGGCCGCGGCCACAGCTCCTGTGAGTAGCTCTCCAGCACCCTCAGCAGGTTAGTGCCCCCTCTGCACCCGGCCCCGACCTCTGCCCCAGGTCACACTCACCAAGGTCAAGGTCATATGTGCAGGTTAGAGCAGGAGTCTAGAGACAATTCCTGTGAAAGAGCAGACCATGACCGTTTTCAGCCTGGAGGGTGGGACTGCCCCATGGCACTTCCCCAGCACTGCCACTGTGGTGCAAAAGTGGCCAGAGACCGTGTGTAAGTCAAGGAACTCGGCATTTTCCTATGAAACCATGTGGACTGAAGTTTGAATTTTGCAAAACTTCACATCACAAAATATTTTTCCCTTGATTTTTTTCAACCCCTTAAGTGTAAGAAGCATACACGGGCCATAGAAAAACAGGGCTGAGTTCAGCTCGGAGAGCCGACAGCAGCGCGCCCGCCGCCTGCACCCCAGCCTCCAGGGACACTCCTGCGAGTCAGGGCCGGGGATTCTTTCACACATTGGGCAGATATTTTGTGAGCGCCCCCACTGTGCACACTGGGGCACAAAAGTGCAGAACAGGCAAACCCAATCACACCTGTGTTGAAGCCAGCACCACCAGCTCCAGGGAGTCCCTCCCTGCAGAAGCGTGCGTCCTCCCTCTGCAGCCGAGGGCCTCCTGGCCAGGAGCTGGGGACTCCCCTTTGTGCCCCACACACCCTTCTCTCAGCGGGGCATCTGAGGCTGTGTCCTCCCTGCCCCGCAGCCACCTGAGCTAGTAGCTCTTCAGCCTGGTGGTCACAGAGCCCTCCTTGTTTCCACTGGGGTCCTCCTCAGGCCTTCCTCTTTCATAGGAGTCACAGCAGCATCACCCCTTGGTGCCCACCTAGTGACCGCCTGCCAGGGGCCTAGTCACCCCTGCTGCCCTGCCTGGCCTGTGCTCTGTGGGCTTCTTGTTCGCTGTCTTCCCTTCACTCACACATATCTGGCCATCAAGTAAGAATCAAAGTAGAAAGTTGCACCTGGCCCGTAAGAGTGGAGAACTGCACCTTTTGTTGGTCTAGGGAGCTCAAGCCAAGCGGTGTGACGCCGGGTCACCGCGGCACCACTGAGAACTTCATCTGCCAATCCCCACACCGGCTGCCCCTCCCCTTTCACTTGAGCAAAATGTTGGATACCACATGGGTGTCTCCCCTTCTGCTGGTGAAGGCTACCGAAGGTTCACAGCTGTGGAGTTGCCAGGTGGTTTAACTTGCTGAGGCTGGTGTTTGCTGTACATGTGCCGGGACTGAGTTCCTGGGTGCTGTCCACAGGCGAGAGGGACTGTGGGGGCACCCCCAAATCCTGTCTGAAACTTAGCTCTTGTCTGTGATGAGTAAGGGCTACTGTTATCCTCGGTCCTGGTCTCGGTGGGGTACAGGGTAAAGAGTCGCGTTTTCATTTGTGGTCCACCCAGACCGGAAGCAGCAGCAGCCTGGGGCGAGGACACGGGCTTTGCCTCCATGACCTTTCTCCTCTGCCCGTTCTTTCTTTCCTGTCTTCTTGAAGGCGCTGAAGTCCACTTTCCACCTTCCTTCTCACACAATCTGATTCCTGACTTTTTTTTTTTACTGGAGAAGATTGAGTTGTATTCATATATCATTCAAATCTCAGGAAACTTGAGCTGGAGTTTAGGAAGGAAAGTGAAGAAAACAGTCGCCCCCTCAACACCAGCCTCATTCATATTCAGGAAGGTGTCGCGCACAGCACCTGGAAACCACCGTGCTTACATAAGTGTTTAAAAGTCATAACTTACACAGGATCCCATTACGTGCAGCACTCCCAGCTTCAAGCCAATTTCTTCTTTCCATTTCAGCCAAACAACAGCAATATCTTTAGCCCCTTTCAGTGAAGATTGCAGGGTCTTTGAGAACCATGGCAACCTGGAGCACCCATGTCTCCCCATCTTTCCTGGCCCCCAGGAGCCCCGTCCCCAGCACCTCCCCATCTTTCCCAGACTCCAGGAGCCCTGTCTCCAGCACCTCCCCATCTTTCCCGGCCC
>NW_016107351.1:2340521-2360797 GCF_001604975.1 Cebus imitator | reverse complement strand
CGTCCCCAGCGCCCTCCCTCCTCTGCCTTCCCCAGAGTGCTTGCACTGTCTCGCCCTCAGTCACGTGTTTCCCATCTCCCCTGTGCCAGTGAAGCCACTTGGCTGGTACTGTGCCTTCTTTCCATCACTGATGAAACCCAGGTTCTCCCTGCAGAGCCTGGCCCCTGGTGGGGGCAGGATAAGTGTTTGTGAGACTAAATGGGAGCCCAGGCTCAGCACTGCCTCAGGTTCTAGAATCTTCTTTGATGTTTCTATCCGGCTTGTTTCTCACTCAGCCCTTCGTCTGGCCTGACATCCCCAGGAAGCCTCTAAATCAATCCCTCCTGTTTACAGCGCCCACCCCACCAGGTCTCATTGCCCTGGGTCTTGCTCTCTGCAGACTGCAGCTGGGCAGGTCTCTTACACACCAGCTCCTCACTACCCTCAGGTGAAGCGTTCATTAAAACCTCATTTCCTGTAGAGGCCGAACTGTGGCCTGACATTCAGAGCCTTCCCTCAGCCCCCCACCCCCATCTCAGCAGTAGCCGCTCCACTGTGCTCGCAGCGCGCCTGGCTGGCCACGGCCTGGCTCCTCTGCCATCCATGCAGCTCAGAGCAGGGCAGTCTTACTGGGAGGCTCCGTGCTCCTCCTGCCTCCGAGGATCCCCATGTGACCCCACGCATCAAAGCATGATGCCACCATTGTCACCACCACAGTCCCATAAAGTCGTATCTTGCTAACGTGTGGGCATGTGACACGGGCCTCACCTGTCCCGGGCCTCAGCCCGTGTGTGTGCCCTCTGCACTTACCTGCGATCCTGATGCCCACGGGTGGCTGTGGAGCTGCTCAGGATGGAAGGACTGCTGCAGAGGGTCTGTGGCCCGCATCCACACGTCCCGGGACTCAGCCTGAGGTGCCCTGCTCACCCCCAGACACCCACCCATGTGGCCCTGCCTCACATCACCCCGACGCTCGTCCATGCAGCCCCGGCTCCAGCTAGAGTGCAGTCCCATGGGGGACCACGCTGCTATATGCTCCACCCGCCTTCCTCCCTAAAGGCGCATCGCAGCCAGAGTCCAGGCACACACGTTCAGAGAGGCAAGGCGGGAGTTAATCGTGGTCGGGACTCTGGTGGCCTGAGAGTGCTCTTCCCAAAATCAGTCTCATCCCCAGAGCGCTGGTGGGGACGCAGATCAGAGGCCTGGGCTAGACGGACCAGTTTTCACGACTGTGCTCAATACAGTGACATCATTGATGGTTTTGAAAATGTGTTACCATAGAAATGGATCCAAGATGGACAAGCAAAGGGGGTGGCGGGAAAGGAGCACAGCCCTGCGGAGCGCTGAGCTGGCCCTGCCGCAGCCTCGGGAAGCACCGCCCTCTCTCCCTGCTCACCAAGAGGAGGCGCTGAGGGCCACACAGGCCGCCCATGCTCTCCACACCTGAACCCGGGACTCCGGGAGAGCTGGTGTCAGGTCCTGACCCTCCGCTTCATGCAGAATCAGAGCCAGAACGACTGCCCTTGGAGGAGAGAGGAGCCCAGATACCCGAGCCCAGAAACGAGGGCACTGCCCAGACCCTGGGATACCCACAAAACAGTGGCAGCCCCTGCACCCCAGGCCTGCCCAGGCGTCTTGGAGGTAACCACACACACTGCGGCCGGCTGCACTGCCGCTTCGGTGGTGTTCACAGGACAGGCCATAGCAACTGCTCTCCCTTCGTTTTTTGGGGTTTTTTTAGTGTTTCTTAGAGACGGGGTCTCACTATGTTGCCCAGGCTGGCCTCAAACCCCTGGGCTCGAGCAAACCTCCCACCTCACCCTCTTGAGTACCTACAACTCCAGCTTCCTTGCTTTTTTCCGAGGCATCCAGAAGCTGGAAGAGTCCTTCACGAGCCCTGCACACAGCTCTGGAGACCCCAGGAGTGAGTTCTGGCCGGGCCTTGAGCTCTGGGTTTCGGGTAGAGAAGGTGTTGGTTTCTGCCTTTGCAGAAAAAGAGACTGGTGCTCGCTCAACCAGAAGAAAGTTAAGCACGGTTGTGGCTGAAGGAACTGCGCGCGTCCTGAGAGGAAGGCATCACGACCCAGGAATTTGATTCGTTCTCGTTGGAAGACAGCGTGAGAAAATGAACAACACCGTTTTCCAGTGCTACAAGATTAATTATGTTTTTAGAGCAAACGTCAGTGAGAGGTCATTATGAGGTTTGTCTCCAGGGGCATTGAGGAACATGCTGGGGAGACGAAGGGGACGCGCTGCCCGCCTGGCCCTGGAGGTGCTGCTCCCCCGTGGACAGCTGCAGGGTCCACGGCTCTGGCCGGCCCAGGAGGAGGGGAAGGCAGAGCGGCTGGTCAGCGTGATTCTCCTAAATGTCACACAGAGTCGTGGGTGCAGCCCCAAGGGGACAGAAGTCACCCTTGGGCACCCAGGGACAGGAGGGGTCACAAGAAACAGGCCGCTGCAGAAGCCCTCGGCCTGGAGCACTGGTTCCCCAGGACGGCAGAGGGTCTTGGCCCCCACAGACCTGGTGAGCACATCCGAAGACGCAGCCTGCTGTGCCGACCCCCCAGCCGTGGAGCGGCGGCTGGCAGCTGTCGCCTGCAGAAACACTCTGTCTTCTCCGAGCTGCTCCGCCGGACTGGAAGCTTCTGGGATTCAGTCGGCCACAGAGCTCTGAGTAGATTTCCTTGGCTTGTATGCTGTTTGGAAGGTTGTGGCCATTGTTCTGAAAAATAACTGGAAAAAACATTCATTCAGATGTTTTATTGCTGTAGTCTAGACAGGAAAGTAGGTTCTCTGCACTCACGGGGAGTTCCGTGAGTACCAGCGAGGGCCCTTTCTAAGCTCAGCCCCGACTCCCTGCAGGCAGGACCCGGGCGGCCCTGCCTCCTTCCCGGTGGACTTGGATCTCGTGGGAAGCTCTGTATGGTCTGTTTTGGGGACCGGCAGATTCTAAAGCAGGACATTCGACATAACAGAGCCTGAGAGAAGACTGTGACCAACACAAGGAAAGATGTGAAATAGACTCGACCCTGCAACCACAGCCGAACGCTTTCTACTAGTGCATACTCGACACCCGCTGTCGCCAAAACACACCGGCAGAAATCACATCTTTTTCCCGTGGAGTCACAAACCATATTTTGACTTTAATATTTAAAGACAAAATCTGCAAGGTGACAACAGTAGCGTCGTCCCTCGGTACATGTGGGGGACTCCAGGACCCCAAGGACCCAGGGCCCACGCCTTTCAGTCCTGCCAGGAAAGGCATGACATTATGTGTCCCCCACATGTCCCCCACCGTGCTTGAATCACCGCTAGATTCCTTATAATGCTAAATACAGCGCAGATGGTGTGTAAACAGCTGTCACGTTCTATTATTTTCATTACTTTTTGTTTTGTTTTCGAGTATTTTCAATCTGTGGTTGGTTGAACCGTGGATGGAGAGGGCCAACTTAATAAAAATCAGCTTTTAAAAATTAAACCTCAGTGGCAGCTAATACATCTCGCCCCTCCCTGCAGGGCCAACCAAATACAAATCCATTTTTAAAACTTAGATGACAGTAGCAGCTAATATGTCTCAGCCCCGCTCCGTGCAGTGCCCCGCAGAGTGGCAGCATCCTTTCCTAGAGGGTCCTGTGAAACCCTGACCTAGGCCCCCAGTGCCTGCATCTGTGGCCCCCACATCGTGGGGGAGGCCCGAGCAGCTGTCAGCTTGCACCCTCTGTGCACCCTGTCTGGGCCGCCGGGAGCAGGGAGCCTCCTGCCACACCAGCCCTGGGTTCCGGGCTTCCCGGTACCCTGTTTGCAGGGGCCATCCCTGCCCCCAGGTCTTGAGAGGAAGGTTCTCATATATGGCGGCTGTCCCCTCACAGCCCCTTCACCTGACAGCTGAGCCTCACGGGGAGCTGCTTCAATGTCTCACTCAGCTGTGGAGAGCCCAGGACCCCAGAATAATCAAGGGGGGTGGGTCTTAGCCGGGTGGCCATGAGCAGGCATCTTACGGGGCCATCCTCCCATTCATGGTGGGGGTGCTGTGGAGCCAGGCGGCAGCGAGCCTCTTCACCAGTGAGGCCACATCTCCTCCTCACCAGGGCTTGTTGGGGGGGGCGAGTTCAAAGTCAGATCTCCTAGCCCGCCCGCCCACTCTTTAAAAAAGTGAAGACGCAGCCATCGCCGACATCCTTGTGTGGCACAGAGCAGTTCCCAGGAGCCAGCGTCCGCTGCAGAAGAGACGGAGAGTTTACGGAGTTTCCACAGAGTCTGGACCGATTTTGTGCTTCTGGGACTTGCCTGTGAATCCACACGGCTGTTCCAGAGCTGTGCACTCTGAGAGCTGGGAGGCTTCGGTTCTGTGCCACTGCAAGCGGCACAGGCCACGGCTGAGCAGAAGGCGCATCTGCGGCGCCGTGGCACCGAAGTCCAAGTGTGCTTGGGCCCAAGGCTCCCAGGACGTCCCCACTGCCTCCTGGGCTGCCAGGCCCATGTGTGCATGGGCAAGGCCCTCGGGGAGGGTGTTCCTGGAAGAATGCTTCCTTCGCTTGAAGGATGTAACGTTGCCCTGTGGGGTGGGACATGTCAGCTCCCGGAAGAGCCCCCAGCCTCTCACGATTCACGCCAGTGCGGGCAGCGCAGCAGCAGAGCGTGACATCCTGGATGGCAGCGAAGCTCTCAATTCCACATGGCTCCATCCTGGAGACACTCACTCACTGCAGCATGCTCTCCTCGTGGGGCCTCCTTCCCTGACCTCTGCACTCACGGTGGGGGTGCACAGCCGGGGGGACACCGGCCGCCATACATGGAGCTGAAGTAGAGCCCGTCTTGGGCTCACGGAGCGGAGGCCGTAGGTGGAGGTGAGCCAGCGGTCGCAGGCATCTGGAACCACGCACCCCGTTACCTTTCGCACCCTGCCTCCATCTCTGTGGACTTGACCATGTCATTCCGCATGCGCAGCTGTGTTCCTGCAGTGACACGGGTCCTCAGCTGGCTTCCGATGCCTAAGCTCTTCCACAAACATTCCGGGGGCCTGGAATCACGCCACAGCCCAAATCCTTTGAACCTCTATGAACAAGCACTTGCTTCTCAGCAAATTGTCTGGCTTCCCCCAAAATAAAGAAGATGGGGTTCTATGTGGATAGTTACCCCTTCAACTCCTAGCGCCAAGGGCAGGGCCCTGTCTGCCTCCGCCCCCAGGACAAAGCCTGGTAGGTAACTGGTGCTCCTGGCGCCCGCACACAAGGGAGGCGCGACCTGGCCCCACTCTGCCCTCCATGCTCAGCGCCTCTTATGAGCCCAGCCTTTGCTGGACCTGCTGACCCTACCAGGATTGCTGCTTCCCCTCTCAGCCTCTCTGGGTTCTGCGACCCCTGCTCCGTCAGCCTCCTCCCTGGTCTCAGCCAGTGCTAACTGCACCGGGCACCCACATGGCCCAGTGCCTGCCCCTCCCTTCTGGATTCCAAGCACTCACGGCCCCCACCCCGCAATCTCTGATTTGCTTCTGCAGGCTTCCATCGAGTGTCCCCTGAGGCTCCACATCCCCATCACCTCCACATCCTGTTTCTCAGTGTCTTAGATCTTGTGTGTGCTCCCCACCCTCACTCCACCCCTCTCTTGCCCAGAGAATGAGCCTCCTTCCCCTCCTTTGTGCCTCTTCCATGTGCCCAGCCCTCTGCAGACAGGAGTCAATCTGGTGCCTTCCTGAGTCTCCCTCAGGCCGCGCAGCGTCGTGGATGTGGTGTGGCTCAAAGGTCTGACAGGTGTACGTTCACATCCTTCATCCTCTGGGTCTCACCTTCTTCGGTGACGCTGCGGCGACACCTGTCTGTAGGATTGCTGAGGAATTAGGTAGGACCAAGCAGCGGCACCCAGGGATCCTCAGCCCTTCCCCCGAGGCCCACGACTCACCGTTGTTATTTATCAATGAGTCCGGGTCCCGGCTGGGTCCTGCCTTGTCTTTCTTTGTATCCGAGCATGGAGCACAGGACCTTGCATCAAGTGTTGAATGAGTTGGGGGAAGCTTAGGGACATCGAGAGGCACATCAACCTTTCATGAAGTCCCAGCATCTCAGAGCAGGGCCAGCACGTGTAGGTGGGGAGGAAGAGCTCTCCGGGTCACAGTGCACAGCAGCATGTGCTGAACGTGGGGCAGCGCAGACTCCATGCTGCATGCACCACTACCTGTGGACCACGGAGGCTTCTGGAAATCTTGAGAGCAGATGCCCCTCCCTGATCAGACACTCCTCCAGGGGTACAGTCATGCCCTCTGATCAGCTGAGACATTTCAAGGAAAGTTATACCCTTCCCAGCCCAGTTTTCCTTTTAGAAAGGTTCAGCCTCAGAAGATGAACTCGTGTGACCAAGCCCAGTGATCAGCCAGGATTCTTGAATCTTGGGACCCGTTGCCGAAATAACAAAACGGCGGCTTCCTGTAACCTCCACGCTTTAAAGCGACAATTCTGATACCAGCGTTAAGTTTTCAGGAAACGAAGCCGCCTTCGATGCCCCATCGGCAGCTGTTTCTACTAAAACGTCCCCCGTTTCTCTCTTCTAGGCGTCTCCTTTAACAGCGTTTACACTCAGATCTGGAGAGTCCTGCTGCACCTGGCTGCCGACCCCTATCCCGAGGTCTCGGACCTGGCCATGAAGGTGCTCAACAGCATCGCTTACAAGGTATGTGCCGGGCGCGCTCACCGCCGCGCCCATGCTTCTGGCGCTCCGTCACCGGTATTCACGTGAGGAACCCCAGGCGTGCCCAGGTCCACACCACGGTTTAGAGAATAAACAAATGAGCGTCAGCAAACATCTTGAACCTGGAGAGATGTACAGCACACGCCAGACTCTGTGTGCAGCCCCCCTGTGGGCAGGGTGCTGGAGTTAACTCTCCTTGTCGAGGGAATCAGGTGAGGATTGCCATTATTTTTCGGGAGCCTCGTACTGTCGGGGTGAGCTACAGTGCTCGCCTTTCTTCCATTTCCTTTCTTTCTTTACTTATTTATTTATAAGAGACAGGGTCTCCCTTTGTTGCCCAGGCTGGTCTTAAACTCCTGGGCTCAAAGGATCCTCCTGCCTCGGCCTTCCAAAGTGCTAGGATTACAAGCGTGAGCCACCGTGCCTGTGTTTTGTTTTTTTTTAAGACAGAATCTCACTCTGTCCAGACTAGAATCCAGTGACCTGATCACAGCTCACTGTGGCCTCCAACTCCTGGGCTCAAGCAGTCCTCCCACCTCAGCCTCCCAAGTAGCTGGGAATACAGGTATACACCACCACACCCACCTAATTTTTAAATGTTTTATAGAGACAGGGTCTCAATATGTTCCCCAAGCTGGTCTCTAACACCTCAGTTCGAGTGATCCTCCCACCTTGGCCTCCTGAAGTGCTGGGATTCCAGGCGTGAGCCACCACACCCAGACTTTCCTTCCGTGTCTGATAGCAGTAATTTTTCACTCATTCAGAACCCTTCTGGCTAAGGTTTCTTGTTCATGGCCATTCTAGCTAAAGGGAACTTTTCAAAGAACCAGCCTTTGGCATCATTGGTTTTTCTCTGTTGTCTGTCTGTTTTCCGTTTTATTGATTGATGTTTTCATTGATAAAGCTTGCTTTCTTCTACTTACTTTGAGTTTAATTTGCTCTTCTTCTCCTAGCTTCTTAAGGTAGAAGCAGAGGTCATTGATTTTAGTCTTTTCTCTTCGGGGACTGTAAACTCTTCTCAGTCCTTTTTTTTCTTTTTCTTTGAGACGGAGTTTCGCTCTTGTTACCCAGGCTGGAGTGCAATGGCGCGATCTTGGCTCATCGCAACCTCCGCCTCCTGGGTTCAGGCAATTCTCCTGCCTCAGCCTCCTGAGTAGCTGGGATTACAGGCACATGCCACCATGCCCAGCTGATTTTTTGTATTTTTAGTAGAGACGGGGTTTCACCATGTTGACCAGGATGGTCTCGATCTCTTGACCTTGTGATCCACCCGCCTCGGCCTCCCAAAGTGCTGGGATTACAGGCGTGAGCCACCGCGCGCGGCCCTCAGTCCTTTTTGGAGCTCTGAGCATTTGGCCTACTGCCTTCCTGCTGGTTTCTCTCTGCCTCATGGGTCGTCACTCTACCCAAGAGCAGGTAAATACTTAGTCAAAGACCCCAGGGCCCTGCAGACCTTGGAAGCTTTCGCCTCTCCAGTACTCTGCCCTGCAGGCTCTCAGCACCGCAGCCTCCCCGGAGCCCTGGTCTCTGTCTCCGGTTCACTGAAAGCTTCTCTACACTGCAGCCTGGGCCTGCCTGAAACCGCTTGCAAGCCGTTTTCGGGGCCTGCTGTTTATTTCCCTTCTCTTGGGGATCCCAGGCCCACGATACCCAGCACCCAGCGTCTGAAAACAAGTGTTTGCGGTATTTTTTCTGGTGTTCTAGTTGCTTATGGATGTTGGATGAGATGATACGCGTGGAATTAAGTCACTCATTATAGCACTTAGATTTTTTTGTAACTTTTTGATAAAATTTCGAAAGCCTGCAGAGAAGCTGCAGGCAGAGCGCAGGGAAAGGTCACTCTTGCCGTCCCGCGGCCTTCTCTATCTTCGTCGGACCCCGCCCCAGTGCCGCAGTTGGCTTGGGTCTCACGCTGCCAGGGGCTGCAGGGCTGAGGAACCACAGCTCTCCATCCTCGTCCGTCACTTCTTCCAAATGAACTGTCAAGCCCCCCTCTCATTTGCCGCGGCCTCCCAGGTCCCGGCTGGCACGGAGCCTGCAGCTCCTCATCTCCTGCTGCTACTGCACTTGCATGGCTTTTGGGTCCTTCAACTAAGTTACTTCCTGCCGGTCTAGTTATATCCTACTCCGACAGAAATCACCTTACTGTCTGCAGAAGCTGCATCTTCAGTTCTTTTTTTTTTTTTTTTTTTGAGACGGAGTATTGCTTGGTCACCAGGCTGGAGTGCAGTGGCACAATCTCGGCTCACAGCCACCTCCACCTCCCAGGTTCAAGTGACTCTCCTGCCTCACCTTCCTGAGTAGCTGGGATGACAGGCATATGCCACCACGCCCAGCTAATTTTTATATTTTTAGTAGAGACAGGGTTTTACCATGTTGGCCAGGATGGTCTCGATCTCTTGACCTAGTGATCTGCCTGCCTCGGCCTCCCAAAGTGCTGGGTTTACAGGCCTGAGTCACCTCACCTGGCCTGTTCTTTGTAGTATCACAGGTAATAGTCACAGGTAGCCTATTGACCAACTTGGAAAGATCCAGGTTGTTTGATTAGGCCCTGGCCTCCCCTCTCCACAGCGGATCCCAGCTGCCTCCTGCACCACTGCGTCCTCACGGCAGGCTCCCTGCCACTCCCTTCGTCACCGCGTGCTGTGGCCAGCTGCACAGGCACCTGGCGATGTTCAGTCCCGTCAAGTTCCTTTTTTGTGTCACTGGCCTATTGAAACTAGCCAGTCAATTAAGTTAACGTCTTCCTTATGTCGTAGGAAAACTAAGAAAATGTATAATCCTTTGCTTTTAAGCTAAGAATAGGATAAATACAAAAATGGAACTTAGGCTGAGTGCAGTGGCTCACACCCGCAATCCCAGCACTTCCGGAGGCCGAGGCAAGGGGGTGGCTGGAGCCCGCGTGTTTCAAGGCCAGCCTGGGAAACACAGGGAAACCCCATCTCTACAAAATAGTAACAAGCTAGCCAGGCGTGGTGGCAGGCACCTGTGGTCGCCGCTACCCAGGAGGATGAGGCTGGAGGATCCCTTCAGCCCAGGAGCTCAAGGCAGCAGTGAGCTGGGATTGTGCCACTGCACTTCAGCCTGGGTGGCAGAGTGAGACCCTGTCTTTTTAAAAATGTTTAAAATATGTGTTTGTTACATATTATGGTCTACGTAACAAACATTTTTGTGACCAAGAAGGGGAGATAATAAAGTAATAGGAAGAAAATAAGGAAGAAAAGAAAGCCTTAGACTGCACGAGCACCCCGGAAGAACCCACGGAGCCGCCAAGCCGAGCAGCGGGTTCTGAGGCGCCTCCGATGAGCTGAGGCTCTGGGGGGACTGGCACTGAGATTGCCGCATCTGCCTGCTGCGGGTCAGGGAAAATCAGTTCTCGCCACTTACCACTGCCCTTTCAGACTCTAAATAGCCTCTACCATTTTTAGTTTAAAATTTCAAGGTTGGGTTTCAAATAGTCATTTTCACTCAAATAATTGTAAAAGCTTTTTATGAACAGTAGTAAGTGGTTTAAGTTTTTGGAATTGGTATAGAAAGTAGAGGTTGACGGCTCACCGTCCCTGCCGGCAGCTCTCTCACACAGGGGTGTCTGGGGGCCTCTTCTCTTCTCTTGGAGACACAGGACTCTGTGGCCGTGGCCCCCTTGCTCTGTCCTGACTGCTCACGTGGAGCCAGTGCTCTTTAGGAGCCTTGATCCTTTTCCCCAATTAGTTTAGCTTCTTGGGCGTTTTGGTCATGATTAAATCGGTATTCAACCTATTCAAGTTTATTCTTCAGTGGCTTTTGTGTGTTTAGCCTTACTAAAAAATTAGCCTGAATTATTTTAAACCATAATCCCAGTGTTTAATCTTGAAATATAAGGACTGTTACGTGCATTCCTGTGGGCGTGACCTCCAGCTGATAAACGGCTCCTCCTAGGAAGCTCTCGAGTGTGCACAGCACAGGAGCCTCTGCTCTCTGCTCTGCCACACACATCCTAGCACAGCCTCCGTAACCCGGGCCCTTTTGGATTGTGTGGCACATAGCCTGGCCGGACGGCCGGCCCCCCCGCCACCCGCGGTAAGGCAGTTAGGCATCTTGCGTGTACCTTTCATGTTAGGGTATAGCAACTCGAATGCAGGGCCTTGTTGTGCTATCTGATCGAGCCCCGGGAACCCCCATAAAAGTGGCGTTTGCTTTCTGTGCCTGCTTTGCTGTTCTAGAATGGCACACAGACCCCAAGGCACCTGGCCATCACTCCAGCAGACACACCACAGCCAGAGGGGTGGAGAGCAAAGTCAAGAAAAGGCATCAGCTAGAGACCTCGCTATGCATAGCACAAGGCAGCGTGTGTGTGTGTGTGTGTGTGTGTGTGTGTACGCACGCGCATGTCTGAGTGTGTCTGAGTGTACGTACGTGTGTGTGGGTTTAAGAGTAAACATTGCTACTAAAGCATTTGGAAGCATAAATCTTTCTTGTCTTCATTTTAATTTCAAGAAATGCCTTGTTTTCCTGCTCTAGGAACTGAAGGGATTATATTTCATTTTACAGAGAAACGAGCCTATTTTAGATATTTAACTCTGAAGCCAAATTTTTGTTCATCAGAGTCTAAAACAGCCTTATTACTCTGGTATGCCCCATAGAATTCTATATTCAAATACAGACGTTGCCACAAGCTCTGTATGGGAGAACCCACACAGCTCCGGAGCTCTGCTCTAATTTCATGTATTTATGATGCATTTTTGTTTTCATTCCATGGGCTTGGGGTTTTTATTTTGCTGTTAGTTTTCTTTTCCCTTGGTTTGGTTTTGGGGTTTTTGTTGTTTTTGAGACGGGGTCTTGCTCTGTCACCCAGGCTGGAGTTCAGGGGTCCAGTCATGGCTTACTGCAGCCTCGACCTCCTAGGCTAAAGCAGTCCTCCCACCTCAGCCTCCCAAGTAGCTGGGACTACAGGCGTGCACCACGCTTAGCTAATTTTTGTATTTTTTGTAGAGATGGGGTTTCATTATATTGCCTAGGCTGGTCTCAGACTCCTAAGCTCAAGTGATTCACCCGCATTGCCCTCTCAGAATGCCAGGATTACAGGCATGCGCCACCGCACCTGGGCTGCTTTTAGTTTTTTTTAAAGGAAAATTTCAGACTACGTAGAAGTAGAAAGAAGAGACTTTCGCCCCTCAGGAGGCTGCCGGTGGCCCCAGCAGCCCTCGCCTCAGTGGTTTTAGGACAACACCAAGCAAGAACCTTCAAGCCACAGATGGTTACCTGTCAGGGCATACATGCTCATGATCACTGCTTATGTTATTTATAAGAAAACGTGTGAGCGTAAATGTACAGACTCACCTAGAAGTACCACTGCAGCCTTTTGAAGCTGTGAAGAGTGTGTGTGTGTGTGTGTGTGTGTGCGCGCACGTGTGTGTGTGTGTGTGCGCGCGCATGCATGTGCACGCTGGCCGCTGCCTCCATTGCAGGACTCATGCATGCAGGCAGAGATGAGAAATTAGTGCACTTAACGAAAGGTCAGATTGCTGCCAATGGCAGCTTATCTTGGAGTGGCTGCTGCCATGATGCCAGCTACAGCTGGGGAGGCACAGGCAGGGCCACGTGCTCCGTGCAGCTACCAGGAGCCAGGAACAGGGGGAATCCCCACCCCCTTCCAAGCTGGCAGGGCGGGAGCCTCATGCTCCGCAGGTGCAGCTGCAGCCACCCAGCCCCAGGCCTGGACCCAGGCATCTCTGTGCTCTTGGGGGCCGGGAGCAGGCAGGAACCCCACCCTCCCAGGCAGAGCTGCAGCCACCTAGCCATGACTCCAGACCAGGCATCTCTGTGCTCTCAGGGGCCCAGGAAGCACCCTACTCCCACAGGCTTAGAAGTGCCTGCTCCTGCTGCCCAACCTCTCCCTGCTCCTGATACCCACTTCAATCTTGAAGAAAAGTTGAGGCTGAGATACTGTCAAAACCTGCTGGCTGTGCACACGTTCGGGGCAGTGCCGACATGCCAGCTGCCTGCTGCCTCAGCCTCCTCCAGACTTTGGGCACCAATGAGCATAGGAGGAAGGCCAAGCATGGGGACTGAGGCCAGTTTGGCACTGGCCTGCAGGTGCTCCTCAGCACAATCAGCCTGGGCGCCATGGATGATGGCCGGAGGCAGACAGGAAGGGGCAGGTCCCCAGTGAAGGGCCACCTTCAAGCCAGGGATGGCCTGAAGCCTGGGGGCTGGGCTGATGGACCAAAATGGGAACTCATGGTGCTTTTTCCAAGCCCACCCATGGCTGCCCACGAACCTGTCAGCACACACTTCCTCCCTTGTGAAGCCATAAAAACCCTGGACTCAGCCAGACTCGAGGAGATGATGGATGACCTGCCTGTGGAGAGGAGCTACCCACTCCAGGGTCTCTTCTCTGCAGAGAGCTGAACATTCGTCAGGACAACCTGCCGGTGGAGAGGAGCTACCCACTGCTCATCAGGATAAACTCCCTGTGGAGAGGAGCTACTGACTGTGGATCTCCTCTGAGCTGTTCTGTTGCTCAATAAAGCTTCTCTTCACCTTGCTCACCCTCCATTTGTCTATGTACCTCATTCTTCCTGGACGCAGGACAAGAACTTGGTACCTGCCAAATGGCAGAGCTACAAGATCTATAACAAAAACAGGGCTGAAACATGCCCCTTGCTTGCCACATTGCAGATGACAAGGAGAGAAGAGCTGCAGCCCGTCAGGGAACCCAGACCTAGGAGCTCCCTCTCTGGGGCTCGGTAGTTCCTGGCGTCTCCAAGCTTCCAGGTGCCACTGCATTCCCCAGTGCCAGCTGTGGAAGCTGCTTATGGTACACTGGGTCCAGCCACAGCCTTGCAGGGAGCTGACACCCATGCCATGCCTGGAGCTGCCCACCCCGCTGCAGCCAGCATGTGTCTGTGCACAGTGCATCGGCCCCACACTCTTACACCGCTCACTGCTCTGCCTGGCTTGCCTTTGCCAGGTGTGCGATTCAGGCCAGTAGCATGAGCCAAGCGCAGCCTGCCAGGCCGAAGGGGTGGAAGAAGACAGCGGGTCGAAGTAAAAACTTGGGCAAAGGGACCACCAGCCACAGGAGTTTCTGGCTGGTGAAGTGACACCCCAAGGATCCCATGACATTCATGACTGATAAAGAAAATAAAGATCGGCTAGGTGTGGTCGCTCACACCTGTAATCCCAGGACTTTGGGGGCCTGAAGCAGGCAGATCACTTGAGGCCAGGAGTTCAAGACCAGCCTGCCCAACAGTCTCTACTGAAAATACAGAAACTAGCTGGGTGTGGTGATGCACTCCTGTAGTCCCAGCTGCTCAGGAAGCTGAGGCACAAGAATCACTGGAACCCGGTAGGTGGAGGTTGCAGTGAGCTGAAATTGCACCACTGCACTCCAGCCTGGGCAAGACTCCGTCTCAAAAAAAATAAAGAGAAAATATAAAGAAAAGAAAAATGGAAATACCCAGGAACACTTATTCAAAAGCACAGAACATCCTAAGCCTGATGCCTGGCTGCATGCTTTTGTAGCGTGAGTTACTTTTAGATAGGGTTTTTTTTTTGTTTTGTTTTGTTTTTTGAGACAGATTTTCACTCTGTGACCCATGCTGGAGTGCAATGGTGCAGTCTTGGCTCACTGCAACCTCCATCTCCTGGGTTCAAGCAATTTTTCTGCCTCAGCCTCCTGAGTAGCTGGGATTACAGGCACCTGCCACCATACCCGGCTAGTTTTTGGATTTTTAGTAGAAATGGGGTTTCACTATGTTGGCCAGGCTAGTCTCGAACTCCTGACCTCAAGTGATCCACCTGCCTCAGCCTCCCAAGGTGCTGGGATTACAGGCATGAGCCACTGCACTCGGCCATGGGTAGGTTTCTTTTAAAATCACATTGTCATGCCAGAATTTTCTCTCCTCCTACTTGACAGCATCTCTTAGAACCCAGAGAGCCTGTCTATTCTCTGTTCTCTCAAACTGCCTGAATCGTAAGGACTTCTTAATTCAGCATGTTTACAATTAGCCTGTAGACCAAAGTAGTTCTGCAATTGCTGAAATTCCCTTTACCTCTGAAATTTCTCTTCCAGTGACCTCGCCGATATGCATATAGATACTCTGATTGCTTTTTCATCTCATCACACAGTACTTCCTTAACTGAGACAGATGGCTCACTGTTGTTGCCGTCACCCCTCCCTCCGGAACCATACCTCTCTGAAGCCATCGGGCTCTCTCCTAACTCAGGGCCCCTCGGAATCGTGAGCTCAACCTCCGACCCCTGAAGGCCGCACTACCCATCCCACCCCTGCCTGGTTTCAGAGGTGGCCCTGCTGCCTGGAAGTGTCCAGCCGCCTCTCAGGGGCATGCACGCCCTCTGCATCCTCAGCAAGTGTTCGCCTCACCTGTCTTCTCAGTTCCCACACCTCCACCCAAAGGAAGAACGCTCAGAACTGTGGGAAGAGCTGCCCCAGGAATGTGGCATGCCAGCAGCACCAATGAGCGTGAGCAGCCTGGCATACACGTCGCGCCTTCGGCCTGAAAGCGCTTCATGAGCATGCTCATCCCCTTCACTGTAGACCTGGGGGAGCGAGGGCAGTGTCAGCCTGGACTAGCGGAGCTACAGAATGAGACGTGGCCCTGCCTTGGAGCCATGCTGCCCGACGCCAGCCCGTGGGCCCCTGCCCAGCTGGAGCAGAAGCGCCCCTGGATAGCCCTGTTCCACCCCAGAGGTGCAGACTCCATGCTCTGGGGCAGCAGCTGGGAATGTGTTCTCTCAGACTCTACTGTGAAGCTCCAGGCAGTGGCTGCCCCCACAGGCACCCTCACGGGGGTTCATAGCCACAAGGCACTAGGGTGGCTCTTGGGGCCTGGGGCTCCTTCAGGCAGGGATGGCACCAGCTTTGCCCTGAGCTCCTGTTCTAGCTTTGCTAGCTTTCAGCCAGTGACTTCGTGCCTCTCAGCTTGCATTTTCCCATCTATAAAACTGGGATCAGTGTATGACCCCCCACGCCGCCAGGGCCGTTGTAAGAAGTACAGAGCCCCATCCCCCGTCCCTGTGCCGGGCCTGTGCAGAGGGCTTCGTCCAGTGACCTGCATTGCCAGCATTCGCGTCTGCGTCACCGTCAGCTCCTTGGCCATCTCGCCATCCTCTGTGGGAAAGGGGCCACGGCAGCTCCAGGAGAACCTCCAGAACCTTCCCATGCACCCAGGTCTGAGGAGGGAGGGGGCTGGTGGACTGAGACACCTCAGCCTCCCCCGACGGGGAGTTCTCTTCTGCAGCACCCAGGACCGAGAGCACCGCGACCCCAGGTGACACTTCCTTCAGGCTTGGTTTGTAACTAATGGGCAGCTGGTTGGAGTCACCACGTTGCTTTAACGGAATAACACCTAGGACTGACTTTTCCGAAAGAAAAGTTTGTATGATTTATCTAGGAAATGCAGTTTGCGGAAACATGACTTTGAGAAATAGCAGCACACGCTTTTACAGGTGTTTCTTCTCCTCAGCCAAGCAGCCGGCAGTCTCTGCGTTATTCTTAGACCAAAAGTGCCGCTGGATAATCCTCTGGGAATCCCTTTTTAAGAGTTTCTCACACATGAATCCAGATCCGCGATATAAAATTAACAGGAACATTTCTTAAATACTCCGCTTCCTCCCAAGATAGAGCAGCCAGCAGCTGATGCTGGCATCCTCAGCCCTGGCTGTGTCAAGATCCAGTGGGAAAATTCACTGTCCAAGTCTCTGAAATGTACGGTATTTTTATCTGCGTTGGATCAGACATCCCGTGTCCTTGTGAGGTGGCGCCCCCGGAACGTGGGTCTCATTCCAGTCCCCGCTCCCCGAGCTGCGCAGAGGCAGGGATGGGTAGGAGACACCCACGGCTCCATCTTCAAAGAGTGTTTATGCAGAGACTGTCTGAGAATTCGACCGTGAGCAAAGGTGTATTTGTCACTGCTGCAGGTTGGCTTGTCTTGTAGCTGGGACCTTGACCCTCTCACAGCTGCTGTCCTCTCTGGAATCAGACCCCATAGAGGGAGTGTTTGCACACCCTTGACTTCCGTAGGCTGCGAGTGAGCCGGGGTCCCGGGGGTGTACATGCTGAGAAGGGCACTGTGTCCTGGAGGCAGGCCAGGGCCCACTGAGGCCGCACTCACCCTCCGGCGCGCATCTCCAAACCCGGCCTCTGCCAGCGCCATGCCTTCTGCGTTCACCCTTCCTAGTGCTGCGCTCTCTCAGATGATGGCGGGGGCCATGCAGAAAGGACCCGCCCTGGTCCTCCTCTGCCCCCGCCCCAGCCACACCCCGCAGCACCTGCTTACTGAGCTCCCCATCCTCACACCGCACCACAGGCAGGCCGGTCAGCAGGTCACCTCCCTGAGGGACGTGCCGCTCACTTCCAGAGCCTCGACCCCCACCCAGCACAGTCAACGCTGATAGATGTTTGTTGAACAATTAGGAAGTGGGCGGCTAGAGGACGCTCCCCCCCCAGCCACGCCCTGTGGTCTCTGCACCAATCCGAGAGCATCTCCTGAGCCAGGAGTGCGCCCATCTCTCACGGGAGTTCCAGCAGTGGGGGAAAGTCAGTTCTGTGACAGCAGCCATGTGAGAGCAGGTCTCATCTTACCCCAGGGGCTGCGTGAATTCATGCCACAGGCTGGATCAGTTCCCTTCCCAGAAGGGTGGGCAGAACAGAGGGTTCGTCAGGAGCCACAGTCTCCCGTGGGTACTTCCGTGCAGGGTGGCAGGGGTGGGTGCTGCACAGACCCTGGGCAGCTGAGCAGGACGCCTGGGGGCTCCTGAGTCACCAGCCCCAGCCCAGCAGTGCTCGTGAGCATCTGAGCGTGTGTGGGTTTTGCTGAAGGCTCCATTTCAACTCCAGAAGTTTCTGTCTTCCCCGTCACCTCCCACTGTTTTTCCAGACATTCTGAGAAGGCGCATGTTAAGTTTAGAGTGGAAAAGTTTCTTTTCTCTTTTTAGACTTTTGAAGGGATCATATGTCTCTCAGGTTTTGTGGGGTGGTTGTGTGTGCCTAGGGCAAGCCGAATAGTTTAATATCAAAACAAGCTCAGAAAGAGCATGTATTACTCTTGTCATTTAAAAAATAGGAACATTGTTTAAAGACTAGTTGTGGTTCCATTTCCTTGCTCTTTCTTTGCGTTTTGAAGGGAGGAGCAATGTGGAAATGCCAGTGACACCTGCGTGAAGTCTTTAGGGTGGTTTTGCTTCCCTTGGTTTTCTGTTGGCTGAATTGCAGGTACAAGGTTCCTAATTTCTAAGTGACTGATTAAAAGCTGTGAGGCAGTGCAGGGCCCCGTGTGGGTGCAAGCCTGCAGGATGGGGTTCTGGCTGGCTGGAGCGCAGCCGGGATGGGCCGGCATTCAGGGAATGGCTTGTGCCCGCAGCATCAGTGGACGCCTGCATGGAGCAGCTGGCCCTGTCCTCCTGACACAGAGGAGGTTGTCCCGGCACCATCAGGCCCCTTCTGAACACACACAACCTCTGGGGTCCAGAACCCAGCAGGACCTGCGGCCCCACACTGCGCATTGCGCTCAGAACAAAGCAGCCCCGGAGCACCCAGGCCATCGTGAGGTCCTGTCGGCAGACGAGCAGTGCACGCTCTGGCTTGCCGACAGCTGGTCTCCAGATCCACAGAAAACCCTATTTCAAAATCAAAGCAAAACCACTTCCTCCGTTTGTGCCAGGCTCAAACTGGCACAAAGCTTTTTCCATGGTAGAATTTCAAGTCCTGCAGGTGTCTGTGGCTGGAGGCTCACAGAGCCCAGGGTCTCAGCTTCATCCGTAGACGGCTGCATTGAAGGGGTTGTTTGGAGCCTCGTGCTGCCCGCTAGGCTCTGCCAGCTGTGCACCACCCTGCTTCCCACCTGCCAGGAGCAGCTGCCCCTCCCCCTGCCAGTGCCAACTCCTGGGAGCAACCGTCCCCTCCCCCGCCAGCGCCCTCTCCCCAGGGCAGATTGTGGCCACATCTGTCCTGGAGATGAAGGTGTCTGGTCAGTGCAGCGTGCCCAGCACTACCCGTACACGCCCAGGAGGAAGGACCACCGCAGCCCCTCAGCAGGAGGGTGTTCAGGGCAGTCTTGAGTTCCAGGCCCCATCACAGCCCAGGCGGCAGAGCCCTTCTGCCATGGGAGAGAACCCGAGCCCCCGCCATCATTCCCTGACTCTCCTGTGCCCTGGGCGGCTTCCGTGGCCTCCTGAGGAACACGGGGGGCCTCGGGCTGCTAGCAGTTTTCCACCCCGTGCTCACCAGCCAGGTCCCTTACCCTCCAGGAACACCACTGCCACCCGGCTCTGGAAAGAGCATGGATGGCAGATTCCTCCCCAGGCCTCAACTCACAGCTTCTGACCCGAGAGCTGAGGTGTTGAGGGAATTGGACTCAAAGCCGGAGCGGTGCAGAGGCCCGGCCTCAGGCGAGGGGGAGGACGCCAAGGCTGCCTGGGAGTCGCCCCCCAGCAGGGAAGGTGAGGAAGGTGGGCCACTGTCCTCAGAGGCTTCAGGCCCTGACCCCCTCAGGAGCCTTGGGCAGAACTTCCTCCCCAGGTGCCCTGGTCCACACAGCCATGCCAGGCTTGCCCACCAGGTGCCAGTCCTGGAAAAGGAAAGAATGTCACTTGAGCTCCAGGGTTGCATTTGGGGGAAATCCAGCTGAGGCCTTCCATTGGTGTTGGCAGCTCCTCAGCCAAAGGCCTCTTCTGCAGCTCGGAAGCAGCTCCATGCAGCCGTCAGCCTCACTTTGTATGACGGCCTCCATGGAGCATGTCCGATCTGACCTTCACGCCCCATGCCTTTGCCTCTAGGCTACCGTGAACACCCGGCCGCAGCGCATCCTGGACACCTCCTCCCTCACGCAGTCGGCCCCCGCCAGCCCCACCAACAAGGGCGTGCACATCCACCAGGCGGGGTAAGTGCCACCCGCACAGCCTGTGGTCTGTAGTGGTGGCTGGGGTCCCACGGGCTAGGCTCTCCCTGAGCCTCCTCCTCCCCGCCCTGGCTTGCTTCATCCCCTCCTCCCTCCCTAACGTGCGTTCTTTCCCACTCCTTCCCCACACACCCCACACCTGCTTGATCAGAGCCCTGGCGTGAGCTCTTCCCCATCTTGAGGAACCCTTCCTTTGCACATGGTCGCAGCAAAAGTTGAACTAAGCCTGCTGTCTGTGGCCTTTCAGAGTCCATAAGAGGGCATCTAGACCTGCAAGTTAGAATGTAAGAGGATCTAGATCTCAGAGTCAGGATCCATTAAGAGGCTCTAGATCTCCGGCTCAGAGTCTGTAAGAGGATCTAGATCTTCAAGTCAGAGTCCGTAAGAGGATCTAGATCTCCGGGTCAGTGTCTGTTAAGAGGATCTAGATCTCTGAGTCAGGATCCATTAAGAGGCTCTAGATCTCTGGCTCAGAGTCCATAAGAGGATCCAGATCTTCGAGTCAAGAGTCCGTAAGAGGGTCTAGATCTCCGGGTCAGTGTCCATTAATCCGAGTCAGTGTCTGTTAAGAGGATCTAGATCTCACAGTCAGGATCCATTAAGAGGATCTAGATCTCCAGGTCAGAGTCCATAAGGGGCTCTAGATCTCTGGGTCAGAGTCCGTAACAGGATCTAGATCTCCGAGTCAGAGTTTGTAAGAGGATCTAGATCTCC
>NW_016107351.1:2318864-2340351 GCF_001604975.1 Cebus imitator | reverse complement strand
GTTCAGAGTCCGTAAGAGGGTCTAGATCTCCGGATTAGAGTTCCTAAGAGGGGATCCAGTTCTCTGAGTGGGTGACCAACAGGTGTTCGCACCTCAGGGCATGGCACTATTGTTTGTGACCTCACGAGTCCCGACCCACCCAGCTCTGATCTTGGTTTGTCCTGCCCGTGCGTCCTCCTGGGCACTGGACTTCAGTGAGGGACGACCCTGCCCCCTGCCAGGCAGGCAGCTGAGCAGTATGGACTTGGCACCAGCAGCTGGGGTTTGGGGGTCACGATGGCATGCCACGTGGCAGAGGGTGGCCTGGGCCCTGGCGGCACCTGGGAGGGCGTGGGTGGCACAGGAATTTGTTCCACGTTGCCTCTCAAAGCTCCAGACTCTGCAGAGAATGCAGTGTGTGTTTCTCCCCCAATGCCAGGGGCTCCCCTCCGGCGTCCAGCACCAGCAGCTCCAGCCTGACCAGTGACGTGGCCAAGCAGCCAGTCAGCCGAGACCTGCCTCCTGGCCGGCCGGGCACCACAGCCCCCGGGGGGGCACAGTACACCCCTCACTCCCACCAGTTCCCCCGGACGCGGAAGATGTTCGACAAGGGCCCAGACCAGGTACGGAACCCCGGCTGCCTCGTGATCTGGACACTGAGCATTGCTTCTCAGATGACTGCTCACGCCACGCGGGACAGGGCAGGTCTGTGGGCCGCTCTCTGCCTTTTCAGATCCGGGCACTGGCCCTCGCTGGCACTCCCCTCTGCCTGCGCTCTGCAGGAATGTTGCCGGGTGTGTCCCGGTTCTCCAACCCTGGTTCTGGGTTCACCGTACCTGGAGCTCCCGTGTAACAAAACGGGGCCTGGAGTTCCCTGGCGCTCCCCTTCCTGGATACACAGCACTCTGCGTCCCCTCGGGGGCAGCTGCGCCACAGAGCGTGTATTCTGTGAACATCCAGGTACGCTGCTGCATAAATAGGTACACTCTCTTTGCCTTTAAAGTTGAAAAAGAAACTTCTGGAAAGAGGAACATGTGCTTAGATTTGCTGGGGTTGTGAGAGCGGCGTGAGGCAGGGGGTAGCCTGGAGACCTCGGCTGTCTCGCCCAGGTGTTGCTGCTTTGTCAGTTTAGGGCACCGGGGCTCGGGAAGATGGCTCAGGGCGCACCCGCACCCCAGCAGCTCTGTGTACAACAACCTGAGAGCTCAGCAGTGGAGTGGGGTCTGGGGCTCGCGTGATGACCCAGTGATTTTAAAAGAAGTTGGCAGCCGCCTTGCAGGTGACTTGGGGTCTGCATGGCCGTGTTAGGGTAGAAGGGCCATCACGGCAGGAGTGGGCAGGTCCCCAGGGGTGCCACTCAGCCCTGGCCCACCTGGACTTTCCATGCCTCAGCAGCAGAGGAACGAGAACCACCGCTGAGCCGCACGTGCAGGGTCAGCCTCCGGGCCAGGCCCTGATGGGGGCAGGAGGCCGCCGCGGTCCTGGGGAGCAGCGTCACCGGCACATGCAGCTCCCCCACCTGCCCCCGCCCTGGCCACAGCTCTCACTGTGGAGCCAGAGCAGCTGCCTGGGGGTGGGGGATGTGCCTCTCACTGCGCCTGCCCTGAGATGATGGGGAGCTCCCTGGGCCAAGACACGACATGAGAGACGCCAGCAGGCCCACCCCATGCTCATGGCACAGCACGGGAGACCCCTGGTGCTCGGCCTCACTGCATGAACACACACGACTCTGACAGGCCTGGCTGCTGCAGGTCCCATGGCAGGAAACACCCAGTAGCTCCATGTCCTCTTTCTCCGGTGGCAGGGAGCCCTCGCCGGCCTGCACAGCTGCACTCCACCGAGGCTGCTTCACACGGGAGTCCCCGCTCAGCCTGGTGTCGTAGGGCTGTTGCGGGAGCCTTCGTGAGACCAAGCGGCAGAGGCTTTTTGGGTTGATGAACTGGTGCACACAGATCCCCATGGCACTGTCTAAGCAGCCAGCATCGGCTTGGGAGCTGTGCTGGGTCGGCCCTGGGGGTGGTGGGCAGACACAGCTCACTTTACAGCCTGGGACCCTCAGTCCCCAACCAGACGCTCAGGGGTTCTCGGTCACCAGGATACGGAAAGTGAGCAGAGCGCAGAAGCGCCGGCCTTAGGGGCCGCCCAGTGCTCCCGGCAATGCCTCTGTCCCCTGCGGGAGCTCTTTCGAGCTCAGGAGTGGCGTGACTGACTGGTGTTTCTTTTTCCTTCCAACCCTCCTACTCAACAAACCCCGAAGACTGCAGATGACGCAGATGATGCTGCTGGACACAAAAGCTTCGTCTCCGCCGCAGTGCAGACAGGCTTCTGCGACTGGAGCGCCCGCTATTTCGCCCAGCCTGTCATGAAGGTGCGTACGGGCATAGGGTTCAAAGCCGAGTCCCGGCCAACGTGTGTCCCTCCCACCTCGTTACTCAAGGCTCAGGGCTGTGGGAGCATCGTGTTGTGGTCGTGGGTAACAGACTTCATGTACCTTCCTGTCGCCGGACAAAAAGAAAAAGCCTGCCTGGTCGGAGCTTGCCGCTATGACAGGTGTCACTTCGCCGTTACAAGGTCACGGCAGGCCTTCCACTCCCGAATGGTGAGGATCGCGAGAGGCCCGTCCCCAGGCCACACTTGGGTGGCTCAGAGGTTTGGGGACTATTAACCAAGCCTCCTGTATCCGACCCCAGCATTTGGGGTTAACACCACAAGACTGTCTCTGAGGCTCAACCCTCACACAGCCCTAAGCAGCGGCGTGTGCTGTGGATGCCGTGGCTGTGTGCCCACGGGTTGGGGCAGGGCGGCGGCTCTGTGCCTCTGTGAGGGATGGGTAGGAGCTGCTTTGTCAACACCGTCCTGGAGTTCATCCCTCTACCGAGGTCCAGCGGGGACTCGTGTAGATTTTCTATAAATCTAAAGTGCGTTCGAGAAAACCTTCCTCTTCCCTCATATATAATTGAAAACTGAAACTCAGCTTATTCCTGATTGTATATCAAGCTCACATCTTAGTAATCTCCGCGAATGGTGTTTGGCCCCCAGGACAGCTCAACTCCTGTGTTCCGGTCCTCATAGTGAACACCGATTTCTGTTCATAAAAACGCAGAATCATCAGGCAGCCCCTAGGCAGGCAGGTTATAAAAAGCTACTGAGCCCCTTTACTGCAGAAGAGAGGAGTTCGCTTCTCACTTCTCGGATGTGCCTGGGTGTCAGTGCCCGGCCTCACTGACAGCATCTGGCCAGTGAGCATCAGACGCCTTCAGTAGCCACCCCCTTCGACCCAGCCGTGACTCTGCTCAAATACTCTCTAGAGAAAATAATCCAGACACAGATGACTTCTGTGTTATTTATAAGAGTGAAAATTGAGATTCACTTAAATGTCCACAGAGGGTGAATAGTTAAAAAGTTATGAAATATTTGTTGAGATATTATTGGGGCTGTTGAAAAGTTAAACATAAGCCGGGCGCGGTGGCTCAAGCCTGTAATCCCAGCACTTTGGGAGGCCGAGGTGGGTGGATCACGAGGTCAAGAGATTGAGACCATCCTGGTCAACGTGGTGAAACCCCGTCTCTACTAAAAATACAAAAAATTAGCTGGGCATGGTGGCGCGTGCCTGTAATCCCAGCTACTCAGGAGGCTGAGGCAGGAGAATTGCCTGAACCCAGGAGGCGGAGGTTGCGGTGAGCCGAGATCGCGCCATTGCACTCCAGCCTGGGTAACAAGAGTGAAACTCCGTCTCAAAAAAAAAAAAAAAAAAAGAAAAGTTAAACATGAAAACTAGTGTCCTGAGGAAGTGCTCATGATGACATTCTTTAGTCGGAAAAAATGCAGGCCCAGAGCCCAGATCTGCGGAACGGTCAGAGCTGCAGTTCCCATGCGCAGAACACTGTGCACAGGATGAAGACCAGAAGAGCCCGCTCTTAACTAGAGATTCGCAGATGCCGCCATCGCAGCGGCGCTGAACCTGGGCTGCTTTTGTGCCTCCTGTGCAGTTTCTACACTAAGAATGAAGCACCTCTAGAGTCGGGGGAAGGGTATTAAAGAAACAAGCCCCGGGACATCACTGAGGCCGGTGGATTCGATCCAGGTCAGCAGGCCTCCCACTTACCTGCGGGTGGCACAAGGCTGGCGTCCCCTGCAGACAGAGGGAAGGGCCTCTTCCCATCACTAGGATGCTTCCGGTTAGGAAGGAAAGAGTAAGCGAATCCTGGAATTGGAGGCAGTAAGCAGGAGCCACCCAAGCTGTAAGCGAGCCGGAGCTGGGAGGAGGCTGGACACTGCGCAGGGGGTGCCAGGCTGTCCTTTAGAACTGCGGCACAGTCTGTTTAAATGGAATTTAGTCTAGTATTAACAAGCTTGGTTTCCTTGATGCAGTCTCGCGCTCAAGGCAGACAAGGTCAGGTGACTAAGAAACCCACATCTTCTGTTTTCCTCGTTGCTGGAATGGCAGTGGCTGTAAATTGTGCTGATTTCTTGGTCTGCTCATGAGAGGCTTTTCTTGAAGTCCTTGACAAATGCGTATTCTCGGTCACCTATTCTGTGAGGAAGAGGAATGGCGTAGATAATCCAACTGATTGCTGTTGTGGTTGTGGCATTCACGGTTAAGGTTAGGGTAGAGCCGCAGAAGAAACAGACTTCATGTACCTTCCTGTCGCCGGACAGAAAGAAAAAGCCTGGCTGGTGGAGCTTGCCGCTGTGCACGTGTGTGTCTGTGTATGTCTGAGTGGTGCATGTGTGTCTGTGTGTGTCTCTCGTGTGTGTGTGTGCTTCTGTGTGTCTATGTGTGTGTTTCTTGTGTGTTCCTGTGTGTGTCTGTGTGCGTGTGTTTCTGTGTGTCCCTGTGTGTGTATCTGTGTGTGTTTCTGTGTGTCCCTATGTGTTTCCGTGTGTCCCTGTGTGTGTCTGTGTGTGTGTTTCTGTGTGTCCCTGTATGTGCGTGTGTGTTTCTGTGTGTCCCTGTGTCTGTGTGCTTCTGTGTGTCCGTGTGTCTGTGTGTGTTTCTGTGTCCCTGTGTGTGTGTCTGTGTGTGTGCTTCTGCATGTCCCTGTGTGTGTGTCTGCGTGCGCTTCTATGTGTCTGTGTATGTCGCTGTGTGTATGTGTGTGTCTGTGTGTCTATTTGTTCCAGTGAGTGCAAGCCCCAAGCCAACTCTCCTCTCCTTCTTCAGATTAGCAGCCCCCCCACCGCCCTCATCCTCCTCCATTTGCACACCTGAGGGTTCCCACCCACACAGAGGAGCTGGAGGGTGTCAGCCTTGTGGTCTAGCCCTGCCAGCGGGTCCTGTAGTGTGGACTCTGCAGAGGTTAATCCGGGTGTCCATATGGCAGCTGCCGGCTGACGCGAGGTTAGTCGGGAGATGGTTGATGAAGGAGTAAACGCCGTCTTCCTCTGCCCCTGCCAAGTATTTGAAAACAAACGCTCACTTAGTCATCACTTGAGACGGCAGGCTCTGGGTGTCGTGATGGAAAGGAGCGCCCTGCCGCGGTCGGCGGCGTCTGTAGCTCCCAATGGCAGCTACAGTCTTAGGGTTTCTTTGACATCACAGACCTTCTCTGAACTTAGCAGAGGAAGAAGGACATGTTTTATCCTGTTTTAAAAAACATCGCTTTCCTCCTTCTCTAGGTGGTATTCATAAAGGTGTTTGTGGTTTCATTAATCATCTAATGACATCTGGGTAACAAGCTGCCCTGGGAGCGGTTTGTATGAAGCCCACTTCACATGTAAACTGAAAACAGCTCTAAGGCTAGGATTGAACCTCAGAAGGAACACCAGAACTGCAAACCCTAAGCTGCTTCAAGGCATATCAGAAACTAACATAGTTACCAGGTCACAAATAATAACCAGTTTACACTAATGTGCAAGTAATGATGAGTAGGTTGAGCCTCCGAAGACACCGTGGTGAGGACAGTTGCTGCTGACTTTTTTATTAGTTCGGATTTCTTACAGCTCTAAGTGACTGGAAGGAACCGGGCTCTGCGTGTGGCTCAACCTTGATTCATGAAGCAACCTCGTTTCTCCCTGTGTTGGTTCACAGAGCTCATGTCTGCATTAGAAACCACAAAAGAATATTCAAAATGGTCTGTCATATGCTTCAGAAAGAAACAGATGTATTGAATTGTGTTCTGATTACAAAAGTAATATGACTTTTATCTTCTCTCAGTTGGAAAGTTTCAAAGGTTGATTCTACCCAGAGCCTGGTTTCCAGGGCTGTGGGAGGTGTGGGCTCTCACATGCTGCTGGGCAGGTACACTGTTCCCTTTCCTTAGGGCCCTCACATGCTGCTGGGCAGGTACACTGTTCCCTTTCCTTAGGGCCCTCACATGCTGCTGGGCAGGTACACTGTTCCCTTTCCTTAGGGCCATGAGGCAGTAACTGTCAGTGTTAGAAATGGCTGTCCTGCAAAGCCAGTGCTCCTGCTGTGAGACACACATTCTGAAGCCACGAACACACACGTCCATGTGGTGCCTCTGCCCAGAGGGCTTCATGACAGCGTGGTCTGTAATAGTGAAAAGTTGAAAAGAAATTACACAGTAGGATACTTAATTTAAAATGATGCATTCAGGCGCTGGAATACTATACAGCCATTAAAATTCTTCAGTTGTGTCTTTCTGTGAGGACTTGGTTGACTGTCCTTGATCTAAAAAATGAAATAAATTGTACAAAAAGCTCGCACAAGCTCTGCGGTTCTGCAGACTGGAACAAGCACGGGAGGAGACCTGGGCAGTCACACAGTCATGCAGCGACTTCTACAGGGCGGGACTGGAGCCCGGCAAAGGGACCCTTCTTTCGTTCATCGTATACTGCTGGGTTATTTGAATTTTTTAGAAAAAATAGTTATTAGTTTTACAATTTAAAACAGCCTAAAATACCATTTTTAATCATAAAAAGCTTTGAGCGTCGGCACGTTGTCGTGAGGCGTCGCATGGGAGCCCAGTTTCTTGGCGCACAGCCCTTAAAGCCGCAGCTGGGATTCACGCTTGGCCGCTCCGCAGAGAACACGGATCTTGTTTTGCTGTCAGCAGGCTCGAGGGTGGATGTGGGAGCCGCGCTGCCCGTCATCATGTCTGCGCGGCCGTGAAGCTGGGGTTTCCGTGCACCGCGAGGACCTCAGACAGTGAGGGAGAGACTTGGATCCACAGTCCCCGCGCAGGGGTTCCCTCCCGCCGCTGGGATGACTGCACGTGCGGTTTCGCGCCTCGTGTCTCGCTCACGCAGTGAGCATCCTGTCAGATTCTCCCGCAAAAATGACTTCTTCTGTTGGGTTTTGTTTCTTTGTTTGTTTGTTTTTCCTTTGAGAATGGCATGGCACGCGACACGCTTTACACAAACCTGGAGAAGGCCCCCCGTCTCACCCGCAGATCATCCATGCCCATCAGTCTGCTGTGGGCTTCACCCGCCTCAGGAGCCCAGCTGGTCCCACCCCAGCTGCAGCTTCTAAAACGGGTGCTTCCTGTTCCTTCCTGGAAAGTTCAGAAGGAAAGCAAACGATAGGTCGATTCCCCTCCAGGAATACCAGAACCGAATGTGTCTTTGGTTTTGGATGGAGGCTGCGTGAAGAACGCATTTGTGGGTGGAAGTGGGAGACGTAGTGTTCTCTGACCTTGCTTCCACGTGGCCACCGCCAGCAGGACTCTGATGCTCACAGCTTCCTCCCGCAGCCGGGACCAGAGCGGTGCGGTGCCACGCCACATGCCTGTCTCCACGCTTGGCCGTAGTGCCAGCGCCTGTGTGGTAAATTCCTGCTGAGTGTTAAACATTCAGGGGGCGGGTTTATCAGACCAGGTCAGAAAGGCTTGTTTTAGAGAACATTGCAATTACCCAGTGTTGTCTAAATTAAGTACGTGGTTATTCTAACCGTGCGTTCAGAGAGAGTTTCGCCCTGGTTCTGCTTGGCGGCGGTGTGCAGGGTCCCGTGGGCTCAAGCACGTGGGAAGCATTGCTCTGGCAAAAGCCCCAGCCTGGCTCCACCTCCGCCTGTAGACAGCTGGAAAGATCACCATTCCCACCTCGGAAATAAGAAAAGGGCAGAGAAGCTATAAAATTCTGACTCCCCTGAACCCATCAGAGAGCTGAAGTTGCAGGGGAGGGAGCTGCCCAACAGGGAGGGAGGAGCGTGCCTCCAAGGAGAGCCAGGCCAAGAGTGCCAGGTCCCTGCCGCAGGGCAGAAGGGGCCAGCGGGGAGAAACGCTCGCCTGAAATTGGCAGTGGGCTGTGCAAAGCTCATCGTGGACCAGCGGAGAGTCTCGGACCCTGGGGAACCACAGCTGCACAGGCCCATGGACGTCCATGGGGTCCTCGCCCAGAAGATTGAGGTGGGAGTCGAGAAGAGCCCCCTCAGAGGTGTGGTCCCACGGGGGCCCCACAGAACAGAATCCGCAGCTCCTGATGGAAAGGCAGCAAACCCTGTCGTCCCCAGAGCACAGGCAAAGATTCATTGCAACAGAAGTACTGAAAAAGAAGACCTTCTGTCTCCAGCGGGGCAGGGACCTGCCATGGGGGCCCCACCGCAGGGAGCAGGACAGTCACTGAGAAGGCTCCGCCCCAAAGCCCAGAGACGCAGGCCCTGCCTCAGTCAGAGTCTGGGCCAAGCAGCAGAGAGCCCTGCAGACCCTCCAGCAGGCCAGCGGGCTCCGGACAGCCAGCATAGCAGCGAGCCCTGGCGGGCACCGGGGCATACAGAGAAGCCCCCTGAGATGCAGGCACATTGGGAAAGACAAAAGCCAAGGGAGGGTGCGGTGGGAACCCTGGTGAAAACCTTCCAGAAACTAGGCCCGGCCCTGAGCACGAGAGGAATCTGAGGTTGGCCGTATGCTGACTGTCACCATAGCAACAGTAAAATCCAAGCCCTTCCGATCTTCAGTGCCTCGCTGGATTGACTGAACTCTCTAACGGTCTAGCAATAGAGGCATACCCATTCCCAGGCGGGTGTGTGCGCACACACGCACACGCGCACACACACACACACACACATACATACATATATCAGGCACATATACCTATGTATGTATACATGTGACTGGAAATGGGTATGCCTCTAGTGTGTGTGTGTGTGTGTGTGTGTGTGTGTGTGTGTGTCTTTGTCTTTGCTATTCTACCCATGAAGTCTGGAATTTATTCAAAAGTTAGAAGAGGCTGGGCATGGTGCCTCACACCTGTAATCCCAGCACTTTGGGAGGCCAAGACAGGAGGATCACTTGAGCCCAGGAGTTCGCGACCAGCCTGGCAACACAATAAGACCCCACCTCTACTAAAAAGAAAAAAAGAAAGCTATGAGATGTCCCACAAAATATAAGACAGACACACCTAACATCAACAGAGTGACTCAAAGGCAACCCAGCTGTTGGAACTAACAGAGAAATAACCAAGATTTATGTGACCTAAGGAGCAATGGCAAAGGCAGGCAACACACGTGAGCAGGTAAGGAATTTCAGCAGAGAGGTGCAGACTAAGAGTCAAGTGAATGCCCCCAGAGTCTATCTGTGCCCTCAAATAGCCAAGAAAAATAATCTGTGAATTTAGACAGGTCTATGGAAAGTACCCGGAATGAAGCACGAAGATTACGGAGGGTGGAAAATGAACAGGGTTGCAGTTCACCTGACGGCGTCGGGGTACGAAGCAGCCTACCACCCACCACGGACCAGCAGAGCTCCCAGAGCAGGGTGTGCGCGCACACGGACACACACGGACACACAGTTCACCTGACGGCGTCGGGGTACGAAGCAGCCTACCACCCACCACGGACCAGCAGAGCTCCCAGAGCAGGGTGTGCGCGCACACGGACACACACGGACACACAGTTCACCTGACGGCGTCGGGGTACGAAGCAGCCTACCACCCACCACGGACCAGCAGAGCTCCCAGAGCAGGGTGTGCGCGCACACGGACACACACGGACACACAGTTCACCTGACGGCGTCGGGGTACGAAGCAGCCTACCACCCACCACGGACCAGCAGAGCTCCCAGAGCAGGGTGTGCGCGCACACGGACACACACGGACACACACGGACACACACACAGACACACGGATGGACACATGGACACGCACACGGACACACACACACGGACACACATACATACGGACACGCACACACGCACAGACATGCACAGACACACACACATGGACACGGGGGACACACTGACATACATACACATGGACACACACGGACACACGGGGACACAGACACGTACACACATACGGACACGGGGACACACACATGGACACACACACACACAGCTGCTCACATCGTATGTAAGCCACTGCAAACCAAAGATACAGGAAAACTTTGAAGACCTCTGGAGCAAAAAGACACATTACTTACAGGGGAACAAGGACAAGAATCACCACAGACTTCTCACTGGAGACTGTGTAAGCCGGAGATAGTGCAGTCATATCTTTAAAGTGCTGAAAGAAACAGACTGTCGATCTAGAATTCTGTACACACAAACCCAAAGGAAAGGTGACAAGGCAAACATGTCCTCTCCTGCCGCTTCTCCTCAACACTGAACTGGAAATTAGCTCCAAGGAAGTTAGGCCAGCAAAAGAAATAAAACATATTATATTGGAAAGAGGAATAAAGCTATCTCTGTTCACAGGTGACATGATCCTGAACATTGAAAATCATTAGAAATCCAATTCCATAAAGTATCAGAACTTAAAACCCAGCGTGACAGTGTCCCAGCACGTGAGCTCATCCACACCGGCAATGGAAACCCTAAAAATGCAATCAGGAAAACAGTGTCATCTGCAGTAATGGCGGAATTAATAAAATGCTTAGGAATAAACTGAGCAAAAGAAATGTAAGACTTGTACCGAAACATTATTGAACAATATTAAAGACGCGTTTATAGGTCAGAAGACTTCCCATTAAGCTGGTAGATCTCCCCAAACAGCTGCACAGATTCAGCACCATCCCTGGCAGCCTTTGCAAAAACTGACAAGCTGATACTAAAATGTGTATGGCAATATAAAAATAATTAATAGTAAGAGCCGGGTGTGGTGCTGCGCGCCTGTAGTCCCAGCCACTCAGGAGGCTGAGGCAGAAAAATCGCTTGAATCCGGGAGGCAGAGGTTGCAGTGAGCCGAGATTGAGCCACTGCACTCCAGCCTGCCTGACAGAGTGAGAGTGTGTGTGTGTGTGTGTGTGTGTGTGTGTGTGTGTGAGAGAGAGACAGAGAGAGAGCGTGCGGGGGTGTGGAGGGGGAAGAAAGGAAAGAAGGGCGGGAGGGAGGGAGGGAGGGAGGAAATGAAGTTTTTTGTTTTGTGGTGTTTGAGATGGGGTCTCACTCTGCTGCCCAGGTGGAGTGCAGTGGTGCAATCGTTGCTCATTGCAACCTCAATCTCCTGGACTCAAGCGACCCTCCCACCTCTCTCTGCCTCCCCAGTAGCTGGGACTACAGGCGCGCACCCCCACACCCAGCTAATTTTGAAATTGTGCGTAGAGATGGGGCCTCACTGTGTTGCTCACTGTGGTCTCAAACTTCTGGGCTTAAGCAGTCTTCTACCTCAGTCTCCCAAAGTGCTGGGACTGTGGCTGTACGCCACTGCATCTAGCCAAGAAAATGGGTTTTTAACTAAAAAACTTTCAACACAGAAAACTTCTGACGAAAATAGTTTCAGTGGCAGCTGTACCAAACCTTTAAGGAAGAAATAATACCAGTTCTGCTCAACTTCTCACAGAAAATTAAAGAGGAGTGAACACTTTCCCAACTCAGTGTGCGAAGGCAGCATTATTCTGATATCAAAACCAAAGACATCTCAAGATTTAAAAACTACAGGGCCGGGCACGGTGGCTCAGACCTGTAATCCTAGCACTTGGGAGGCTGAGACGGGTGGATCACTTGAGGTCAGGAGTTCAAGATCAACCTGACCAACATGGTGAAACCGTGTCTCTACTAAAATAAAAAAGTTAGCCAGGCGTGGTGACATGTGCCTGTAATCCCAGCTACTCAGGAGGCTGAGGCAGGAGAATCACAAACCTGGGAGGCGGAAGTTGCAGTGAGCCGAGCTTGTGCCACTGCACTCCAGCCTGGGTGACAGAGTGAGACTCCGTCTCAAAATCAGAGTGTAAGCGTTCGGTGCGTTGGCCATCTTTTCCCATGGGTTCCTCTCCTTTGCCTTCCCCCAAGTCTTCCTCAATCTTGATAGTCGTGTTCCTGTTTTGAATTTGATCTGCTGTACCTTTTTAAATTCAGAGGGATTGAAAATAAGACTCAGCCCTAGGGCCGCCAGACTCCCCAGATAAGGATTTACCCTAAAACTGCGTTAAACTGCTACTTTCCCAAAAGTCTTCTTGGGACCCTCTCATCTTTCTTTGTTCCTGAGCCCCAAGTTTTTCTTTGCAACATGAAGGGCGTTGTTTTTCTTTGGCTTTCAGTGATGCGTCTGTGGGAGGCTTCAGAATCGTAATTGGTTTCTGTCTGAGTGGAAGCCAGGAGGTGTGAGGAGCCAGGGGTGTCAAGGTCCTCATCAGAACAGGATCAGCAGCACCCGACACCACACCGCAGCCTCCGGGAGCTCTGTTTACAGGGAGGATCGGCCCGCGCTGGGCCAGGGCCCTTGTTCACTGGAAAGCTTTTATTCAGCCTGAAGAGAACGCAGTGGAGAGGACGTGACAGCCGATGAAGAGCCGCCGCCCTGCGAAGCCATCTGTACGCGGTCTCAGTTGCCGCCTCCGTCCTGAGTGGCGGTCACATCCTGGCTTCCCGGCGTGGGCGCCTGCGTCTTCCATGGCATCTCTGCCTTCTCCCAGCCTCTCCATCCACTGGCTCACTCCTGCCTCACGCTGCAGCTCCACTCCTGCCCGTGCTTGTCCTGTGACCCACGTGGTCATAGCTGGCTGTCCCGAGACACGCTGGGGGTGGTTCGAGAAGCGTGTTCCCATTCAGAAAATCTCTTCTCCGCTCAGCAAGGGCTGTAAGGGAAGGCTGTGGGCTCTGCCCTTGGGCTCAGATTAGGGAAGTGGCAGCCCCCTACCCCTGGAGGCCACGTTCCTGGGCTGGGAGAGGGCCCTTGCAGTGCCATAGCAACAGGACAGGTGCCAGTCCACCTGAGACCCCGCGGCTCCTGTCTCCAGGCGTCCTCGTGCCCCCCGTTCGGGCATGGGCTCCCTCTCCACCTTGCGGCCGTCGGCTTTGCCATCTACGGAGCTGACGCCCTGAAGCTGCCCCATGTCTGCCCCTCCACATCGGGATTCCTTGCCCGAGCTCAGGCCAAGGACCTGGAATTCCCACTGGGTTCCTCTGCCTTCCTGCTCTAAAGTGTCTTTTGGACTCTTCCTCTAATTTATTCCCAGAGAAACCTGAGTCTCATGAAAGTGCAGTCTCTCTGTTCCTGCACGGCTTTGAGTCTTTGGGTTTTTTCTTATGACTGCTCCACGTTATTGGCCATTTGTCATTTCTTTTCTAATAAGCTCAGGGTTGCCGTAAAGTGAAACCAGCTGTTGAGAACCCACAATGTATCCCATTTGCCATTGTGGGGTTGTTTATAAACCAAAAAAGTTGCGGAGGGAGCCGCTTGACACCTTCGGTCGTTCTTGCTTCTGGGTTTGGATGTCATTTTCGGTGTGTTGTTGTCGGGGGCGGTTTTGTGCCTTTTAAGAAGAAAAGGAAGGAAGCAGAGTGGCAAAATGCCAGGAACGGAGCCACGGCCAGCCGCGGGCACAGGGTCAGAAGCCGGCTCCGGGCTCTGCCTGTCTGTTCTGTGATCAGAGCTGACACAAAGCACTGGAGCCCGAACCACAAAGAGCGTTCTGTAAACATTTGCACATAATAACCACCTACAGTGACCTCCTAGAACTCCGCGTGTGGAAACCGTCTTCCTCCCCAGCCGCATTTACATGTGGAGACAAACACAGCCGTGCGTGCTGGTCCTTCAGTCCACTTCTATCGGAGAAAGCAGCTTTTTCCTTTGTCGAGGAAAAAAAGTTGCTTTTATCCAAAAGGAAATGGGGTTCTTATCTTGTTTATTTCATTTCGTTTACATTTTGGGTCTTCACAAGTCGTAGTTTCTTAGCAAGGAGCAGACTCAGCCAGACTGACTGGCCGGCATACCTGCTTAAGGAAATGCACGTGCGTGACCCGCACACGTGGCCGTCCTCCTGCAGAAAGTCAATTAAACCCTGGCTAGTATTCGCCAAGTGTAGACCTCTCTAGACGCTGAATGTGCACACCCAACCCACATGTGCGTGCACACACACAGACACATGCGCGCACACGCGCACACACACACGCACGCATAGGTCCTGAAGCAAGGACCTTTGCTCAGGGAAGAGAGGGCAGCAGCATGTCCAGCGTCTGCGTGTTTCAGGCGAAAATAAACCTGGTCTTTCTGAAGCCGTCTCGTTAGCAAAGGGCACTGAAGTTCTCACGAGTTAGTTTGACCTCAGCCAGGCTTGCCCCTCGGCACCCTCCTAGCTCTTCCACCGTGGGGAGCCTAGCGGCACCCCCCTGCTCCCCAGGAAGGTCCCACATCCTGTCGGGGCCCGGCCTGGCCTCGCAAGAGGCCGTCTTCCTTCTGCCTCGTAAGCTCCCTCGTCGTCCAGCCAGCTGCCTGTGTCCCTTTGGCGTCAGCGGGAGAATACAGGCAGTGTCTCCTGAGCGCGCCTGCCTCCTGGTTGCATCCTCAGTGTTCCAAGCAGCACTTCGGTGCCCCTGCCCTGCTGCTCAGCACTGACCTCGGTGCCCCCCGCTCCCTGGGGACGCGTCTCCCAAGGCCCTGCTCCCTGTCATACACCTGTCAGCCTCACCTACAGGCTGCTTGAGAAAGGGTCTCAGAGCCCCCACCCTAGTGAACACAGGAAAGGAGAGCACCTGTCCCAGCTCCGGGAAGGGGCCAGCATGTGTTTCGTAGCAGACTCAGGACCCACCAACGGCCTGTGCGTCAGGCGCGCTGCCCGGCACAGAAGCCCACAGGCTCCATTCAGCCTTGGAGAAAGAGGCACCTTTACCCAAAACTCACTGCAGCCAGCCCTCCGTGTCCACAGGTGCCACCTCCGCGGATTCAGCCAATTTTGGATGAAAAATAAATTTAAAATAACAGTACCACAAAAAGCAATCTAAATTTTAAAAATACAGGATAGCAGCTATTTCACAGCCTCTACCCTGTGTCAGGTGCGGTGAGCAGGCTAGCGAGGGTCCGAGGTGTGGGGAGGACCCTGCTGCCCCCACGGGGCCACACCCTTTCATTCAGGGCTGAGCCTCCCGGGTTTTGGCATCCGAGAGGTCCTGGAACCCACCCCCGCCCCGATACCGAGGGGCATAACTGGGTGTTTTCTGTTGTTGAAGATCCCAGAGGAGCACGACCTGGAGAGTCAGATCCGCAAGGAGCGGGAGTGGCGGTTCCTGCGGAACAGCCGCGTCCGGAGGCAGGCCCAGCAAGTCATCCAGAAGGGTAAGGCGCCGCACAGCCAGCCAGGGGCTCGTTCCAGGGCTGGGGGCTGGGGGAGGGCCCCGTGAGCAGGCCCCGTGCGGCCCACACACAACCTTCTCCCACCACCACTGTCCCCCTGCCTCCCCCGCAGATAAGCACGTTTAAGGCTGGTGGAGATGACAGGCTCCTCCTCAAGGTCCTGCAGCCCAGAGTGGGGAGGGGGGCAGGGCCAGGTGGGTGCACAGCCGCCACGGGGAGGAGGGCTCTCCCAGCACTCTGCCTCTCCCAGCCCTCGGGGCGATGAGCACAGGTGGACTCATAGAAGCAGAAAGTGGCTCGTTGACATTTCCGGAAGGGAAGGCCTCAGAGTCCACGTCTCCCCACGTGGACAGGTGTCTTTGTGCAGGCTCCACGGTTGGCGTGTCCTTCCTTGGGAACAGAAAGTGGAAATGGCAGGCCCTGGTTTCCTCAGGTGGTCTCCACCTTGTCCCTGGAACAGTGGCTAGCTCTGTCACACCACACTTGAGTCACGATTTTCCCAAACCTCCCCGAGTTGCCACCAGATGCCGAATCGCCCCCTTCGTCTGCCTCGTTGTTTGCCCTCCTGGCTGCGCCCGGGGTGGAGGGCCAGGGAGGAGCCCAGGAGTGGGGCGTGTGCGGAGGGAGCTCTGGAGGAGATCTCGGCAGCGGGGAGGCCCTGAGAGTCAACACAGCAATGAGGGTGTCAGGCAGCCCCACACCAGGGACCCTGGCCTCTCCCCAGGATCCAGTACAGCACTGGGGTCCAGGCCCAGCCCTGCACGTCCCCCACCCCTGCCGAGGGCACTGAGGGCACAGAGCAGCAGTGGTGTCTCTGCACTCCACCCCCACCCCGTGACCACGGGCTCCCACCACTGAGCCAGCCCTGGCTGGGGGACCTCAAGCCACCCCCAACCAAATCAGCCCCATCGGAATTCAACAACACTGACCCCAGTCTGCGTGTTGCCTGTTCTGAACTTGCATCTCTGTCCTGTAAAATTCTGGGGATTATTATGGGTTACTTTCTAAAGCTGGGGTTGATGACCTGTAAGACAGATGCCGTCCCTCCTGCTGAAGCCGAGGGCCCTGCCAGCTTTGTGCAAGCCCCGCCCACAGGCAGCAGGGTGCCATGGGCTGGTCCTCAGGAAGCATGCCTGGGCCGGCTCACACCTCTGCCCTGCTGAGCACCGAGGAGAGTGCTGACTTCTGGGACCAGCAAAATTTCTGCAGCGCGTTCCCATCCAGCTCTCCCTGTAAAGGCGTGGGGTTCATCTCGCACTCACGCAGACGGTGGCTGTGGTCCCGAAGCTCATCACGGTGCTTTGTAGCCCTCTGCGCGTCTGAAGAGCTGGCGGCTGACCAGGTTTACAGCATCCCATGTTGGGCGTTTAAAGCATCCCATGTTTCATGCTGCCTCAGCCTCCGCCGCTGAGCTGAACCCTGCGGCCAGGGCAGCTTTCTCCAGCAGAGAACATGCGACCCTGCTGGCTGGGCGTCTCCGGGTGGCGGCGACAGGAGGCTGTTTTCCTGGAGGTTGGTGGCTCCCTAGGACCCCGGCCCGCTGGCTGGGATGGCCAGCACCCGGGGGCTGCCTGCTGCCTGAGACAGGCTTGGGAGCTGAGTCCGGCTCACACAGGACAGCGTCGGAAGATGAGCTGCCCCTGACGCCCAAGGTCACGCCCTGGCCTGGAGGCTGTGGTCAGAATTGAGCGGGGCGTGAGACAGAGCTGGCGTTCAAGACACAAAACCAAGGTTTCTAAACTAAAACAATCCTCGTAAAGCAGAGATGGGAGTTCTCTTTGTGAAAAAAGGAGATCTGTTGTCCAGACACACAGGGAGGGGCTGCTGAGCCAGTGGAGACGCCCGCACAGGAGGCCTCAAGACGCAGAGGGCGGTGCCAGTGGACGTGGCACCGGGGGCCACGAGGAATGAGGCCGCACCCTCCTCCCGGGCCTGCTGTGCACAGAATTCAGATTCAGGCACACGTTGTTTTTACTTGACAGCCAACGGTGTGCTGGGCAAGATGTGAGCGTTGAGAAAAAGGAGAAGCTGTAGATGCCGGTAGATGGAAGAGAGTTAGCCAGAGAAAGTCAGCGTCGCCCAGGAGATGGGATTGGGAAGCCCTGGGTCTTTCCGGCCCTGGCCCGGCTCTTCACCTTCCCCTGGGCGACAGCCACGGCTGTGGCTGTCACGCACTGATTCTGCACACGTACAAAATGTGTGGGCTGGGCGGGGTTTCCCTTTGTCTTTCGGTGCTTAGAATTACGCCCAAGCTCTCTGCAGGACTCCCTGATCGATGCCCTCCAAACACTCCCTGCAGCTGAGAGTGAAGGTGCCCCTAGAGTAACTCAGGGTTCTGCCACACCGGAGCCTTCTGCTGGCCTCTCAGTGCAGCCCCTGCTGATGACACGTGGCATTCACCTCCTTTCTGTGGTCTGGGTGCTTGCTGTTTAAGGACAGGAGCTGGGGACTGACAGTATTGGAAACGGTAGCTCACCCAAGGTGCTGAGCACACCAAGTGCCAGCGAGGTTTCAACCCGCAGACACCGTGGCCCCGATGCCACCTGGACAGTGCCAGGCACAGGCGGAGGGGCTGTCAGCTGCTGGGACAGGGGGGTGGGTCGTGGCCTTGGCTGTGTGTAAGCCCAGCTCAGGGCGGCCTGCAGTGGAGTGCCCACGTCTCACCACTTTGACCTTGCGCCCCAAGGGCAGGCTCCTTCTGCTGTAGGACTTTCTCTTTAGTTCAGCTAAACATGGGGTCCCTGTCCACGACCACGAAAACTTAGGCTCCCAGACACGTTGAAGGGTGAGAAGGGCAGGGTTGACTGGGTGAAAAGGAAAAAGGGGAAACGTCATCTCCGCAAAGCCAGAGTCTTGCTGGTGCGCTTCCCGCCTCGCAGATTGAGTCCCAGGCTCTACCCCGGATCCAGAGAGGCCGGGCTCCTCCCACTGCAAAGGGCATGAAATTCTGTGGCGCCCACTGTTCTCCCAGTGTGCAGACTGGTGGAGTTGCTCTGCGGACCCCTTTATACTTGGCTGTCTCACTTCCTGCTAGAGCACAAGCGCACCACTCCCCAAAAGGAAAACTTGGGGCCCGCCACGATCCTCCAGGCTAGACCAGTTCAGCGGAGGACGTGGTTGGTAAGAGCCAGGCGGCTTCACTCCACACCACCTGGAGCTGTGTCGCCAGCTGAGGAAGGCTTGGGGTCTCCAAGACGCCCCCCTGGTTGCCCAGAGCCATGCAGGTGACTGCGGCCGAGGCCGGGAGGCGGCAACAGACGATCAAGCTTATGCACCCACAGACGGCCAGCCGCTCTGAACAAATCTCGGCTCAGTCACTAAGATGTGTTGGAATCTTGACCCCTCTGTGTTTTTAGCTTCCTTTTATGGTTCCTGCTAGAACAAAGCCTTTCAAAGTCATGAGGGAGGGACTTACTTCCTAGTAAGTCTTCCTGGTATTTGGGGGCCTGGTGATCAGGTCCACTTCCCCTCTTCTGTTAAACGTGTGGTTCTGTAGTAGATCCCTCCATCAAGGAAGCTCATAGTTGCGATCTTTCTAGACTGAAAGACCCCGACTCTGGCTGCGATGTGGACTATGGCGGCCGCACCTGTGTCTCCATCTCAAGTCTGTTAGGAATTAGAGCCCTATTGAGCTGCGTTCTGAAACCTTCGGCACTTTCTTCATATAATCCAACGCAGATAAATGTACAGGAACACAAGCACCACTGCCGAGCTTCGCCGAACTCTTCCACGAATCCGGCCCGGCATCGGGAGCTTTGGGGCTTCTGAGCAAGGGCATGGACCGTGCGGCCAGCACCCCGGGCCCTCACCAGGAACTCAGTGGCCACCGTCCCCGCCGAAGGCCCAGGTGTGCCTGCACCTCGGCAGGTGGTCAGGCCCCTCCCTTCACTCTGCTTTTCTTCTGCTTCCTTTGTAGCTCTCCAAGTCCCCAACCAAGTCCCCAAGGTATTGATGGCATGATAAGATACATCGTGAATATTTATTATAAATTTAGACTGGCTTGTTGGGCACGGTGGCTCACGCCTGTAATCCCAGCAATTTGGGAGGCTGAGGTGGGTGGATCACCTGAGGTCAGGAGTTTGAGGCCAGCCTAGCCAACATGGTCAAACCCTGTTTCTACTAATAAAAATTAGCCGTGCGTGGTGGCGGACACCTGTAATCTGAGCTACTCAGGAGGCCGAGGCAGGAGGATCGCTTGAACCCGGGAGGCGGAGGTTGGAGTGAGCCGAGATCACGCCACTGCACTCCAGCCTGGGCAACAAGAGGGAAACTCCATCTCAAAAACAGGAAAAAAAAAAAAAAAAAAAACCAAAAGACTGGCTACTGGCTGGGTGTACGCTTGTAATCCCAACACTTAGGGAGGCCAAGGCGGGAGGATCGCTGGAGCCCAGGAGTTTGAGACCACGCTGCGCAACCTAGTAAGATCCTGTCTCAACAGCCAAAAAGTAGCCAGGTGTGGTGGCGCACGCTCTAGCCCCGGCTCTGTGGGGAGGTGAGGCCCGAGGATCGCTGGAGCAGGAGGCGGAAGCTGCGGTGACCTGTGATCACATCAGTGTACTCCTGCCCTGGCGATGGAGCAGGACTCTGTCTTTAAAAAGTAGGAAAAGGGGAACAGGCGCTGGCTCCTGGATCCACGCTTGTGTGTTTGTTTTGACAGGCATCACGAGATTGGACGACCAGATATTTCTGAACAGGAACCCCGGCGTTCCCTCCGTGGTGAAATTCCACCCCTTCACCCCGTGCATCGCCGTAGCCGACAAGGACAGCATCTGGTATGCACCGCGCTCGTGGGGCCCTACTTCCAGCTGACTAACAGCCCCAGTGACGCCCCATTCACCCCCCAGCACCGCTCCTCTTCCCTGAAAAGCAGATCAAGGCACTCACCCGGGGCCCTTAGCACCATTTCCCAAGAAATACCCAACTCACCTTCTCCTCGATGATGGAGCCACACACACACGCACGCCATGCCTGGCTCTGTCCTTGTCACTGAAGGACAGTCCAGAGTCCTGCCTGCAGGTCACAGGGGAGTGGCAGGGGCTCCCCGATCACACTTGTAATAGAGGCGCGCCCAGGGGCCCCGGCTTGCTGCCCTGTCTGCAGAAGCAAGTGTGTGACAGAGAAGCAGTCATAAGTGACACCAGGTGCCCCGAGAGAAGCGGGTTTAGTTCTCAGCCAGTGTCACCCTTACGTAGTGGAGAGAGTGCCCGCCTCGTGGGGGAGGTTCTTTTTAATAGCTCATGAAATCCCTGTGGTTCGTACCTCTGTTTGTTTTTCCTCTTTTTAAAAACTGTGGTCAAACATACATCGCATACAATTTGCTATTTTAACCGTCAAGTGTGCAGCCAGTGGCGTTCAGCGCATTCACACTGTTACAGAACCAGCACCCACACTGGTCTCCGGAACCTTCTCATCACACAAACCGAAGCGTGGTCCCATCAGGCCCCAGCTCCTCCACGTGCCCCCGACCCAGTGTTCTACTTGCCCTCTCTCTGAAGTGGCCCCCGCTAGGAGCCTCATACCAGTGGAGTCCCTGGGGGTGTGGCCCCTTTTGCCTGCCTTATTGGACTCAGCGTACTGTCTTCAAGTTTCTCCCAAGCTATAGTACATGGCAGAATTTCCTTTTCACGGCTGAGTAGTATTCCACCATGTGGATGGCCCATGCTACGTCTGTCCGCTCACCTGTTCATGGACACCAGGGTCGCTTCCACCTTTTGGCTATTGTGAATAGCACTGCTGTGAACATTGGTGTACAAGTGTCTGTTCAAGTTCCTGCTTTCAGTTTTTTGGGGATGTGCCCAGAGCAGAATTGCTGGACCATCTGACAATGCTCTGTTTAATTTTCAGAGGAGCCGCCAGGCTGTGTTCACAGGGCTGCACCCTCTTCCCTTCCCACGGGAGAGCACGTGGGCGCCCGTTTCCCACATCCTTGCCAGCACCGTTACTCTGTGTTTGGACACAGGGTCTCACTTTGCTGTCCGGGCTGGTCGTGAGCTCCCAGGTTCCGACAGTTCCCCTGCCTCCGCCTCCCGAGTGGCTGGGACGGCAGGTGCGGGCCCGTGCACGGCTGCGGGGTGCGGTTTTACAGCCGCCGTCGCCCTGGGTC